>NW_026054788.1:600000-1049096 GCF_022836535.1 Colletotrichum spaethianum
AGTAGAGCGCACCTGATGAGCCATGATAAGGGAGAGAGGCATATATTCGGGGAGGGTATATTGGTGTGGAAAACATGTAGAGATACCGCCGTACTCAGCCGCAGACCGTTTTGGGCCCTCGTCTCACACACTGCCGTCCGCCGCGTGCCTTGCGGTAATCCCCCCCCCCCCCCCCCGGGTCTACCGTACATGCCCATCCGCGGCCCCCCATGTCCGAGTGCGGCTAAGCCTCGCACTCGACCACGACCTTGATTCTGTTTCTGGATGTTCCTCTCGCTTCACCTCGGTGTCAGCACTCTAGCCGAGGTGTGAGGTGAGAGGTACCGCGGACAACGCGGCGGGTGCGCTGCCAAAGTCCAAAAAGGACGGATTCCGAGACCGCAACCCCCGACGAGCTGAGCAGACTTTTTTCCGAGCGAATTTCCCTGGGTTCCGATCCTGCGCGGGGGTTCCGTTGGGGCAAGGGGAATAATACGAGCAAATGGTACGCGCATTCGCGCATTCGCGCGTTGGGAGGTTTGCGTCAGGGAAACCGCTGCAGCCTTGCGCTGCACACCATCGCGACGGGGCTCGGCGTTGTCAAACGGTCCACAATCTTGCGGACGCGAACAAGTTATGGACGCGGTCGAATTTCCAATCTGTCATTCCGTGGAGGACGGTCTGGAAGTGGGGGGAACAATGAGCAGCGAGGCAAAGGACAACGGGATGGCGTCATGGGGTTGCGGTGTCTCGGTTCGGAACCAGCTGACTAGGAGACCCGGTGCCGGAGTCGGGTCACTTTGACTGCGTCAGCACAACGACGTGGTCCTACTTCACCTTTTCGAGTACCAATCGTCTCCCCCCCAAAAATTAGATACAATACAACTCATAGACCATACAGTAAATACGACATTTCAGTCATCATGAGGGCTAATCTCTATTACATGAAACGAAATCAGGACGCAATGTTGAGCCTGCTGGTATCATCGGTCTATCTGGAAAGGGTCTATATGCAAAACTGGGCAGCGCCAACAGCCTTCACCCTCGTACTCTGCCATCAAAGAGACTTGTAAAAAAAAACAGTGCGTCGGATTTCCTCCGCGCACAAGCAGCCAGAGTCGTGGCAAGCACCGAGCTGCATGACAAAGGGAAGAAAAAAGTGTCGTGAGCGAAGGTCAGACCGCGGTACCTCATCCAATGACAACCCCTTGCCAGGCTCTGTTCACCTGCATGATTGATGTCCAATGAAGCATCGTCAGCCAAAGTCTATCTGCAAATCGAAGCCAATAATGACGAAGCCCGCAAATTCCAATCAAACCCTGCGTCAAACCGAGTGTTAGACTTCACCTAGTGCCATGAGCAGGATGGAAACTTACCCAACAAACTTGTCGAAAACAGATGTCCAGCCAGACGTCCTTCCTGCCAAAGAAAGATGTGATCCCAACCCCTGAAGAGGTTTTCAACCAACGCGCCCAGAGTCTACAATGTCAACCAAAAATGTACGCCCACTTCACCCCGTCCGCCATCACTCGAACCGAATGAAGCCATGCCGACGAAGAATCCGCTCGTACACCCGGATCTTCGCCTCCTGGTCATCAATGAAGCACCGCTGCGCCTCGAGATCCCGCCGCAACCTCTTGTTGTGGTCATCCACCGCGTCGAACTTCCTCTCCCACGTGAGCACCAGCCGCTTCAGGTCCTCGATGCGCTCCGATATGCCGTGGTGTGCGTGACGCGAGAGCTCCTTCACCCGCGCGATCAGCCCGTCCCGTTCCCTCTCCACCCTCCCCAGCTTGCTCTTCAGCCGCTCGAGCTCGCGCAGGTACTTGGCGGCGTTGTCGCCCGAGTTCTCGATCGAGCAGCGCAGCGACGCGTTCTCCTCCCGCAGGAGCTGGTTCTCGGCCTGCATCGCCGTGACGAGGCCGCTCAGGCGCTGGCCCTCGTTGTTGGAGGCCTGGAGGCTGCACTTGAGCGAGTAGTTGTCGCGGGTCAGGCAGTCGTTGGCCTCGCGGAGCTTGCGCTCCCGCTCCACGAGGTCGTTCCATTCCTCTCGGGATATATGCGGACAGTCGTCGCGGCAGCAGCGGTGGGGCTGCGGCTGCGGCTCGGGTTCATGGTGATGGTGGTGGCGACGGTCGTGGTGGTGAGAGCGGGAGCGCTTGAGAGACACGAACTGGTACCGGCCGTCCGGAGAGGTCTCGAGGTACCACCGGCGGGTGGCCATGCGATCTTTGCCGCAGCGATGCGGCCGAGGGATGCTTAACGGGATGCCCAGAGTGGTTTCGAGGACGAGATACCGCAAGTCGCGGTCTTGGGCTCTGATGATGGGTTCTTATATACGGATAGGGATCGTTGAGTCGTGAGCTATAGGGGAGACCTGACAGCAGCACGAGAGAGTGGAGATGGTAGAATACAAGTTGGATAGGCCCGTACGAAGAGAGATCGACGCCTTGATATGGGGATCTGGGACCAAAGGCAGCAGACCACAGCAAAGAGAGCGGGATGCAGGTGACCAGTGCAGAAGACTGAGGGTCTGAGAACGAACGAGGATTGGTGAGACAGCTGCATGACGGAGCGGGAGCGGGTAAGGCTTGATTTTTAAAGGGTCCTGTCCAAAAAGCAGTGCCCTGGCATAGGACTGGAACCAGAGTTCTGGGAAGCCATCACTAGACTAGACTCCAACGGACGCCTCGCAGAACGGCTGCGAGTCATCGGAGGTGTGGTGCATGGAGAAGAGCAAACGGGGACCACGAGGCTCAAGCGCGTGGGCGGGAGAGGCATGGGCGCCGGTTCGGTGGATGGCGCCCGTGGAGGTGTGGGACACGACGAGGAGGCGTGCGAACCGGTCCCTGAAGCTTTGAAGGGGGTTGCGTTGTATGAAGACGCCGTTCTCCTGGCGTGCCCCCCCTCGACGGTGAGGTTGTCGGGTGCCATGTCGCTGACCTAGGTGAGACCGAGCCGGGCTCAGGAGGTTAGAGTGGCAGTCATGTAGACGGCCTCACAAGTTGTGGTGCGGTGAGACTTGGGTGGTCGTTTGGTCAGGGGCGCATGAGTGGCATGTCTCACGCGCGAAGGGGGGGGCGGGCGGTCATTCGGGGCCAGCTCCGGGGCTGAGTCTCGACTCGTCGGTGGTCCATCATCTCGTTGCCTTGAGGAGCCAAAAGAGACGAACGTCTTTTCGGACTGGCATGAAACGGAAAAACAGAGATATAGTGAAGGCCCTACGCGGATTACCAAGTGTTTGCCGGAGCGTCCGAATCCAAACCCCAAGAGCGCCGGTGTGGCTTCATGGTCTGTGAATGTCGGCCATCCCCCAAGCCAGGTTTGGTGGTGGATGATGGCTACCTGGTGGAGAAATGCACTTGGAGAATTGGAGATCTGGAGACGGCACGTGGGGACGGCGCTTTGCGATAAGGGAGTGGGACCGCCATGCGGGAAGCACAGTATCTGGACTGCTTCCCTAAGAAATTTGACGAGGATCGTACTGTAGTGTCCCTGTCAATCATCGCGGCTGCGCTTGGGCGGCCTCCACATCCCACGCTTGCCAGATGGGGTACGTACCTTTCTCCTTCATATCTTAGCCAACTTCGTCTTGGGCGACCATACTCTACCCCTCCACCATCGTCACACTGCAGCAACAAGACGGAACCGTCTACACAGCCATGATAAGGCTGCCACGTAGAACTTTCTGGGCTGGCCAGGCACACCCTAAGTTGCTCATAGCATGGCCCTTATTCCTGGGAATTGTACACTTTGAAATTTGGCCTCTTCCTTCGCCGCGTCTTTCGACTGTCTTGTGTCTTGTTGGTAGGACAGGATGTACTTCCTACGACGATAAAACCTCCTAGGACGGCATCGCCGCCGGTAATTTGAGGCAACCTGAAGCCGGTGCTGTTGTTTTCGACGGCAAGTTTTGAAGCGGTTTCTTTGCTGGTGCCTTTGTTTACTGAATCCTGTTGCCTGATGACAAGGGCCTGCTTCTCGATGCCTGGTGGGTGGCAGCAAATTGCACTCGGGACAGTTGATGGTTGGGAGCCGTCCAAGGCTGAAGTCAGTCGACCCAAACACGGCCACAGCGTGAGTACCTCGCAGATGAACATGTGGTCTTTGCCTCCTTCCCAATAGCCCACGTCGAAGTTTAGAAACCCGTCATAGCTCTACTTTGCTGGAGTCACATGTAGCTCCTGCTGGATATGGATAAAGGGAATCTGTTGATTTTGCACCGTCCACTGGATTTGAAATTGAGACGGGGACCTGCTCTTTGTCTGCTATACGGCCTGCCCGTATCTGGTCTCTAGGCGTTCTTGGCATGAGTATTTCGAATGGTATTATCGCACACCGGCTCTGCATCAAGTTACGTATGTAGCGAGTTGAATCAGCGCCGAAGTTTTTTGACCTCAATCGATCGTAGGACTTCAGCCAACTGGTAATTGTGGTTACGTAGACCCAGTCGACTTGGTCGCTGGTGCCCGATCGTTTCCTACACGTTGTGGTTTCTCTAAACATTGGCATGGATGGGTCTCTTGTAGGATATGGCCTGCTCTTGATTAGGGCCCTCAAGTCAACCATGTTATGTGAAGTAGAATTCATTGTGTTGTTGTAATTGCACCGTGGGGGCTACTTCATTCCTTACAAGACCCATGATGATGCTGCAAAGTGCTGTAGTATAAACTTTCTACTGGTACCGTATTGGTAGCCAGTGCGATGCTTCCAACTCCGAAGAATTAAGTTTTCAACCTGATAACTGCAGGAAGCTGGTAAAACGGCTGGTGACTCATCTTTGCAGCCTTTCTCTCAGTTCATCACACATTCCAAGTTGACATCATTTTGCTTCGGGAATCGCGCTTGCGAAGTGGGCTCTGCATCTCTCCAGGTGGGTTGCGAGACTAGTATAAACGGTTCCATCTCCGAGAAATACCATACAATTCTTGCGCTCACTTGTGGGCGACTGACCAAATACTTCTGTCTTTTCCGGGCCTCGATCAACGTGCTGGGGGTTTCTGTTCTAGAGTTGCTGGTCCCAAAACATAGATGGGGCCACTCGAAGAAAAGCCTCCTGGAAACCATCAGAGACATGATCTTACTGCTAATCCTGGATCCAGGGTTCGTCGTTGTAAAGCACTGATACAAGACTAAGACCACCGTCTGACTTCTAGTTCTCAAGCATCACAGTTTGACTTCACTGTCCAAGTCCTCTTCCGATTCATTCGGTACCTCCAACATTCGTCGACAAGTACCTGCACAAGCTGTTCACTTCCCCTTAGGGCCCCCGTGACCCCCAAAAGTCACCTCATCCCAACAATGTTCCGTGAGATAGGCAGACCTAAAGCTAGTTGAACAAGTGACATGAAAGCAAAACTTCTCCTTTCCGGATAGCGTCGAACATCCCAAAGATCAATACCAACGACGTTCATACCCTCTCACTTCATTCTTATGATAGCATGCCTGAGTACCACTTCTGACCACCCTGCTGCCGCTGCTGACCATCTCAACTTCTCCACAGCTGACCACCGACCCCGGCGTTGGCGTTGCGGCGGCCGCCTCTGAGCTCTGGTCACGAAGCTACCGGACGACGAGTCCTTTCCACCCGGCGCCTGTCTATATATGGATAACTAACACACTGGCCCTTGTCTACAACAATCGGGGTGGGGGATGCCGAGAAGACGAATCTAGGGGCTCTGATTGCGGGCCTTGTCATCTTGCGCTCAATTTCCGGATACCTGGAAGGATCGCTGGGCATGGAGGTCGAGGGATCACGTACACATAGAACAACTCTTGCTGTGCAGACCTGATAAAAAAGTTACCGATTGTGGTCTTCATCTTGGAGTCGACGGAGGGCGTGTCTTGCGAAGTGCCAGAGATTGCCACAATCATACCTCAGAGAGGCACATACATGGTCTAAATCCTTTGGTGTCCCGCACGCTGCCTTTCCTACTGACGTTACGTTTGACACAACAAACTTCATTCAGATCACAAAACACATCTTTCAAAATACCATCATAACATGTGCTTGTGGGAGAGTCTGTAATGTAGATATCAGCATCTCAGACCACGGCTTTCCTCCATAACCCCATTGTCTTTGACACGATATGAGTAGATATATAGAACAGAGCTTCCCGGGCTTGAAATTCGTATATCATTCATGTGGTCTTCTGCTCCGCATAAAGTGCGTGCTGGCTTGCTTTTGTGTGTGTTGGGTAAACATCCAGAGACACTGGCCGTGGCCAAGCACCGTCAAGCAAGGCAAATGCGCCGCAAACACCTCTTATCCTTCCTGTGGCTCTCCGGGTCCTCCACTGTCACATTCTTGTTTCTGATCTATGGACAAGATGAAGGAGCTAAATCAAAACACGGTGATGCAGTATCAGAATGCAAATTCACAGCCAGAGTAACCGCCAACGGAAGCGCCCCAACTAAACCATATGCCTCTTCGTCTCATCTTCGATTTTTTTTCTTTGATGTTCTCTCGCTCATTGGGGGGAAACAGAATCCCGCGGTGGGCGACTTGTATGCTTCATGTTCCTTGTATGCTCAACTCAAACTCAGCTCTCGGCAGCAGCCTTGAGCTCCTCGTCGACCTGAGCTCTGACGACCTCGCGCACCTTTTGCCAGTCGTTGGTTATCTCTGTTACCCTCTTTTCCTTCTCCTCCAGGCCGACAAACTCGGTCGGCAGCACCTTCTCCTGAAAATTGAACCCGGGCTCCTCCTTAAGAGCCAGGTCGACGGCGCCGGCGAACTTGGCCGGGTGGGCCGTCGAGAGCGAGATGTGCGGCACCTCGGCTCCCGCGCGGCTGATGGACCGCTCGGATGCGGAGACACCAATGGCGGAGTGGGGGTCCAGTACGTAGCCGATTTTGTTGTAGTAGCTCTTGATGGTCTCAACGGTCTGAGGATCGCTGACGCGCTCACTCTCAAAATCACGACGGGCAGAGTTGAGCACATCCTGGTAGACCGGGCCGAAACCGCCCTTGGTCTTGAGGTCCTTAAGCCAAGCGGACACCTCCTGGCCAGCCTGCCTCTTGTTCCACTCGTCGTCCATGCCGGCGCTTGAGGCGAACTCGTAGGCCAAGAACCACAGCAGACGCTCAAAGTTGCTTGAGACCAGAATGTCCATGGCAGGGCTGAGGGTCTCCTTGACCCCGTCCTCGTGCGCCTTGACACCATCCTGAGCGAGGCCGCCAGTGGCCTCCGAGGGAGGTGCGGGCTGTTTCTCGTACTTGCCCGTCGTCCAGAACCGGTGCAGGATGTCGTTCTCGTTGGTAGCGATGACGAGCTTGTCGACGGGGAGACCCATGCGGAAAGCGAAATAGCCGGCGAGGATGTCACCGAAGTTGCCCGTAGGCACGACGAAGCGGACCTTGTCGCCAAGCTTGAAGGATTCGGAGGACTTGACGAGGGAGAAGTAGGAGTGGAAGTAGTAGACAATCTGGGCCAGGATACGCGCCCAGTTGATGGAGTTGACGGCGCCGAGGTTGTGGGTCGAGTTGATGTCGGGGTCGGCGAAGAGGGCCTTGACGATATCCTAGATGGGCATTGGTGTTAGGAGACGAGTGCCGTGTGCGGCTGTTCTGGTGTGCGACCTACTTGGCAGTCGTCAAATGTGCCGGTGACGGCAAGGTTGTGGACGTTGTTGTCCAGGACGGTAGTCATCTGGGCCTCCTGGATGGGGCTCACCCGGCCCTTGGGGTGGAGGATGAAGACAGAGACATCCTTCTTGCCTCGCAGACCGTAAATGGCGGCAGAGCCGGTGTCACCGCTCGTGGCACCGACAACAGTCAGATGATGCCTATCTGCACGACGTGTTAGTCCGACACGAGTGATTGGGGCAGTCGCTCGCAGGTAGGCTCGCAAGCCGCAGAAAGCATACCCTTCCCAGTCTTGCCCTCGTTCTTGCGCACAAGGAAGTATTCAAACAGGTTGCCGAGGAACTGTAGAGCAACGTCCTTGAAGGCAAAGGTCGGTCCGTGGAACAGCTCGAGGAGGTAGAGGTTGTCGTTGAGGTGGCGGAGCGGTGTGGTCTCGGGAGCTCTGAAGGTGGAGTAGCTTCGGTCGATGATGCCCTTGAGGTCGGCGGAGGGAATCTCGGACGGGGAGATGTACAGAGATAGGATCTTGTGGGCCAGGTCAGGGAAGGAGAGGTCCTTCCAGGATTGCCAGTCGCCAACTTGGGGGATGTGCTCGGGGATGAACAAGCCGCCATCGCTCGCAAGGCCCTTGAGAACGACCTCTTCGAAGGAGAACTAGTGGATGCGATCAGCACATGCGGCTCAAGACCCGGAATTATGTCTTAAGGGCGCCAGGGCGAGGTCGGTAGCGGGATGAGTGAGAGGAAACATGAGATGGAAGGTCATACACCGCTGTCCTCTCCGCGAGTGCTCAGATAACGCTGCGACTGGGTGTGGGTGGTGTCGACAGGCGCGGGGGCGGCGGCGGCGGCAGCGGCGCCGGTTTCGCCGTTGGTTGTACCGTTGGTGGCCATGATAACTTTTATGCGGTGAAGGGAGAAGGGGGAGGGAGATGGGCTAAAGGCACAAAAGGGGAAGCCCGATTGTAGCAAAGGAAGGGTAGATGGGGCGGGAGGGGAATATGCGCAAGACCTCGTCTCTCTGCAACTGCGAAAAGATCTTAGCAGAAAGAAGGACGGCGGTTTGTGAGCGACGCGATCGGAAGGGGAAAGAAAAAAAAAACGAGTCACAACCAGCACGTCAAGCGGCCGAAAGTCGGTCTTGTTGAGTCGGCGTCGAGTCGAGCCTCCCCGCCAGTCGTCCCCATCCTGGTCCCTACCAGTCCCGGCCACCCCTCCAATTGTTCAGTGTGTCCCACCTCTCTCTCTTTCAATCGATGCTGCAAAATTTGCCCCGCACTCCCATAGTAGCGTAAAGACTCTCGCTGAGGTGCGCGGGGTTGCCATGTCCAAGACTGTCATTCTGGCACATGGCGGGACGTCAAGCCACCAGCAAGCCCCCGTTCTTGCCTTTGATTGGCCAATGAGCCGTTCTGATAGATCCACTCTGCGTCTCTTTTCAGACTCTTGTGACCGTGCGCCTGGACTTCTTTTTCAGCTCATCGGGGGCTCTTCCAAAATGTCCAAAATGCCAGGGGCACACCGCCCCCCCTTGTGCAGCATGCAAAATGCGGCAGGCGCCTGTCGCCAGCAACCTACCCCTCCATCACCCCTCCATTACCCCTCCATATCCCATCCGTCCAGTTGCAATCGAGTCAATATCACCAGAATGCACCTGATCTCTGTCTGAAGGCTGCTGCGTGTGGCTGATAATGCGCCCAGCTGTCTTGAGACCTTGGATGAGTGGCAGCTGCTGCCACATAAATATCGCCAGGTTCAGCCCTCGTGGCGTTGGCGCTGCTGCATGGGGTGTTCATGAACGTCTTCATTGCTTACTGCCCTGTCAGAACAGGTAGCTAGGACTGTCTCTGGGTCGTCTTCATATACCATTGGGTTTTGTATTGGCCGACAAGTCACTAATCGGCTCACCATTGCGGTAATTCCAACAAATATCCCCACTCCCACCTTTAACGCCTGCTGCCCACATCCCGTGCTGGGTATCTTAAAATAGAGAGGAAAAGACATTCGCAAAGTCTCCCCAGAACTCCGGTCCCTATGCCATTCGAGCAACCGAGATATGTCACTTTCTAAGTGACTTCAGCAGTGGCGCGATCCTGGACTTCTTGCTGAGCCCGACTCGGTATATCGGCTTTCCTGCTGAAGACGCGGGTGCCGCCAGACGCTTCCTCTCGTCAGCTTTGCCCACTACCTCCGGCTTATTCTCGTCCTTGTTGACGGGTGTACTGTCAACCGCCCCTTTTTGTTCTGTTGCCGTGGTTTGCAGACCCAGTCCGTCTGAGCCGGGCTTCGGCGCCGCATTGGGTATTACAGGCTGCAGCACTAGAGCCTCGTCCCTCCCTTGACAACCATCGGCCGTTGGCGATGTCTCTACCGCAGTTCCAATCGAGCCTGGCCTTTTATCGCCCCGTCTGCCCCTGCTGGGTTTTGCTGTCTCCCCCGGTTGGACCTCCTTCGGGTGCTCTTCATCCATCGCAGCATCAGCGTGCTTACTATCGTGTGGGATTGCCGCAGGTGCCTCAGGTTCATGCTGCCCGCTTGCTGTCGCGGCCTTGTTCGCCTTCCTTGGTCGACCACGCTTCTTCTTGTTTGAATGCGTAGCCGCTACTATGTCCGCTCCTAAAAGATCCTTGGTGACATCACTCAGTTCACTGGCTTGCGGCGATGCTGAGGCCTCGGCGGTGACGGTGACGGCGACAGCGGCTGCCTCTGACTTCCTCGGTCGTCCCCTCTTCGGCTTTGGCTTGGGCGAGCTGGCCGGTGCAAGGTCCTCAACGGGGAGCTGCGCGGCTGGGCCCATATCAGCCACGGGAACTTCCATCTTTTCCAGGTTCTCGGTCTGGTCCTGCCAAGAAGCGTCGCTACCCCTCCGTCGGCTGAGACGAGACCTGTACGTTTCATGACGGGAGCCAATGCCGCCTAAATCCCAGCTTCCATTATCTTGATAGCTATCCGCTGTCTTGGGCAATCTGCTATCGGGCCTGTCCCTGTTTTGGCGAGATGGTGCAGCGGATATAATATCAGGCGATGATTGGATCTCTACCGTTGCCTCCAGATCTGATGTTGAATTGGGAAGCTCTTGTGTCTGCTCCTGAACTGTATCGAGAATGGCATGATCCGCGAAGGGCACCAGCGGTAGGCCGACCACACGCGTTTGACTTGGCGTAGAATATGCTATGGTCGTCGCCCCGCTTGAACGAGCCGTAGCTGGTAGGGTAGAGAATGGTTGAGTAGGTACAGGACCATGATCCTCTGGAGATGGGTTAACTGAGTGGTACTCGTACTCCAGCCGTTGGCTTGCGCTGAGAGTCTGGGGCTCAATGCACAAAGAAACAGGCTTCTGGCCAGAGACCAGATCAGTGAACGAGGGCACATCGGCGTCGCATGGAACCACCACCATATCAACGTCATCTTCGGCCGGTAATGACGATTCGGGGTTCTCGAGCCTCGGTCTTTTGATTTCGTGAACAGAGCCAGCATTCCTTTTTGTAGCGGGTGTGACATCGAAAGGCTGCGTCGAGCCTTGAGAAGGCATCGCAATGGCCAATGGAGAAGTAAACTCAAAATTATTCCCCCGTTTCCTCTTTTTATCGCCGCCAGGTGTTCTAGCTCTTGCGGGCACAGAATGGGGTGCCGCTTGATCGGGTGCTGGGCTGCTAGGAACATCCCACATATCTTTTGGAGTTGTACTGACGCTCCTTCCTGGTGTGCTAACTTGCGTAAGGTCTACCACCGTGGCCTTCTTCTCCTTTTTCGCACGATTGGAGCCCATTACAGGTTCGGTGATGGATGTGAGTGACGAGGTGGTCGTCAAGTCCTTTTTTGCTTGTACCTTGAGGTGAGGAGAAAGGATATTAGGGTGTTTGGACGCGAGGGATTGATCAAAATTCGACAATGCCTCATTAGCAGCCGCGCGTTGTTGCTCGGTGTAGATCGCTTGGAAGAATTTAGGGTCGGTTGAGCCAGTCGCGATACTGGCAGGATCAGAGGAACGACCTTCGATGGGCATTTTGGGAGTTGGAGGTTTCGAAGGGCTACCTCCCAGATCGAAGTTGTCGTCGGAATCATCCGAGTCCGCGATAACCCGAGCGGGCACCATTGTTGCGAGGTGGCGAGAAGTTCGCAAGATAGAAATGTCCAAGGCACGCGCCTAGCCTGGGGGCGAAGTGGTGAGAAGTACCGCCATGTACTTACTCCGAGGTAAACACACACCCCTCCAAAAGGTACCTAGCTTCTAGCCGACGCGCCCGCGCCTCTCGTAATTGTCTCGCGCGATATCACGTGACTGTCACGTGACGGTATGCACATAGGAAAGATCCTGGTCTCTCGTTCCACTTTTCCCGTCCAGTCGGAGCCGACGTGACCGGATCAGGGCCGAATCACTTGCTCCAAGTCCTGCGACATCTATTCATTCATTTGGCACGACGTTGCCTTTGTGGATTTTGGTTCCCAAAACTACATTGGCTTACTCGAACTGTCCCTACTACTCGATCTCTTCTATCCTAGGCCGCTTGGTGTTAACAGATGGAAGTGAACGATCCTGGTCGATGGTCAAGCCCGCTAATCTGCCGATGCTTGGTTCCATGGCCGGAATGTTCGAAGGAACCATGGATGAAAGTTGCCAGGCCTCCAAGCTCTCAATGACGTCTCGAGCATGCTGTTGTACCAGGCCATCGTTATCTGTAACGGCAACGTATTTGAGGGTCCTTGTGATGTCCTCACGGCTCTGGTCTGTCAATCCAAACCCGAGCCTACGACCTGACTGTTTCGCAGCATCAAGCGCCTTGACAAATCCCAGAACTACTAAGATGGCTGCACGCCGAACAATACCCTTTTCAATTTCTCGTTCCAGTGCCAGAACGTTGATGCAGAGATCCACGGCGATGGAGACTAAGTCAGGACCAATACCGGAGATGTTTGTCTCAAGGCCAACAGAGAAGACAGACAGGGCGGATGCGCGCATGCGGACGTCCTCGCTGCCCCTCTTGCTTTCCCAGCCCTCAACGATCTGGGTCAAAATTTCATTCTTGACTTGCTCCTCTTCAGTCAGATCGTCACTGAGGTCAGGAACGTCTCCTCCCCAGGCGTCTTCGGCCTGCTTCTTCTTCATATCCCGGAGTCGCTGGTCGCGACCTTGTTTAGCTTCTGTCTTCGGCCGGTGCCCTCGTCTTCCAGCAATCGATAATAATGTCTCGGAAACTCGCTTTGCGATATCGCCGGCAAAGGTTTCGCCAAGGCGCTCGATTACTTGAACCAAAGCCTCTCCAAATCGTAAGCGGACATCCGTTGTTGACGTCTCCTTGGCATCCAAGTAATGTTCAAGAAGTTCCTGCGTGGTTGCCTTGGGGTGTTTGCTAGCCAGTTGTATGAAGAGCTTCACGATTCGGAGATTGATGAAATCTTCACTGTCTTGAAGCAGAGACGAAAAGAGAACGAGGGTGGCCTGCACATCCAGGACATTACTGTTGGAGGCCACTAGACCGGATATGAGGTTGAGGCCCTCCGAGCGGATTGGCGGAGGATTGTCTGCTTGAGTAATGTACTCCAAAGCAAGCTTGTATGTCCTTCTGTCCTCAACTTGCCTATCGGTGGGCACGAAGGCATCTTCTTCCGCGGGATCGATCGCTTCACGATATCGAAGTAGAAGCGTAAGGTTCTTTGCCGTAGGAGACACCTCTGAGCGCTCTGACTTGCTAAGTATATCCAGTGACGTTTCAAGACTTTGCAAGACCTCAGCTTTGAGGCTGGATCTTTTGAAATTCGGAGCCGTGATAACTAAGTTGAGCAAGCTCAAAGCGACTGCGACAATGTCATCCGGCTGGTCTTGGATGGCGCTGGGATCTAGGATTTGACAAGCAAGCTCGTAGACTTGCGTGACACGGCTGACTAGCTTGTCTGGAATCCGTTCCAGCATCTTCTGCAGAATTGTGATCTCCAAGAGTTGAGTAATCTCGTTGCCAGACTGGCTATCTTCTGCCCGAAGCAACACTTCCGTCTTTTTGGCCGACTTCGTTGACTGGAGCCATCGCCCAAGGAGTTCTAAGAAAAAGGAGGATATCTCCTCTGGTGTACAGCTAGCTGTCATGAGTCGCATGAGGGACTCGGAGCGAACCTGTATCTCGTTCCAGTCTAATTCCGGCAATTGCGGGCCATGGCCGAGAGGGATAGCAGATATTTGAAGGTGACCATCGGAGGTTGTCTGGTACCGCCATCGGGGCGCCGTCATCAATTCTCCTTCGTAAAGCAGGTTCTCAATGACCAGATGCAGCTTAGACACTGAGACACTCAATTTAAGGAAAGTGTGAAGCAATGATCTTGCTGGCTTTGAGTAGCGCTCTTCTGTCTGCTGGTTTCCCTTGCTCTGGCATGATATCGCCCACAACTGTGGAAGAACTGGATCGAGCATCCTCTTGGTCTGCGCTGGGTATGGAGTGGAGTTGATTAACGAAGACATACGCCGAAGGGTTACGAAGATTTCGTCTGCCGGAACCAGGACAGCCTTTTCACTCAGATCCACGAAGTCGGTTCCCTCTGTTTTTCCGCGCCCTGCAACGCCTGTGCCTTTCCGAGAAGGGTTCAAGTTGCGCAATAGAGGCTCGACAAAGACATTCCAACCTGGGGATCCTATATCAAAATCAGCATGGCGATTGATGGAACGGCAGTGGTGTTATTACCGGGTGAGCCGAACTGCTTCCTTCCCAACACTCCAAACATGATGATTTGTGCGGCAGCTGTACTGAGCTCCGCGCCTTCATTTCCATCCAACAGCGCGATCAACTGGGGTGCAACCTTGGAGAACCAGTCTTCGGGCAAAATAGTCGCAGGGGGCGAGGTGATGATGCGAGTAACCACAGCCATAGCCTCTTGAGTAATATTGGCGCCTCTCTTTTGGGGAGTGGCTACCTCAGATGCTTTCAGGGTGCTGCTTGGATGCACGGAGAAGATAAATTCCATGGTTCCCCGAACACCATCAGGCCGAAGCGGAACCAGGGTCAATATCTTCATTAACTCTGGTCGCAGCCATGTCGGCACAATATTTGGCTTGATCAATGCGTTCAATACAGGAAGCAGGCTCCAGGACCCATTCCTAGACCCTTTGTCAGAAGATTCCGCTTGCCATTTCACTGGTTCGCATCCACATACCCATCAATGAGCTGCTGGAACTCCTTTCGAGCAGCTTCCTTCAAGGCGGGATCGGCCGAAGGATCGAACGCCCTTTTCCCAGCGTCGAGAATTTCGTCGGCTAGCTTTGATTGGCGGTCTTTTCCAGGCGTATCTGATTCCATTGCAGTGATGATATGATGTCGATACTGTAAAGGTTCTCTTCATCCAGTCTTAGTAATTGATACCTAGATGAGAGAGAGGATGCAGGTCAGTGCGTCGGGCATTACAGTGTTGAGCACGGCTTTGGGCACGGTGGCCGTCATCTTGTCTGCACGTGCCGACGCGCTCTTGCGACCCACAATTTGATTGCTCGCGTAGTAACGCGTCGCTTTCCTCCCTGCTCTTTCCAGCGTAACACTAGATCTTTGACTTCACCTTTCCACTCCGTAAATGCTCTCACCAGCATATTTGTTGAATGACAGCGCTTGACGCATCTCAGCCGCAGAATCATACGCCTGATATTCGGGATATTCCGGAGGACAGTTCGAGATACGAGCTTGAAGACCAGCTGTCGACGTTCTTGTCGCAATCGGAAGAAAGCTTTCTCGCCTATGTCGGCTCAAACACGCACGACACCTCCCCTTCAGTTCTCCGACTCTCGTTTTCCGCGAGGAATGTCTACCGCAGACCTCTCAGCAAGGGCTGACAATTCACGATACGTCGCATCCGAGCCTGTATCAGGACCTCGTGCTTGCTGCGTTTGGAGCTATTGTGATCTATGGTTGTCTATACCAGACAATGCAGTTCAGCTGAGAGAATGAGTTTCGGAACTTAACCCTAAGTAGCCCTTTGGTTCAAGTTTTGCGTCCGCAGTCGTCGACCCTACCTTTTAAACCCGCCCGGCCTGCCGGTGATGCGATCGCCGCTGAAAAGTGGTGAGGCTTGCCGAGGGCTGCGGTGGGTGGACCGGCAGGGAACACATTCCAGTCACCATTCGGTGCGCGAAAGGGGGTTACTATGAGTCGTTTGGGTAAGAGCCTCTGGTCTGAGGCCGCTCGTCAGGACTCATCCGCTGGAACCAGTACTTTGGCCAAGAGTAGGTCGCTGGGAGTCAACGGCAGACATGGCTTGTAGGGTCGAGCTGGCAACGATTTGCCTTTCCGGGTTCTCGTCGTGCCCGCTTACTGGGTTAGACTCTGTGTCAATTGGAGTGGGAGAAAGAGCTCAGCGTTGGTCACAAACAGTCAGTATCGATCTTTCAATACGCAATCTGCCTCAGTCTCGCCTTGCTGGCCGCACGATGGTGTTGCGAGGATTCCTAGGCCTACAAACAGAAACTCGTCGGTCTGACAATTCCTACCACGCTCAGCTCTCGGCTCTCACCACTCCAATACACGACCCTGGACTTACTTGGCAGACAAGAGTTGCCAGTATCGAATCCTGCAGCCAGTCAGCTCTTCTCCGAGCCACACCACGGCACTTGCCACCGGTGTGACATGCTTGCATGTGATCTGGTCAGGCGCATTAACCTTCAGTCGTGGGCCCTGTCCCACGACATCGGAGGACGCCAAATCCCCGTTGTTCTCTTGTAGGGATCAACACTTGCCCGATTGTCTCCCGGAAACGGGGTCAATGGATGAGAGCGCGGTTTTTGTGGACGTCTTTTGTCCGCGCGGAATGCCCTCCTTTGCGAACTGTCGCCGGAGAGGAAACAAAAACCAGTCCTAGGAGGTCGTGCGAACCAAACAGAGCGAGCTTTCCGATTGCTTAGGACTATACAGAACTGGGACTCAATTCGCCGAACCCGGGATGGCTGTGTAGATGATGGCTGTGCTTTGCGACGAGCAGAGGCATGCTAGGCAGCCCCGCGAGACCTTGTGATGGAGGGGTTGAACTGCTGAACAAGTGTCAAGCGATCCCGGGACCCATCTCGTGTTGGTGTCAAAGCTTTGTGCTTGTCCGGGAACGCCGAGGACATGGGATGCTAGTCTTTCCCCATCGCTCAAGGTTTGCGTACTTGTTGGATCAAAAGGACAGGCCATTGGAAGGTAGTCCTGGTTGCCGTCTCTCTAGAAATGGCGAGATGGCGACCCCCTATGGACGGGGATAAGTCAGCCCCTGGATCTCGAATACTTTTGATACAGGTGCTAACTCGTGTCTAGAACCATAGACAACAATTCAGTCGGCGTTTCGGGGCTGAAGGACAAACTTGACACATGAATTTCCGGAGCCTCGGCAAAGTCGCACAACACTCATTTGCAACGGACATCGGGAGAACCTGGTCTAGACCATGGTACGGAATATTAACTCATGAACCTTTTCAAGGTGCCCACGGATGAACCTAGAAATATACATTGCGCGATAGAGTTAAGACGTTATGTTCAGAGCATTCCACTTCTCGGTTATAACTAGTATTGCAACACGCCGGAATCTTCGAAGCGCTCGGTAGCAGGGGGTGCTAGCGGCGCAGTGGCCCCACCCAAGAAGCTTGATTCGCTGTCCCGCTGTAGATCTGAAACCCACCAATGTGTCAATCCCGGTCCTAGCTCCCCAGCCTCTTGACGTCACTACCCAGCTCTACTAGGAACCGGCGCCCAGAACAGGGTTATTGATGGGTACAACAGTCAGCAAACAAAGAGGCAACGTCGGTGATCATGAGACCACCTGCCGGTTTCCCTACTTTTCTCTTTTTCCTTTCCTACCACGAGCTTCGTCAAGTGAGATCTTCGTGTTCCCTTTGTTCGAATCCAGGTTGGTACCTCGATTGTTGCAATCCTCACGTTGCCTAGCCGACGCCCAGAATTGACATCATCGTCGTCTTGCCGTCGAGTGTTCTTCAACGGTTTTGCTAAGGAGATACCGATTCGCCATGGCCTTGCTTCGTGCATCTCTGCTGCCGCTGGCACTGTTGCAGACTGTTCTCGCTGCTCCAGCCGACCCTGCTCATCCTATGATCACGCCACCACCAAGCCGTGTGAAGCGTACCCCCGATGTCACCGATGATATCGGCAGCTATGTCAACAGCGTCATTGGAGGCCTGGGCAGCGATGTGTCGTCCTTCGTCTTGTCCGGTATCCCTCAGTACTTTCAGGGCCTCCCGACAGGCACCCAGGTACTCAGCTCTCTGGGAATCAACGATGGTGACCTGGCTGCACAGCCTACTCAGGCCTTGAATATCCCGTGAGTATCGCGATGGTGAATTCAGTTATACCGAACGCGCTTGCTGACATGGACTGCACAGGGCTTATGGCAATTGGACTGACGAGGGCTGGAACGTCCGCGTGCATGGCAACATTTACAAACAGCCCAACATTAGTCAGTCGAAGGTTGACGACTTGGCTAATATTTTCCTCATCGACGTCGACGTTGCCGATTTGCCCGCCGACCAACAAGCCCAGGCACGCAACGTGACCAAATCCATCTTTGTCGTTCAGCAAGACGATCAAAACGTCACCGTAAACTTCGTAAACGATGTCTCTGTGCGGCCTGGGGCGAGTGGAGGAGCCGTCAATGCGCGTGGTGGTGCCCAAACAATCAACATGCCCTACCTGACTACCAGCGAGGGCGATTTTGACGCGTTCGTCAAGCTGCGCAACACCACAGGGTCGAATGGTGGGCACTTGCTTCCAGGCAACGCCACCGAATCGATCCAAACCCTCAACATGTACACGAACGGTACTAACAGTGGCAACGCGACTGCGTACCTCGTGCCTCCTCAGGGCCTGACGATCGTGTCCGACATCGACGACATCCTGCGCGTCACCAAAATCTATGAACCTAAGGAAGGCCTTCTCAACTCCTTTGCTCGTCCGTTCACGCCTTGGATGAACATGCCCGATATTTACGCCAATTGGTCCGCGTCCATTCCAGACTTCCATTTCCACTACTTGACGACAACTCCTGAGCAGGTGACTCGGAATTACATGGAGTTTATCTACAAAACTTACCCTCTGGGTAGCTTTGATACACGTCCGCTCAACTTTTCTGATGTCCAAGCAACCTTGTCTATCCGAAGATTCCTGCTCGACAAGATTTTCCAGACCTTCCCCGAGCGGAAATTCATCTTGGTGGCCGATACTACGAATTCCGATGTGATGAAGGCGTATCCCGCAATGTACAAGGACTACCCTGGCCAAGTCCAATGTATTCTGCTGCGAAACACCAGCGCTACCGATTCCGGCAATAAATTCCCCTACAATACAGAGGGATTTAAGGACATCCCTCAGAACAACTACATGTTCTTCACGGTGCCGGATGACCTGACCAATCTGGATATCGCCAGCGGTCAGTGCTACAATGCTACAATTCCGCAGAACGTCACTTTCAAGACCCAAGGTCTGCCATTTGGATGGGGCAATGCAGCTGGATCTCTTTCGCCGCCCACTACGTGGGCAACGGCTGTTGGTCTGTTGGTCATGGGAGCGGCTGCTCTGCTGTAGTTTTGACAGGGTTAAGTGGTAGGTTTTGGATTGAATTGTAGCAATTTTTAATGAAAGGAAGCCTGAGTACAAAACTGCGGTCTTGGCTCACATATGCTTCATTTCTTGTTTGCGGTGTGGATAGACGTGATAGTAAGGACTCTGCAGCAGGCAGCCCGAGTGTTTTGCTAGGCAGTAGATCTCACAAGTGCCAATCAACGTCCTTCGGAACCGATACCGTAAGCCAATGGCCAGCCAGAAAATGATTCTTTACACCCTTGTCCATCCAGATACCACACGTGTCGGTCGAGATGTTGCCACAACGTCATTGGTCGCTAGAAACGTCATTGGTCGCTAGAGATAACCTCGTGGTGAACAACTGCGGATTGATACGGGAGCAGAGAGGATCCGCAACTTACAAAGTGGCAACTACCAAGGACTTTCTGCCACAGCCTGTTTGGATGCGGTTAGCTTCCTGCAGCTCTCTTATATCCATCAATTTATCCACAACGTGTAGAGGTACACTTTCCGAGCCCTCTCCGTCCTCCTAGCTCGAAATCACAGACCCGCTCGATTGGATTGACATTCGTATAGATGCGTTGGTTCTGCAGGTGATTCTTTTCGATCCTGATGCGTCCTGGGGTTGCCCAGCGGACATGGGGGATTCATCTTCATAGCACGGCATACATGGAGGTCAACCTGATGTACTAGGGTTGCAGGCCGAAATCAAATGCCCCCTACCAGGTACACTTTCCCACCCCCAATACTCAAAACCAACACTAGAAGATGTATCTGTGTTTATGTCAGCCATTGGGCGTGTATGTGGGTCAGTAATCAATCAGGGGCATTTGACTTACCCTTGAGACCATAGTATCAACGAGGGGTTCTTGGCCTGCCTCGAGTGGTGGCAGTGATTGCATATTGCCATCTGACAGGTGGCGGGCGCCGAGCGATTGTGATACTTGCTGTTCCAACGAGGTTTCTTGGGTCATTTGCCTCCGGCCCAACGGAAACTAACCCCAGGGATTAGGGAGAGAAGGGGCCTGCTTTCGAAGCGATCATGTTGGGACGCCTCCCGCCGCCACGACGTTGGACCTGTAGATGCCAGTGGCTAGTATTAGCCGTGAGGGACACGACTTTCAACTGGCTGGAAGGGGTGAGAGCCTCTTCGACGGAGGCGCGGACGTTAGTAAGAGGGACGTCGAACAGGCATCGTCTGGGGACTGTACACAGAGGGTGGAGGCGTGCCAAGATCGGACGGGGTAGAATGCCACAGGGCGAGAAGTGACGGTGTGTAATGAGATGAGTTTGAGATGAACAATAAGCAGAGACGCCCGCGGTAAGGTTCCACTACCCCTTGCACAGGCGAGCTGGTGCAACTGACCTTATCACCATGTGTAGAACTCGGCTGCAGAATGCAAGAGAACCGGGTCCTGGGATAGAAATCGCGAGATTTTATACGAATGGGTTTGGGATGAGTCGCGCTAATAGCCCGCATGGGCTAGACGTCCTTGTCGAAGTTGACAACGGCAGTGTTGGTAGCCCGTAATCTCATCACATCCCACTGGTACTCGCCACCTCACGCATCGGGCGGCTACCCGTCGAGACTGCGATACTCCGTCAGGGCTCGATACTTGACTGTATTTCGGTACTCGGCCCCTGATGTGCCGGTGACCTGATTGCGAGCAAAGGGCCTGAAGGGGGCAAGATGGAAAGAAAGACCTTGGAAGCCGCAGGGTTGGGGTGTCCGGACCCGGAAGCCGACTCCATTCGGCCGCATGTGGTCTGTGTAACCTCTTCATTGTGTGATTGTTCATATCGTTCTATTATCATTATGATTGATGGTTAAGAAATTGCATCCGTTCCCTGGCACCTCAACGCCCCATGTTGGCGACGTTGGCTTCTCCGGTGCAGCGTCTGTCTGTCTACATGGCGCATCACAGGCTTACGCTGGTTCCTGTGCAAGTTCAGCCAGACAAGATCGCTTCCGTCTGCATGGCTCCTGCCGGGAACACCAGTGCGGACTTCTCCATTCCGCACAAACGCCGTCCCGAAACACTGCAAACCAACCTCGAGCATGGTGGACACTGCTGCAGGTGCAGGTGCTGGTGCTGGTGCACCAACGCCAGATCCGAGCTGTCGCCATGGTTCGGATTCGGCTCGGTCCATGTCGTGTAACCGGTGTCAGCGGCCAGCTGATTCGGCCCAGCATCGGATCCCTACCCATCTGGCGTTTATTTCTTTTATTTTCTTTCTTGACGGGCATATCTCCAAGCTGGCTAACCAGATTTATGCCGCTCCTTAGCCTGTCTCACCCATGGACACCGCATAGTAACGAAGCATCTCCGAGTCATCCTCCGGGCATGGATCGCCGCATTGTCTGAGGTCCTCTAGGCAAAGTTGAGGATTATACAGTAGTACTCTTGGTAGGCAGCATCTAAGCTGAGGCAAACGGCAAGAACATTCATTTCCAGTGTGGCCTGAGGTCTGAGGTCACCTATGGCTCGGGGGTACGAAGCAGGCGCCTTCTATTCCAGGACATCCTTGCCATGCATGTCGTTGCATATCCAGCATGCACTTCCAGCCGCTTTCTTTCCACCATTAACCGACTCCGTCCAACAACACCAAAGACCACCTTCGACCTTGACATATGGCGAATGACTGTCAGACGAGGCCGCACCTGCCAGAACCCTTGTCCAATTGTCGACACCGCTTTCTTGTGTAAGAGGTCATTCTCGGGTGTCCTTTCTTGCCACCCATGAGACGGCTTGGGGCCTCTCTGCCTTGCACAGAAAGCATGCGACTTGTCACAAACAATGGGTTGTAAGCCACACCAACGACCTAGCCGACGGCGACATCGCCTACAGGTCTATCCTGCAGCCGTAATCGGACAGCAACATGCCCAGAACCGGCCCGGGGAGTAGCGAAGGTGGTGTTTGGAAGCCATGAGGAGGCGACATGCCGGATCCTAACGCCAGACCGCCAAATGCGTCTTACGCACAGAAGCATGTCACCATTTCATGGTGACTCTCACCAATCATGTCTTGTCAATTGAGGTCATCCCATCCGTACACCGACTCCTCACCTACAGTTCCCCTTGACCTACCCGACCTGCCTATCTACCGGCCACGAGGTACCCTCCCTTGCCTCCCTGACCCTTCGCTGCAGATCGCTCATGAGTTAGCTCGGATCAAATGTGCGCTGGGTGGTACAAACCTGTCGGAATCAACGCCATTAGCCCGCTAGACAACGTCAACGCTTGGCAACCGGTTCCTCCACTCCTGTGCGACGACCCTTGACCCTTTCAAGTCTTGTCGACATGCGTTTGGAACGCCGTTTCTGCTCTTCCAGCAATGCGAATCAGCGCTTACAGGCGTCCCTTGCTTGAACAAGTAATTGCTATCTCACCTTGTTCGACTTGGTTCAATGCAACACATGCGCCCTATTTCGACCGTTGTCGGTTTCGATCCACTCACCCAGCCGCATGCAAGCTGCCGACGACATCCTGCTGACAATGTCTCCGCCCAGCGCCGACTTGCTGGACGACACCCAGTTCCATAACCCCGCTGAACCACGGCTTAGTACGTGTGTGATTAACGGTCAACTCGAATTCGAGGTTCAGTTGTCGACCCAGTCAGTCGATTTCCCACCCCACGATCTCAGACCAGGATCACGATGACAATCGTTGCACCGATATGCAAGCCCACGCGCGCCCCTGCACACTTTCCCTAGTCTAGTGGTGGCGAGTCCCTTTTGTCTCGCCGTTGGGCGTTTCTTTCGGAACCTAATCAATATTCGAAATCCCGCTTGCCGCCGGTTCTCCTCCATTGCGTCTTCTGCGGAATGTCAGGTTGGAGCACTTCGAACTCGGGGAACAGGTGCAACCAGGGACGCGCATGATAGCGCAAGGTGCTGTGCAGTTTGCCTTCAACCATAGCGTCCTGTATCTAGGCACACAACCGTTAAGGTATGAATGTCTGCACTCCCATTAATGTGTTCAAGAGATGTGGGTAGTTAGTGCATTTTATTACTGTCTACCGATGAGCACCCCATAATGCCGCCGACTGACCGAACATCTCGCTCGTGCTAACTTTCTAGAAAGATGCGTATAGGCTGCGGGACTTGGCCCAAGACCTGCCGTTCTTGACCTTCAAGGCGACCCTCCTGACCATTCCCTCAGCTTGAATCAGCTGGGATACCTAAAAGTGTATGCGAGGGCGTCTGTTTCGCACTGGATCCAAGCAGCTCCGTGGTCTCTCACGACGCTGATCCAGGCAGTCTCTTGCAGTCTTATTGCAGACAAGGCGAAAATTAATTCTCTGCTGAGACTTGGAAGTCTACCGGTTGTACTGCTTGCCTCATTAGCATTGATTAGGGTGTCCATTGACTTTGATGGTGCTTACCACGACGCAGTCTTCGCACCTCGCACCGTGGACATTGACCCAGCCCGGACAATCGACGCCGTGCTTGTATCTGTTGACGCAGGGGTATCGGTCCATATTGAAATTGCTCGAAGGAGAACGAAGAGTCTGGTGGTGTCCAAAAAGGGTTGGGACTTGGTTGCTTGGTCGTTGTCTGTGTTGTTGTAAAGAAGGTGAAGCATGGTTGGTAACGAGATGCACGGGTACTCTTTATACTTGCAACCGTGACTGCGGCTGCTGACCGCAGCCAGAGATGAGATGACCACCTCTGGTTGCGCCCTGCAAGGTTGCAGGATAAACGTCTCAAGGACGTTGAGTTGGTTGCAAGATTGCATGCTGACTGCCCGCAGGCTGCTAACTACGGCAGAAGGCTCAAAGGGCGTGATGACTTTCCACAATCAAGCACCATATTACCCACTTAAACACCATACATCTGCAAAGCGTACCTTCGGCCGTCGCTCGGGGATCATTTGCAGACAGAAGACCATTGCGGATTGGCCCTCTCAATCAAGGTGGCTTGCATCAATAGAAACGAGAAAAATGAAATCTGACACCAGAGTTGCAGCTATAGGAAAGCACCTCTTGTTACCCGGCCTTCCCGGTGGAGGGTAGTTCTATCCTCCCCTCGGCGCCTTGCTGGCCCCTAAACCTGTGGAGTGGGTATGCCAAGTATGATTCCAAGTCGGTTTCAGTCGAAAGCCTGCAGTATGTGCCAGTCTTCGAAGGCATCTGGAAGATGGATCTCAGTTTTCGGCCTGCTGCAGGGTGCCGTCCTGAGCGGACCCCAAATTCGTGCAACGCGAGGCGCATCGGATGCCTGTGAGGCTCAAAGGGGGTGCAGTGATGGGCATCGCGATCTGCAGGAGCCCGCCGCCTGACAAGCGGGGAGTGGCGGATGAGAAGCCGTTGGTACCACCGACGCCCCGGCTCTTGGTATGGTAAATCGTGTCGGTTTCGATCAACAATTGACAGCGGTTGCGCGCATAGGCTCGAGGACATTCTGTGAATCGGAAGAAATCAGGCGAGTACCTTTTACACCGTCCCGTACAACCGTCGCGGCCAGGTGGTCCTTTGCAATACAGCACATTGACGAAACGGCATGACGGCTGGAGGGGGGTACCGGCGGCATATGCAGTGCCCTGGTGTACATCGGAGTACCTTCTCCATGGTACCACAAATCCTGCATGCTGGTCTTTGCAGTCTTGCTGACCTCTCGGATTTTCTCAACTAATGCAATATTTTCCCGAAACAGTTGAAGCCTCGAGGATCCTTCACAGCAGAACCACGCGTCATGTTGTATTGCACAGGGCAACATTGAAATACCCCCCTCATACGAAGTTCGGAGACGCAGACACACGCGCCGTCGTCTTGAGGTCAGCAGCAGACATGATCGATTACAAAGCTTGGGAAAAGGGCTTGCCAGCACCAATCTTGTCTCCTATTGCTCTTGGCGACATTTGATCCTAGACTGGATGACCTCAGTATCATCTCCAGTTCAGCTATACTCCAGACGACCTTGAGGACTTTGGACTGTGTCCATAAGTTGATTGTCCCTGGTGGCCTGACGGCTGCTCGAACTACCGCCTCTTGGATGAAGCAACCTGGGGCAGGGCTTAACGAATGCTCCAGGCCGGCCTGCATTTCCATCTGCACTCAAAATGACGTGGTCATCGTCGTTGGCAAACAGCGACAACGCACGAGAAAGACTACCGAGCAACTAAGAATGATTGGCCTGATGCTGCGAAACGCCAAGGCCGTCAAAGCTGTCCACAGATGTTATTTTCGTCGAGGTATACCTCTCGATTATCTCCAAAAGGCCTAGTGAGATGATTCTTACTCAGACCATGGAGAATTTGATGGTCCACTCCAGTCCGCATTTCTTCAGTCACAAGCCTTACAATACACACCCGTCTGTGCCCAACATCGCAGATATAAAGCGGGAGCTAGAAGATAGCGGGTCATCGGTGGCACTTTGCCACTTTCTTGAAGAGCAGTAAACCAGTCATGAGAGGTGCAGGCACAACTCCTCGCCATGAAGGACAAGTCTGAGGCACCGTGGCTTCCTCATCATGTGGCAAGTGTCAGCAAGACTGCCTGTCGAGTTAGTCATGCTTTTCATTGATCATCTGCCTTCGAGGCGCTTGATAGCTGGCTCGAACTGTGTGCATTGAACAGAACACGTCCTAGATCCCACTAGGCTTGAGGCAGTAAGACATGCACACTGCTGCCCGTCTTTTCGACCACCGAAGCCAGCCAGCCCTGCCATTGTCTACGATTCAGACCACTTCCGTTACCACCGTCAGACTGGGGCGGACAATGACCGATCTTGGCGCGTTCATTCATGGTATATTCTATATGCACCTAACTGCACAGACAAAGCCCTGATGGTCATATCGCCGCCACAACAAGGGGACCAACGCGAGAGCAGAGAAACGTCTACGCAAGATAAGAATGCGACGTTTTCCCTATTGGGAAAAGGAGCTCTTTACGAAACATAGCATCATGCATAGAAGACCACATTGCCTTGGCCAGCATACAGCCAGGCTGGCTTCCGAACATCCCAGAAGGAATGAGGGTATAAGTCCTACCCTGCCTAGTCATTCGGCGAAGAGAACCATGGCATGGACAGGGGCCGAGACGTCGCCAGTTGCCTTTAATTCAAAATTCGGCATTGCTTCGCTAGTATGGCGCCGAAGACCCCTCTCGACTGCGGCCAGGACATCGAGATCTTCCCCCCATGCGCAACGTGCCGTTGTGGCCCGGTCGTGGCTTTTCGACTGCCCTGCAACACCTCGGGCTGGCGCGGTAGAATCCAATATTGGAAGCAAGACTCCATATATACTCATGTACAGCACCTTGCGGGAACACCCTGGACGAACAAGGTTGCGAACAAGGTGCAGTCGCAACGTAGCCCGGCCGGCGTTTACCAGCTCAAGGGGCGATGAAGACAAGCTGCAGACGGCTTTACCCGCAGTCATGGTCGAGGGCTTTTTTTGCACGCTAGCTAGGATGTCACAATTCGTTATTTGGTATGGCTCTTTTCAGAACGATAGGCATCGCCTCTGGTGTTTCGGTGGGAAAAATTGGGGAGAGCCTTTACTTTGACTCACTTGGGCTCATCACACCACAGCATTTCACCACTTACGAGCCCCAAATTTTTGCATCTACTAGTATGAATACGTAAGGGTATTCCGGAAACTCGCAAGTGCAGTTCGGCCACAGAGGCGCGGGGCTGTCAAGACAACAAAGCCGACTTGGCACCTTCTGCTCTTTCCAAGATTCCCGGCTGACATTAGATACACAGCAAGCGGCGGCATACGCGGTTTCTACAGCTCGGCGAATGGAACGCGAAATCACAAAACTACGGTTTTATGCCGGGGACTAACCTCGAGCTAATGGAGAACCAAACTTTACGATGTCTACAAAGGGAAGGACGGCCGTCCTCGTTCTGACCTTGCCCAGGGTACAGCTACACTTGAGTAACTCGTGGTTCAGCTCTGGTTTACTACCCCTTGACATCATCGTGCTGTGTCAGTGGACGGAATGTTCTCCGAGGAAAGGTTCCCTCTTCCAAGGTACTTGGGCACACCTTGAAGGCCGTCTCGAGTGGTACCTGTCTGTGTAAAATGCAGGCAGAGTACATTCATCGCCACGCATTGTGATAATTCAACAAGGGGTGCAATTCGTCGGGAAGAGGTACAGGCATGTTCAAGGACAGCGATCGCCGTTAGTACATTCCCTTTCGTGGGATTTCGGACGGAGAGACCCCATCCATGCATGGCAGCGGCAGCAGGCCTTGGGTGGTGTCCCATGTCTCTGAGGAACCATTCACCATACGAGGCGCAACAGTCAAGGGCACCAAAGACGGCCTTTTACTCCCTTTTCCCCCTTCCTCACTCCACTCAATGAGGGTCCCCTCATCCATGGACAACCTCTCAGAAAGCGCCTAGAGTGAACCCCGCGGGAGAAGTCCCGATAATGCTGGTGGGCGAATGTAGTCCAAGGTTTCAACGGGGCAAGGGACAAGCAGGTAACAAGAGACTGATCTTAACTTGAACGACTCGTTTCTGCAACCCAGGTGCCAGGGTACCGAAGTGAGTTGAGCAAGTCACCGCCTTTTGCGACGGAGGAACCCAAGAACATCGGGGCAATGTTTTGTCCGACTCTTTGTCTGATTTGCATCAGAGGAACAGGACCCGTGGGAAGGAGCAAAAAGCTGAGGCAGTATGGAAGACTGTCGGTTGACAAGCCCGGGGTATGTACCCTGTGGTGTAGCCGTGCCAAATGGGACCAGAAACTTCCTACCTTAGCGGCCGCTGCATCCTGGTCAGGGTTTGGGACGACTGGCTGGCTTTTCGGATCCGGATGGAAGTCGGTGGGATGAGACTCTGCAGAATCTTCTGGTTTGAGGAAGAGACCTCGATCGTGTCGAGAACCTTGGGAAACGAAACAGCTTGGTTTCTCGACTTGGCACTGGACAGAGGGACTGCCCAGCTCCTTGCCTCGTAACGGTTTCGACGTGGGTCAATTCACCAGCGAAGAGCGTTTCCCTATCTTGCTGCTGGCTGGCGCTCAGGTCCCCATCTTGTTTTGCTTCGACACCTCTACAGTGTGTGGGTGTGGCTTCGTCCCAACAGGCTCAGCAACCATGTGGCAGGCACTTATATTAGGTGCAAGTATCATCGAGATCCCCGCGCTCACACCTCGTCGTCTGCAGGCTTTATCCGGCAAAACAGAGGAGGAAGGAGGATCTGCAATGGATAGAAAACGAAGGCGACGAGGCCGGACCATGCATCTGCCCAGCACTGATGCGTGCTTTTTCTCCCGGGGCTTCCAGTTTCTTCGGTGGATTCGTCTAACCGGCCCGCTGCAAATGTGGCTCGACATGGCGTCAACTGCTTGACTTCAGCTTCGCTCACCTCGCTGCGCATGCCGATATGTCGCGTACCCTCGGACAAGTCGTCATCATGCCAGTATGCTATCACCTGTCGTATGAGCTTATCGAGATGACGGCTCCTGGGATGACACCGGCGATCTGGCACAAGATACGGGGTGGGTTTTTAACATAAGTCTGCAGCAGAAAAACCATTTGCCCCCCTAAAGCCAAGAAGGAAGTACAAATGCCAGTTGCGCGTCAACTAAGCGAGCAAGGGGCGGATAATCTGCCTTGTGGGACGCATGCCGAAGCCCGCATTGTTAGAAGAGCATGGTGGGCTGTGCCAATCTCACCAAGTCGGCCTGCTCGTTCTTTTCGCTTGAGTTGAGCCCTCACTGGTGGTGCTCCAGCACGCTGGTGGTGCTCCAGCACGCTGGTGGTGCTCCAGCACGCTGGTTATCATCCCACTCATTGACAGAGTAGTGGATCAAGTTATCCCGCAGCCTGGACCCTCCCTCTGTCTTGCCTGCCGGCCGATGGTTTGAACGAGCTCGTACCATCCCACAGCCAACAAGAGGAGTGCCTTTGCAGATCTGATTCGTCGAGGACCCAGTTCGGCGCTAGCCCTCGGTCACCTCGAAAGACATGTGCCAGTGCGCCACCGGTTTCTCCAACGAAGGGCTTCAAAAACAAGGTGCAGTCTCCAGGGTGAGCCGGGCAGTGGGTGAGCTTGACGTGGCTGACTGTGGGAGTTTGGGGGGGGGGGCTAATACATGTCGGCTTTGACAGAAAGGGAACAAATCGTCGGGAAGCAGCCCGCCTTTCGGGCAAGAGGCTCCATGAGAAACTGCTTCTCCCCGGGTCGAGTGGAAAATAGGAGGGAATCCGGCCCCCCTCCCCCCGTAGGACGGCAAGGCCAAGCAAGGCAGGGCCGTCTTTTGGTGGCATACATATGTCTCATATGTCATTGACTGCGGGAGCAACCAAGCGAGTTCCCAATCAACACGCGTGCAGATATACTACGTACTGTTGGCAACCTGCCGGTTCACTAGGTCAGGTTCGGGTACGAGGTTGCATGCGGTACTAGGTCCGGCGCGGTTCGCCCGAGTCTCGAATTCTGGCAGACCCTCGTTGCCAGCCTCACCGTGGTGGCCGACGCTTGTTTCCCGCCTGTCCAGTTGCCACGTGATGCGTGGTATCCGGCGAGTAATCGAGCGGACCCTTGGTAACGACCTACGTCAACGATACAGCCAGACGGTGGCCCGACAAACCCCTGGGGAGGCATGCCATGGGCGTTCGGACGTCTTGTTGATGTCGGTGAGGTTGGGCGGCGCGTCCAAGTGCGGTCTAGTCGGAGGGCGGAGATTCGCTAGTCTGTCAACTAACCGGTACGTCACCAGCGTTCCAGAATTATCAGTTCCTCTATCGCGGAGAATCTCCGTTGCTGGCGGCGGGTGCCCGACCAATGAGTGCCGCTCAGGGTGTCGCTCGCTCTCTTTTTGTGCAACGTCAAACTTTTCAAGGTTCGAAGCGACATCCAGCTGATCCTTAGGCTTGATCAATCCCGAGAAGGGGAAAAAAAAAGCAAGTTTTAGGTAACGGGTATCTTCTCCACCATCACCAAATTCCATCAAGATCGGGGGGGGTGGCAGCCACATCAAGGTCATCCTCGTACGTCCCCCCCGTTCACGTCCATTCCTCCACTGCTCGTGTTGTTGTTTCGCCGTCGTCGCCGCCGCTGACGAGCCCGATGCCGGGATCGCGGGGAAAGAGTAGGTATCTTCGGCCCCCACATCGTTCAGCTCCGTTACACACACCTTTTCCAACCGGTGCCCGCAGACCGACCTTTTTCCTCCGCCCGTCCGTCCGTCATCGTGGCGTAGACCAGTTCCAGCGAGGGAAGCCCCATACCATTTGCACCTTATGCTTTCGCTTCTTGCATGGCCGCCAGACTCAACGAGGCCTTAGCCTATCCTGCCAGGGGCTTGTCCAAAGCCCTTTGCACCCTTAAGGGTCCAAGACACAACCGGGGAGATGGAGAGGGAGGGGTGTGCCACTGGGGAGGATTTCGGAGGATTCGAAACGGTCTGGACTTTTCCATTTTGATTCCGACCTGCACTCGCCACCGCGGGAACCGGGAGGCCGTCAAAAGGACTCTGAACAGCCCTTTTGTAAGGCCAACCTGCATCGATGATCGCCTACCTTGCGTGCGATTGGGGATCCCCCTCACCCCAAAAGACACCCAACGGCGCCGGCGCATGATTGATGTCTCTGGCGCCGTTTCGACGATGCTGATGTCTGCGGGCAACTCGTGTCCGCAAAAAACACCAAAAAAACTGACTCCCTACGCCAAGGAAACGCAGTCGTCCCAGCCAATATCACCATCAAGGTCTTTTTTTTCGGGGGTTTTTTTTTTTTCGTTTCTTGATGTACACTTGCAATCAACTGGTACCCGTGTTGCCTTTTCCGATCCAGGTTGGCAGCTCCTGCCGAACGGCGAGACGAGGCATGCTGAAGCGCAACTAATAGAATGCCAGGGCTGGATAGTACTGCGCATGTTAACCTTACCTCTTGTGCCTTGGTTTATCATGACATGCATATCCCCACGGCGTCGTTCGCAAAACAGCCTCACTTGCGGCTTGGCTTGCGAGCATGGGCACGCTGCACAGATGCTAGCCAGGGGCGGCGGCGACAGAGAGGGGTGAGTGAGTGAGTGAGTGAGCTGGGCCTGGACTGGCTTGATACCGTCCCCCTTGTATGCCCTGGGGTTGTTATACCGGCATGCCGTCGATACCGCCGGCTGCCGGCGCGCTGCCGGCGCTGCTGCTGATAACGTCAGCCATTTGCATGGTGGCCTACCTGCGCGGTGCTCTCTTTTTCCGTGGCAATCGTCGAAATGCACTCACTCACCACCTTTTTCACGAATCGCGCATCACGATTCGCTAGCCCTCAGCCTCCGAGCCGATTACTATTCGGTCTCGACTTGGGAAAAGGCTACTTTCGCAACCCCCGGAACGACGGGGACCACGCGCGTGACACGTGGACGTTGGGTCGGAAAAATGAGGTGTTTCCGGACAGGAACCGCTACAAACCCGTCCACTTCCGCTCGCCCCTTCGAACCGCATGTTGTCGGATGACGGCGGATGTCACGCTTTCGTTCGCACAAAAGCATAAATCTTTTTCCCTCTCTCGCAAGGGAGGGGGGTCTGGGCGCTCGGCTCGGGTAACCGTGCGGACCTCACCATCCGTCGCCCCCTCCGTTCGCCGCGCCGCATGCGCGGGAGAGTCGTCCTGCCGCCATGGGACACGTCGGCTCTAGCCAGGCGTGCCACAGAATCTCGATTACGGAACCGCTTCCGAGGGTTTCGGAACGGGACGCGAAGGGAGACAACCAAGCCGTCTTGTTTTCCCGTCCGTCGTCGTGATAATCTTTCGTAAGCACTATTTATAAACTCTTCCTCTTTCTTTTCCTTCTCGTGTTTGTCAATACAACGACAATGAAAGAAATGCGCGCGGTCTTTTCAGAAAAATACCAAAGGGACCCCCCCACTTGCCGCATTCATCCTTCTGCATCTCGTCGCACCCCCAATGCGCCCGATGCCTAATGCCCACCCGTCCGCGTCAAATGAATCCCCCCATGTCGATACTGTGCAATACCATGTTCCACAATGGCATTCCCTGATTTCGGGGTACGAGGTTGAACGCCATCAGAGCCTGGGACCATCACGAGCCGGGGACGATCATGAACGGGAAGAATAGAAAAGGCCTTGCTGGCATCGGATTATAACCACATGTGCATTTCAACACTGGTCAGCTGCCTGTCGTAGTGAAGAAGCCATACAGACGGAGGACACGAGAAGGAGGAGGAGGGGAAAAAGAAGAGAGGTAGAAAAGGGCATGGCCAATCTGCCTCTCCCGATTGCCGGAGGCTTCCATTCATTTCTGCATCTGCGTCAAGAATCCATGGCGCAATTTGCGATGCGGGAAAGCCTGGTGATCCATCACAATTTGCATCTGCCGGACGTTGCCCATCCCAAGCGCACCAAGTGGGGGAGGGGGAAAAAAAAAGTCTATTCCGCGTAAAAACGTGCCTCCGATGATGCTTTCTATTCTGCATTTCTTGGACGCCGATAAAATCTAGAGCTAAATCAGGACCGCTCCCAATCAGCCCCTGCAAAGTCCGCCACCTCTTTGCCTGATATCCGGTGTTGACGAGGACTGCCGAGCGTTGTATGGTACTGACTTCAACGATGTGCGTGCCCTGGGTTTGAGCCACCAGAGCAACAGGCTGCTAGGAAAGAAAACTGTAGAGGCAGAATTTCTCCTCTGGCCACTCAAACGAAGAGGGGCTCGAACCACCCAAAACCCCCCAGCTGTAGCAACCGGCGGTGGAAGCAACCCTCGCGAAACCCGCGCATAATCGCGCGGTCTCTTTCCATCGTTCACTTCGATTTCGGTATTTCCCGCCTTCAGCTCGTCCAGGGTCGTAGCTCTAGCTTTGGCGCTATCACTAGGACCAAGGGGGTGGTATTGGGTTACACGTCGCATGTGTGATGAAATTGCGTACCCACCACTCACCGACCATTCTTCATGGCCTCCTTCCGACGCTTCTTCTCAGCAGCCCGCGTGAGGGCCGTCTTGACGTCGCCCTTTTCGAAGGAGCTGAGGTCGTAGTAGACTGGGGCAATTTCCTGTGGTTGAATGTTAGCCAAGGCGAGGAGAGATAGTGGATAGGACGAGGCAAGTGCCGAAAGAGGCGCCAGAGCAGGGATTGGGAAGGAACAAGTGTGTGAGATCCATTGTGCAACCAAACGAGAGTGGGGTGTATCTGGGTACTTACCAGTAGCCACTCTGGCCTGATTCCAGTGCAAGTACGGATGTACTGCTTCGAGGTCAAGACGAACTCGTTGTAAAGTACCCATTCGTAATCGGTCTTCAGGACGGTGGAGGGGTGCATCATGACGGCCTGATCGTCCTTGATGGTCCGGTATACCTTGCCGGAGCTCTCCTTCATGGCAACCTGCATGAAGAATCCCGAGAGAAGCGCGCGGCGGATGTTTGTGTAATAGTTCTTGTCCTCGAAGGGTGTCGAGATGAGCTCGAGGCCGTGGGTCTCCATGATGCGCTTCAGCTGGGCGCGGACGTTATCGGCACTGCTAAGGTGGCGGAAGGAGAGAAAGTGCTCGTGGCACCACTTCTTGGGATCCACGCCGGGCTGGCTTGCTGTGCCCTTGAAGGCGTGGTAGGCGTTGAGGAGCGTGAGGTGGTCACCCTCGGGGTGGGAGAACTGGGCCTTCATCTCGTCGGCGCGCTTGCGCTGCGCGGCCGGGCGGACCCAGATTTGAGGCACGGAGAGGAGCGATGTGATGGAGAGGATCTCGTTGGAGCAGTAGAACTCCGGCGACGAGATAAGCATGACAGCCAGGGCCGGGTCAAGAGGGAACTCGGAGGCCAGACTGCCGAGAGTCGTCAGCTCGCCATCGTCGTCGAGACAGGCGAGGTAGTTGAGCTCCTCGAGGGCACGCATCATGGTCTCGGGGGCAGGAGGATCCATGAGGTCGAAGTGGACAAGGTCCTCCACGCCAAGCTTCTTGAGTTCAAGGACAGTGTTGGCCAGGTTGGAACGCAGAATTTCAGGGTGCGTTTGCTCGATGAGCTCCTTCTTGAAGGCATTCTCGGTGTACAGACGGAAACACTTTCCGGGCTTTGTACGACCGGCACGACCAGCACGCTGCTGAGCGGAGGCCTTGGAGATGGGCGAGACCAAGAGCGACTCGACACGGATACGGGGGTTGTAGATCTTTTGCTTGCTGAATCCCGGGTCGACGACGTAGACGATACCGTCAATCGTCAGCGACGTCTCGGCGATGTTGGTCGCCACAATGACCTTGCGACCCGGCCGGCCGCCCTTCTTATAGGGGGCCGGAGGCTTGTCGAAAATCTTTTGTTGCTGGTGCGGCGGTAGTGTACCGTACAGGGGGTAGACTGCCAGAGGCCCGGCGTCGATTTCTCTCGTCATCTCGTCGGCCTCGAGATTGATTTTCCTGCACGCGTCCTCGATTTCTTCCTCACCCGTCAGGAAGAGGAGAACATCTCCCTCACCCTCGGAGGCGTGGATTTGCAGCACCGTCCTGATGGCCGCCTCGACGTAATCTCGCTCGGGCTCGGGGGTGTAGAAGATCTCGACGGGATGCGTACGACCGGGAACGGCGAGAAGGGGCGCATCGTTGAAGTAACGCTGGAACTTTTGCGCATCGAGGGTGGCGGACATGACAATGATCTTAAGGTCGGGACGGCGGGCAGCAATCTGCTTGAGCAGAGCCATGAGGATATCGGTGGCGAGGGTACGTTCGTGGGCCTCGTCAAGAATGATACAGCTGTAACGCGACATCTCGTGGTCGTGGATGGCCTCTCGGAGAAGCATACCATCCGTCATGTACTTCAGAATCGTGTTGGGGCCAGTTCTGTCCTCGAAACGAATGCTGTATCCAACCTCCTCGCCAAGCTCGACGTCCATCTCATCGGCAACACGCTGGGCGACGGACATGGCGGCGACACGGCGGGGCTGGGTACAGGCGACCATCTTGCGGTTGAGCTGGGGGAGCTCATCGTAGACGACGTATTGGGGGATCTGGGTCGTCTTTCCGGAACCCGTCTCACCGACGAAGACGAGAATCTGGGTAGAGTGGTACTTGTCGAGGAACTCTTGTCTATCGCAGGAGTGTTAGCAGGCTGATAAGCTCCAAGGAGGATGTTCGGGTGTAAGCGTACCTTTGTTTTTGGACGGGCAGGTCTCGGCGCGACTGCAGGATCTGGAAGTACTTTTGCGAATGGGGCCGGCCCGTGAAGGCGTTGGTGTCGAGGTCCTCGACCTTCTCGGCCTGCTTGGCGGTGGTCGCGCGCGGCTTGAAGCCGGCGAAGGGCGAGCTGGCGTCGATGGCGCCCTCCTCGGACTTGAAGCCGTTGTCCTCCTTCATGTGTGCCAGGTAGGGGTTGTACTTGGGTTCCTCCGAGTCGGATTCCTCCTTCTTGACCTTCTTCCTAGAACTTCCTTCTCTGTCGGCGCTGGAGCGCTTGAAACCCTTGGGGTCGGTGTCGGCCATTGTCGTCGTTCTTTTCGTCGCAAGGGGTGGAGAGCGAAAAGGAGGGAGAAAGTTTGGCTGAAGTTGCGGCCCGGGGGATTCGACAGCGACGACAACAAACTCGGGAGGCGATTCCTAGCAAGGCTGCTGGGAAACTTTTTGATGTTGCGGGAAAAATTTAGGCGGGTCCAGCACGGGCCAATGGCAAAGTGGGATGATAAGATAAGGTAAGACGCATGCATTGGACGTACTGTTTGAGACAACCATCACACTGTCAAGAGACTTTGGACACCTCGAAAGCTGAGACCCAATGTGGCTGGAGGAATATGTGCAACTCGCCAGGCCATTTTGAGACTGATGGAGGGTGTTCTAGGAAGAATTTCTCATGTTTCCAAAGTGCGATGCAACTTACAAAGACACCGTTGGTGCGGATGGAGCTCATCTACGTGAAAACAAACATCAACACCAGCAAGTAGCATTTCATGACAGCGGACACTGCTTCCCCTCGTTCCATTCTCCAGGGTCCAGGCTCACCGAGTCCACTGCATGCCAGTGCAACCAATGGCACCGAGTCGCAACTCACAAAATCTGGTGCATTTTTACCTTTTGGGGTGGGAACCAACAGCCTGACTTCTCGGATCACACAACATCGGGTTGCAAGTGACCCCAGGACGTCTTTGTCTCTCTTTCGGAATCTCCAGAGTCGAACACACCGTCAAGCATGAAGTGCTGACCACCTCCTCTCTCTTTCTCTTTTTTCATATCCTTCTCTCCCACCGAAGCGCCTGGTTTCTGACCAACGGCGGCCACTTTTTGCATAACTGCCCGTTGTGATTTGTGCGCCGAGCATTTACACCACTCACAAATCTTACCACTCACCCGGCGGCGCAACGAGCCCGAGTCGACCATGGACGGTGCCAACTTTAACCAGATCAGGCCTGTTTTCAGCCTCGGTCAGCATGATTCCAACAGAGATCAGCCTCTGGATGACCTTCAGTACGGCCAGATTCTGAACGCTGGTGTAAGTGACCGTGGGCCCTGAATTTTCTCCCTCTCACTGAACCTCCCCACTTCAGGTCAACTTTGTGACGGCACCCATCACCAACAAGCACTTCCATGCGCGTGTGAAGGACCTCGTCTCTCAGCATCTCGCAAAGGCAAAGCAAAATGCCGTCTCTTTGGCCGATGCCGTTGTCCCTCCTTTGACCCCCAAGGACACTTCTCTCTTCCCCAGTCACGCAGTGACCACTTACATCGCCTACGCCAGCCCCTGGATTGACTTGGCCTCCACCGACCCCGTCATCGCCAGCGTTTCGAGACAGGTCCTCAACCTCGAAATTGCTTACGCCAACTTTTGCGGCGTCCGAAGCATCATCGTTCCTGGTCCGAGAAGAGACGCCTCCAAGAATGGCGGAAACATAGGCATCGCCCAGTACGGCCGAGCCGTGCAGGAGGCCATGAACATTGCTTCGCGCCTCAACTTCATCATCCACATCCCCATGTACCGCGAGCCTGGTCTGGAGGAGTCAATCGAGCTTCTCTCCACGTTGTCTGAGGAGCCTCACCCCGAAGAGAGCAGAGAAATCGACATTTACAGCGCCTGGGACTCCTGGCACTCCGTCCGCACTATGTGTGAATACAGCATGCGTCTCTATGTTGGTAAGACATACATGTGCCACTTCTGAACTACAGATGCTAACCTCATCAGCCATCCGAATCCCTAGAGCCCTGCCCGAGAGGGCGCTCCAGGACAAGTGGTTTGCCGAGCCTCTGCACTTCTTATCTCTCAGTGGCAATACCTTCCAGAAGAACAAGACCGGGCACCCTGCCCTCCCTAGAGCCCACCAGGACATGATCTTTAACTACATGCGTCTGAAGAACGCCCCCTGGCTCCTGCTCAGCGACGTCGGCCCGGACCCTGCCTCTTTGACGGCTGAAGCCCAGCTCCAGGCCGTCAGCTTGGCAAACCAGGTCTCCACTGCCGCAGACTTCCCTCCTTTGGGCGACTCATCGGTCCAACTGACAACGGACTCGCTAAAGTCTTTCCGCACTTACGTGGTCTACCTTAAGTGGCTCGAAATGCAGCAGCGACCGCTGTCGTACTTGGAACAGACGACGCTCACCAGCTTCCAAGACTGGCTCCAGTCGCCCCTACAGCCCTTGTCTGACAACCTTGAGTCGGCTACGTACGAGGTCTTCGAGGGAGACCCGGTCAAGTACAACCAGTACGAGGCCGCTTGCACGGAAGCGCTGGCAGAGTGGCACCAACTGGGCAGAGCCACCTCTTCGCAGAATGGCGCCGTTGTCATCGCCGTGGTCGGCTCCGGCCGTGGACCTCTTGTGACGAGAGCTCTCAAGGCCAGCGAGGCGACGGGCGTCCCCGTCCAGGTCTGGGCCGTGGAGAAGAACCCCAACGCGTATGTCTATCTCCTGAGACAGAACGAGATGATCTGGGGCGGTAAAGTCACTGTTGTCAAGACGGACATGCGTTCATGGAAGGGTCCCCTCATCTCTGGCACGCCCGAAAACAACCCTGTTTACGGCAAGGTCGACATTCTGGTGTCGGAGCTTCTCGGCTCCTTTGCCGACAACGAGCTCTCGCCTGAGTGCTTGGACGGTGTCCAGCACGTCCTGGCTCCCGGCGGAATCTCGATCCCAGAGTCGTACACGGCGCACATGAGCCCAATTGCGACGCCGCGCATCCACGCCGACCTTCTCACCAGGGTGCCGACGGAGCCCAACGCCTTCGACACCCCCTGGGTTGTGCGTCTCTTCGCCCTCGACTTTGCTGCTGTCCGCGTGCCCGATCATCCCCGCTTCCAGCAGGCGTGGGAGTTCTCCCACCCAGTACCCGAGGCTACGCTGAAGCAGATTGAGACAAGACGCGCCGGCGGCGTTATGGGCGGTGGAGGTGGAAGCATGGCCGGCGCCGTCGGTGCCAACGACCACAACTCGCGGTTCTGCCATCTCACGTTCGTCTGCCGCACGAGGGGTGTCATCCATGGTTTGGCTGGTTACTTCGAGTCGGTCCTCTACGCGCCACAGACCGGTAACAAGGAGAAGGTGGAGATCAGCACACACCCCGAGCTGATCGACCGCAAGAGCAAGGACATGATTTCCTGGTTCCCCATCTTCTTCCCCATCAAGGTAAGCAGCATTGTTGATTCTTGTCTTGAACTTTTTTGGTTGGTTAACTAGCATTCACAGCAACCCATCTACTACCCTGCCGACACGGAGCTGGAGGTCACAATGTGGCGACAGACGGACGATTCGCGGGTGTGGTACGAGTGGCTCATCGAAGCGCACACATGGGTAAGCGAGACACAGCGCATCAAGGTGGCGTCGTCGGATCTCTGCAGTAGTCGCAAGGTTGCTTGTCTTATGTAAGTATCTGCGAAGGTGGTAACTGGGAAACGGCACTGAAGGCGCCCGAGATGTTGCGCCCTCTCTTTTCTCTATAGTTTGCCGCGAAGGGAGACAAATGATTTTCCTCATGCCGCAGCACGACCTGGGGTGGGTGGGTATTCAACCTGGAAATGGACGTGCGGATCCATCGTCGACGGCTTTTATGTGGTCCTGATTGAACTTGTTGTTGTCGTCCATGTTCCTCCAAGCTTTCATCGTGAAAATCGTATCCTCCTCGCCCCTTTTCCTAATCACCACAGTACAAGGAGGTGGCCCAGACTTTGTTAATGCTTCTGCTCGTTCAGTCGTCCGCTCAGCCCTCCATCTTGACGTCGCCGTTCTCGCCTTGTTTCGCGCCGCGGATCCAGAGGACGTTGTTACACCTGTAGCGCGTCAGCTGGTTGTCCATGTAAGGGGCTTTCCCAAACGATGTTGCATACCGGATCAAAACTTGACCGAGAGCTCCCGTCATCTTCTGGTCGATGTACTCCTCGGCGCCGCTGAGCTGGACGTTCATGTAGCTGTCGATGCTGACCAACTTGCCCTTGTACTCGGTCTCGCCCCACTTGAGTCTGACGACGACATCCTGGTTGACACTGCAAAGGGGAGAGATGTTAGCAAGCTGTCCGTTGTCGGTCGCGATGAGGTGCGGATGAGATTCAGGTGCACGGCGCGAGGTCGCGTTCTCGGCGGGGAGGACGTACAGGTCTTGCAGCATAGGCCGCGGGTTAATGGGCACGAACTGTACAAAAGCATCTGGTCAGCTTCCATCACGATGGCTAAGGGGGACTTGAGGATGACAAACGCTCATGGTGGGCGATTCGAGGGGGAGAAACAGCCCATGTAATGTGTGGATGGGGAAAGATGGGTTTGCGCGGTCGAGGCTGCGATCGCGAGGCTCCTCCTTGGGTCTGGTCCGGAAAGACTGACAATTTTTAGGCGGGCACAGTGCACCTAAGGTTGCCTACAGTGGGTGTGAGGCTGTCGGAAAATCATCGGGTTCCACTGCAAGGTACCGCCGGGAGATGCAACCCAAAAGCTGGGGTCACTGGAGCTTTGGCCCAAGTGCGTTTATTTCCTCATTGTGCAACTTCGATGTTTCCCTCTACCCCAATGCCTTTCGAGGCTATTATGACAAGTCAAATTGCCATGTCGGAAGGTTTTTTCAGACGCGCGACAAAGACGGCATTGACTTTGTATTGATCTGAGGACATGGACTTTGCAAGCGCGATCTTCAGACGTCATATTGCAGGCAGCAGTGCTCGACGCATGCTCGCTACGTTACTCTCCGGGACCTCGACACAGTAGTTTGAAATTTGGAGGTCACAAGCAATGCAGAAATGTCGCCGGCGCCCTCGTGTTTCCGAGTCTTTTCGTCCATGGATAAAGGCTTACATTCAGCTCTCAAGGCTGGCAACCAATCTAGTGCGACCTCATCAGCCACACAGGCGTCAATTGTCCAATTGGCGACAACGACGAGCGCCATGGTAACATGGAACAGGCGACCGTGCCGTCCCTGAAAGTCCCGCGATGAGTCTTTGCTCTCGAAAACATCTCGGGGAAATCCCCACAACGTGCTTCCACGCTGCCCTTTTCCAGCATGTGGCTTGCACGGCGCCTCCAAATATTTTGTGTCTCAGGGCCTAAGCATTGGGATATTAAAAGGGCGTGGAGCTCCTGGCTGCAAACACATCTTCGTCGACCCTGTCTAGATCAACTCTTCCTTTTGTTAAGGATGACTTTAACGTTCTAAAACCTTGGACTTTATCACTTGCAACAACCCGACAGCACTGAAGTCTCAGACATGGGCCTGCTTAACTTCAAACTAACCTACCAGTGGCTCTACTGGACAGCACCTACTGGTGAGCCACCAGCCGCCCCCAAGGGCCTCACAAGGCACTGGGTAGAGACGCCGTCAGGTAGAATCGAAGTTCTTTCAAATCAAAATGCAAACCTGACGAAGTCGAAAACGCCCATCTTCTTTATCCATGGCGGCATGGGCAGCGCATGGGTGTGGTCAGAGTATATGCAGTACTTTGCCAAACATGACATTCCGTGTTACGCGGTTTCCCTAAGAGGACACGGCAACAGCTGGCACCCGTCGTATTTCAGGATGGTGTACATGACCACCAGACAAAATCTGGCCGATGATGCTGTTGCGGCTATCAAATGGGTTCAGGAGCGTCAAGAAAGCAAAGTCATGCTCGTGGGACACTCGAGCGGCGGTGGTTTAAGCCAGGGCATCCTCTCAGCAAAGCAAGCCCGCGTAAAGGGTCTTGCGCTGCTTGGAGCTGTACCCGGCTTCGGATCGTAAGCATCACTCAGGAACGGTCGAATCTTGGCGCGACTGAAACTTTCTAGATATGGAGTCTACACCAACTGGGCGATGTTTGACCCTTGGTTCGCTGTTCGTATGCTGTTCCACGGCTGGCACCCGAACTCGCCACTTTCCCACCCCTTCTTAGTCAAACAAGCCTTCTTTAGCGATCAGTTGCCAGAATCTGCCGTCCTCGAGTTCCAGAAGCACGTGAACCGCTACGAGTCCTTCCTCTGGCCCATCAGTATGATGAAACCTTTCACCGAGGTCGTCGACATTATCAACTCAATCAGTGGTTGGGGCAGCAGCGAGCGCATCATGGTTTTGGCCGGCACTCAAGATAGGATGATGACACACGACGTCATGTCGAAGTTGGCTACATTCTACAGGACGGCATTTGCGAAGCTCGTGGGTGGAAAGAAAGTGGATGCAAAGATCGACGAGGTCAAACCTCTTGGTGGCGAGGGCGACAATGACAATGAGGGCAGCGGAGTGAGACTTGCTTGGGTGCCAGGTGCCGGACATCACCTGCAAAATGATGTGATGTGGGAAGTCGGTGCGAAGAAGTTGCTTGCATTCTATGAGCAGCTGTAAATATTAGAGAATAAAGGACCAGCTCTACTCAATGGATTTTGTCACATCTGTTAACATGAATGGCGGCCGCTGGGTTGAGCTAGTTAGGTACAATCGGCCTGCATCCCACGATCCAGGAATAGAATCTGGGAACATTAGAAACTTGAACCAATGACTAATACAACCAAACTCGTTCTGGCTTTATACCCAAGAGTTTGAAGCAGTTGTAGAAATCCTTCGTGGCTCGCGTAACTGTAGGAAGCAGGAGTCAGTTTACACTCATCGCGCGGCCCTATGAAAATTTCGCGGGTGCAACCGAACCTCACTCAACCTCCGCCCTACAACAACATACCCAGCAACCACCATCAAAATGGCCACACAAACATTCGAGACCAACGGTGTCCGAATTGCCGTCGAGGGCTGCGTAAGTTGACTTATGCCCGCCGTGAAATTGTCCGAATTGCATTTACTGACAGTCCGCAGGGGCACGGTACTCTCAACGCTATCTACGCCGCTGTCGCGGCCTCTTGTGAGGCCCGCGGCTGGGACGGCGTGGACCTCCTTATCATCGGCGGCGACTTCCAGGCCGCTCGCAACGCCGCCGATCTCACCGTCATGTCTGTCCCCGCAAAGTATCGCGAATTGGGCGACTTCTGGGAATATTATGCCGGAAACCGCACGGCGCCCTATCTGACTGTCTTTGCGGGCGGAAACCATGAGGCGGCTAGCCACATGTGGGAGCTGTTTTACGGCGGCTGGGCCGCGCCCAACATCTACTACCTAGGCGCCGCCAATGTGCTTCGCCTGGGCCCGCTGCGAATTGCTGGCATGAGCGGCATCTGGAAGGGCTTTGACTACCGCAAGGCGCACCACGAGAGGCTGCCAATGGGCCCGGACGAGATCAAGAGCTTCTATCATGTCAGAGAGGTAGATGTCAGGAAGCTGCTGTTGCTGAGAGAGCAGGTTGACGTCGGTATCAGCCATGACTGGCCTAGAGCGATCGAGAGGTGGGGTGACGAGAAGGCGCTATGGAGGATGAAGCCTGACTTTGAGAGGGAGTCGAAGGACGGCACACTGGGAAATGTTGCGGCGGAGTATGTATGCGATCGTCTGAGGCCACCTTACTGGTTTTCGGCGCATTTGCACTGCAAGTTTGCTGCGTTAAAGATATACAAGGACAAGGGTGCAACTGCACAGGAGACAGCTCCGGACCCGGCTGAGACTGCAGCACCCGCTCCGGCACACGAGCCGGTTGTTGCGCCTGATAACCCGGACGAGATTGATCTCGACGGTGATGAGGAAATCACAGATGCTCCCGCTCTGGCACAGGCGAACCCGAACGAGATTGACCTGGACGATGATGATGACGACAGCGAGCAGCCTGCCGCCTCTGAGAAGGTGACGAACAAAGAACAACCTATCGCGAAAACCGCCGTTCCCGAGGAGCTCCGAGCGCAACTCCCTGCCTCCTTCATGCGTCCACCGCCGCAGCCCAAGAGAACACCCGGCCAACCCGTTCCGTCGACAATCACAAACAAACAGGTCAACTTCCTCGCTCTCGACAAGTGCCTGCCCCGACGCCACTTCCTCCAGCTCCTCGAGGCGCACCCTCACAACGTCCTCCCCGCTGACCAGCCCTCGCCGAAACGCCCGTTCCGTTTGCAATATGACCCGGAATGGCTCGCCATCACCCGAGTCTTCCACTCATCCCTCAAGATTGGCGATCCGTCTGCGCAGCCGAGCCCGGACCTGGGCGAGGAGCACTACGTGCCGCTCATCGACGCAGAGCGCCAGTGGGTTGAAGAGAACGTCGTGAAGAAGGACAAGCTGGACGTCCCGCTCAACTTTGAAATCACGGCGCCGCCACACGTAGAGGGCGAGCCCGTATCTGTGCCGCACCAGCCGTTCGAGTACACAAACCCGCAGACATCGTCGTTTTGCGAGTTGCTGGAGGTTCAGAACCTTTGGGACGCCAGCGAGGAGGAGAGGATGGAAAGGAAGGCGAAAGGCCCCTCCGCTGGCGAGTTTAGAGGGCACCGGGGCGGTGGTAGGGGGTTCCATAGAGGCGGTGGACGGGGTGGACGGGGTGGACGGGGACGGGGTAGAGGAAGGGGCGGCGGAGGCAGAGACAGAGGTTGGCATTGATTTTGGCCATGGAGGCTACAGCTGAGGGAGTATGTACAAGCCTTGATCGAGATCTTGATCGATATTACAACGACCAAGCATACGTTCACGTCAAAGAGGCACAAGCAATGACACGCACTCGAGGCTCGAGGCATCTTCGCGTTCATGATACAAGTTCATTGTGAGGTATTAGATGTTGAAGATGAGGCTGTATTGTTATCCAGCTATTCTAGTGTGCATGCATGTATCCCAACAGAAAAAGCGTAGATCTCAATGGTAGAAAGTTGAGTCAAGCAGAGTGAGTGGAATGTAGTCAATCTTCCATCTTTAATAGACGTTCAACCCACGGAAGAGTGAGAGAGGAACGCATATGCTAAGATGGGGTACGGTTTTCCTTGTTTTTCTTCTTCTTCACACAAGTGGGGTGACAACGTGGGTCACCGTCGAGAGACAAACGTCAAAAAAGAGCAAGAACCATGCCTGCTTGGCATGGCGATTCGTCATGGTGTCATAATAGCAATGGTATCTTGTCCGTTGACCAGCCCTGATGCTCAAACGCCCGAACTCCGTCATAAACAATAAAGCCAAAGGTTCATGTGCTCATCGTCATCAGATGGTGCCGGTGTTTTGCTCTGGAGGAAAACGTGTCAGAAATGCCTTCCCGTGAGACAAACCCCGTCACTCGAGGAGAGCAGGAGGTTGGAAGGTGAGGTGTCTTACTGTCCAGGCCTAGGAAGTCGGCTGCGACCAGCAGTTCCAGACACAGCTCGACTGGAATGTCCATGTCGGGGACATCCTCTCGCTCACGGTAGCGGTACCAGTATTGGAAGTACTCGCAGACTTTTTCGAGTACGACGCCACTGCCGAGGAAGAACGGTCAGATGCTTCCAGAACTTTGGAATAAGTAATGGGTGGCTGGGAAACGACAGTAAGGAAAGAAGAAATGTTGCTTGTTTCAGATCAAGTGTAGTTGGCAATCAAGCAGACCGGCCGTTGCAGCGGCGGTCTGTCAGTAAGAACACAGCGAAATAATTGTAGTTCATCATAGCAACAGCCAGTGGATTCGGAACTTGGTGAAGGTGCTGAAAAGAGGGGATGAGATGACTGAGCTTACCTGATCTCTTCAAAGACGCAGCGGCCCAGGGCAGCCTCACGGAAGTTGTTCCTGGTGTCCAGCATTCCCTTGATAGCCGGGCTGATCATGGCGGCCTCGCGCAAGACGACAAACTCGTAGCCATCACTCGAGACTAGAGTCACGTACTTGCTCTCGGTCGCGCCGTTGGCATCCATGGTGGCGAGCAGACAGCAGCTGAAGCAGATGCACTCTGAAAACACAAGTTCTGCTTGCGTAGCGGTGTGTCCGTGCCTCTGAAGCTCTCGCAAATGACGAGCTTCTTTCTTCTTGGCTCGTAGCGGAAATTGAAGCTTTCCTTCGTTGAAGGTCGACGCTTTCGTTCGAAATATTAAAGAACGAAAAATTCACGTCGCGCTTTTGAGGGAGGCGGTGGTGGGGTTTGGAGCTCGGGCCACATCATCCCGCCCGGCGTCCGGAATCAAGGCACAGGCGCCGGAAAAACTTTCAGCTTCCTGTTTTCAGGCTGCAGGGGGCGCCTGTTTTGGCCAGGCCAACGGCCAGGGGTGCAGTTGATCCGCGTTAGCGCGCCCCAATTTTGCGTTGTCGCTGTGGCGCCCCTTGCTCCTCTGGCGCCTGCCGTCATCACCCCGGCAAGAAGTGGCTGGTTGCCCCGTCGACTTGTTTACACTTGCCCTCCTTGCTCCCGTCCCTTCTCCTCAAGAACACAGCACAACCCGCCCATCCACCTCACCACACAAACCCACCCCCATACAATACACAATCTCAAGCCAGACCAAGCCCTCCTCCAACATTCCTCAACTCCAACCGCCGCAACGTCTCTTACCCGTATCTCATGCCTCACCCGAACCATATCTCAACGGCATCCGACTGAAAGCAGCATCAGCGCAGCAATAGCTACGAGAAGCGAGAACCCTGGCCGAGGAGAGGCCCAATATCACCAGCAACATCGCCATCTCCCATCGCTAAACAAGAGACACTAGCATCTACACAAACGGGGAACAACATCGCATAAAAGCACAAACCACCCAAGTCTCCCCAACAACCACCCATCCCCCATACGAGCGCACGCACTGGCCCGCGGTACACATCAACACCTATCCGTCTCTAAAACACACACACACACACACGCGAGGGGCTGCGCAGCGAGACGACCTCATCGTCATCGCGCCACAACACAACACACACAGTTAGAGTCTGCCACACTATGGCGTCCTCATACCAGTATCGCAACTCATACCACAACTCGTCCCAGAACATTAGCGAAAAGTACGACGACGGCCAGGGACGACCGGCTACATCCCGCCGCAACACGCGCCTCAGGAGCAGTGACGGTACCGTCAGCACCACTATGAGCTCGTCCACAGGGCGCGAGAGCGCCGCAACTCACGTCACTGAAGGCCCTGCTTATTCCAAAAAGATTGTCGTCGTCGGCGACGGTGGCTGCGGCAAGACATGTCTGCTCATCAGCTACAGCCAAGGCTACTTTCCAGAGGTAAGCTCTTTCCCCTCTTTTCCCAGAATCTTGAGGCAGCAGCTGCCGCTGCTGTGTGCGCCATCTACTAGTCTTCGAGGAGCAAGATGAAACGAAACATTGCTGACTTTGGGTGACAACAGAAATACGTCCCCACTGTATTCGAAAACTACATCACGTACCCGACGCACCCGCCGTCTGGTAAGACCGTAGAGTTGGCGTTGTGGGATACGGCCGGCCAGGAGGAGTACGACCGATTGCGGCCGCTCTCGTACCCCGAGACCGACCTGATATTCGTCTGTTTTGCGATTGACTGCCCGAACTCGCTAGAAAACGTCATGGACAAGGTAATCTATCACCGCCCCTCCGATAACAAGCCCCTCCTTTTTCGGGGCCAATTTCGCCGCTAATGCTAATTTCTCTCATCACCAGTGGTATCCCGAAGTCCTCCACTTCTGCCCCTATACCCCTCTGGTCCTCGTGGGCCTCAAGTCCGACCTCCGCTTCAAGAAGACGTGCATTGACATGCTCAAGACACAAGGTCTCACGCCCGTGACTCAGGAACAGGGCAAGGCCGTCGCGCGCAAGATGTGCGCTCAGTACATGGAGTGCAGCAGCAAGGAGATGACGGGCGTCGACGAGATCTTTGAGCAGGCTATCCTGACTGTTGTCGCTAACGACCGGAAAAACATGGAAGCTCAAGCCGCCGCCTCCTCTTCAACATCCGGCGGTCCTCCAGGGAGCAGCGCAGGCTTCCCCGGCGTCGCTCTTAAGAAGAAGAAGAAGAGGAATTGCAAGATCCTTTAAGATCCTCGTCGAGGATCTCGGGATTGTAACGGACAGGCATTGGACACAGGCGGAGGGCGTAATGAATGACTTTGTTTTATCTGCATGATCTCGTCACGACCTGCTACTATTACGATCTGGAGAAAGCATGCGCCACCATTAGCGAGGGGCGTCTCCTGCTCTGGGGCTGGATGAACTCTAGACCGGGGACGAATTTTTTTCCCCTTCACCAGGGACGTGGAAAGTGTTTTCTTCTTCTTTCTGACGGAGAAGACTTGGTATATAAGGGGGAAAACAAAGGAAGGGTGGGAGGGAAAGTGAGTGGTATTCTCATTGGAGTCTCGAGACTCATCCATACCCTTTTCTTTTGACACAAAACACACACACACACGGAGCGGGAACAGGGGGGACTTTGACCAGTTTCTCTATTCATCAGGTACTTTTTGACCCCTCGGGGCAATTTTTCTTATTTTTCTATCTCTCTTTCTTCCTCTCCTGTAGCAGCATCGGGTTTTCTGTCTTCATAGGCATTCCAAGGGGATAGGAAACATGAAATGTGAAAAGCATCAAAATCAAATGTTCCAAACTCGTAGTGACAAGTGAATTGAGTGATGTTAATTGTCTGGAGGCAACATCCATTGGCTGTTGACTTTCCCGATATTGTGGTCAAACTCGTCGTAGTTGCAACTGGCACGACATCCGAAATGGCGGCGAGGAGAAAGTCAATACCTACCAGCAGACGTCGGAGAAAGGTCCGGAAAGCCACTAATCAAGATGGAATTCTCCAGAATTGGGTTTTGCCTTCACTGCAATCCTCCATCCAAGAGCTAAGATCCTCATTTACAATTAATTGTTGGCTGATCCTTACGAATCATGGAGTCTTGCGCCCAGATTTTCATCGCCGATCTCCCGCGACCTGGTGATCTCACAGACGACGCCCGTGACATCCGACCCACCACACCAGTCCCATCCAGGAGCAGGCCTCGTTCCGATCCATCCGTCACTGCTCTCAATCTCCGAATGCAATGGTTGGAAAAGACCCTTACTGCGTTGACTGAAGAGCACGAGGCGCTTGATAGAGACGCCGCCGACGGATGCCGTGCGGGTCTGGAAGTGGCCGATGGGCTTCTTGTTGCTTCAGCCCAGCGCGGTATCATGGGCACGTTTTGGCAAGTGTGTCACCCTTCCAAATGCTCCAAGAAACGGGACCTGCTGCGAAGGCATCTTGGGATTGCCCAGCACACGTACGAAACTGTTGGCAAGCGGTACCAGGATGCCGTCCGACCCCTGACCGGCCTCTACGAGAGGGTCAGGAGCCTCGGCGACAATGCCAAGCAGGTGTCCAACATGATACATGAGTTGAATACTCTCCAAGAGTGTAAGGAGAAGGCACTGAACTTAGAGATCAGAGAGAGATCGGAAGCATGGTCGCACAAAACGTTGAGGCTTGCGGCGCTGCGCAAGCGTGAGTGGGAGACGGGGGCGAAGAGGGAGAGTATGGGGATTCAGCAGACTGCCATGGATGGCTGGCATGACACCAGACAGGACGACCGCATCTCTTGGGCTTCCGGCCTGGTGGTCTGCAAACATGCTGCGGGAATGGCCCTTTCGCTTAAGCACAACGGCGCAGTGCTCTCGTCCCTGGCACAGGAGATCTGGAGGGTTGCGTCCGAGGTGGAGATGCTGAAGGCTCATGTTGAATTGCTCCAACATGGCCGTGACGCAATGGAAAAAGCCAAGGGCTTGCTCATCGCCAAGATGATGGTCCGTATGGAGGTTTTCCAGGCAGAGCACTCGAGGCTCAGCGCCGAGTTGCAGGACGAGGAAAAGCCTTTGAAGGCAGTGGGTGACGATTGCCTCCGCATCGCGGCGAGGTTGGACGCGCTCAAGGAGTCCAACTTTGGGGATTTGGTGTTTGGTGTGCGCGATCTGGCGAGAAGCGTTGCGGTCAAGAACGAGAAGAAGGAGAAGAGGAAGTGCTCGAAGGGGTGCAAGCCAGCCGGGAGGCCCTACACGTCCATCACCAGCCGGCTTATGATGCGGTAGAGAGCTTCGGCACGGTAGAAGGGAGACGTGAACAGTGCGGCGCTCAAAACATCATGCATTCGTATTCATTTCGTAGGGTATCATGATCTCTCCTCGTTCTTCGCCTCGCCCTCGCCGCTGCCCTCGCCCTCCTTGTTCTGCTCGGGCTCCTTAGCCATGACGTTCTCGAACTGCGACCACAGCGCCTCGACGGAGGAAAATTCGTTTCCGACCTGGAGTGCATGACAGTTAGCGCTATACTCCTCATTGATTTGGGTAGGGTGGGGGTGGTACCGTGATGACGGCCTCGAGCGACCGGTTCAGTTTGTTGATGTTGGCGAGGACATGCTCGAAGCTCTGTTTTTGTTTATTAGCGCCCGTGTGTTTTTGCTGAAGGTCGCCGCCCAGCTCATAAAAACCTTACCATGGCAATCTCGCCAATGAGCTCCTCGCGCTGCTGCTCGAAATAGGTCTTTTCCTTTGCCCCGACATGGGACTGAGAGTGGGAAAACGACCGCTGGTGTGACGACATGTTGGATTGTGGTCGACGAACGCTGGAGGAGTGATCGCGTCGTGGAGTCTGCGCGTCTAGCGGTGATGGCGGGGTGCAACGAGGTCTTGGTGGGGTCGTGGGGGAAGATTATGTACAGTGTCTAATATCTTATCGTAATGTTAAACACAGTACAGTGTACTCCAACGACACCTCCAATTCCGCGGGTTCACCAGTTATCCTTCCAGCATCCTAAATCTTCCTTTACGTTCAAGGGATACTCTCTTTGCGGGTTTTTTTTCTCTAAAGAGAAGAGTGACTAGGTATGTACTAACATAACAGACACTCTGTCATTCAAAGTGTCGTTTACCACCGTCTCCGAGCAGTATCAGACAAACATAAGGAGGAATGAAGTGACATAATAGACACAACCTATTGTTTAGCCCTATTTTTGTTGTATGTTAGCACAAATCTAGTTCTGCAGCGCAGAAAATGGTTTAAAGACAATGTATGAAAGTTCTAATGACTTGGAATGCTCTATACTTCGCCAGCAGGGTATCCTTATCTAGGCAAAGGTGTAGAAAGAACTGCCAAAACTTTCAACTTTTATCCAGTAACTAACAAAGCATAGTTAAGGATTCGAAGCGAATCGTTATCTGCTAACCTGGGCAATAATTTTAATCCTTTTGATGACTAATTTGTACACAAGAACCTCTCGATGGTTATTGCTTTGCAACTGTGCCCTTGTGGACACCATTGAGGTATTTGTGTGGTGATATCAGAGTGAAAACGGGTATTCAAGTCAGCAGTGCATGTACAACATGCCTCACTGAAGCGTAGTACTGCGAAATCGATTCGATGGCTCGAGAATCTAAGTACCTAATGCACGGCAGGTCGGCAAGCAGAGATCATCGCCCAACCGTCAAGCGCAAGAATACATGGCCAATCTGTCGTGTTGATACGTGTTACTAGTCAGGGAATGGCATAAGAGAAGCAAAAAAGAGGGCTATTCAATGTTTGCTCATACCAGGCAAGAACCCTCCACCCACCCCTTTCGGACTCCTTCCTTCAGCTGGTGACTGCGTTGCAAATCGTCTACCGGGCTTTGCTTCTCTTTCTCTTTCTTTGTTTCTATCGCAACTGTTTGATATGTTGAATAAAGGATTTGCTTCACGCAGGATCAAGCTGACTACTTGTTTTGGTAACCACCGAAACACCCCCTTCTCTTCGGTTCCCACCTACCTATTATCTCGTGTTCGCCCACCAACAAACATCCACAACGAAGATATCGTCTGAAAAGTGAACCACCCTTTCAAATTCATCGTCGGGCACTTCGTTACTGAGGTGGTCTCGCCATACTCACTGTCGAGATGGTATGTTGACCTACCTAACCATCAATCCTCGTCAGCGCCCATACTTCGACACAATGATCCCCTATCGCTAATATCTCTCAGGGTTTGTTCTTCCTCTAAGCGGCCAACCTTCCCAGAGGCACCAAGATGCCCGTATCACTCCTAGATGAGACAGAGTCATGCGCACTTGTGGATCCTGAGTTGAGTTTCGTCATCGGCAGCCAAACACTCGGGTTTCCGGATCAATTGCGGACAGATCTCGTCATGCATGTTGGAGAAAAACATGGTGCCTATCTTGGTGTGACGATTCGCCTTCCGCGCAGCAAAAACGACGTCGTGTCTTTCTTCGACAGCGACTTTACAGTGTTGGCAGACCTCTCCATCACTATTAGGTGGCCGTTGGGCAGTTTCAATATCTGGATAGATGGCCTGGAAGACGCCAAAGTGAAAACGCACCTTCCCCAGCAAATGCAAGCGAACGATTCTGGCCTCTTGCAAGTAGAGCTCCGCCCTAATGAGAAAAGCTTCATCGATGGCATTGGGTTTCCTTTCCAGGGAAAAGACGCGAACGTCGATAGCTACGTTAATTCTGATGGCAAGATACAAGGAAAGTGGAGCCTCAGAGACATCTTCAGTCAGAAGCGCTTCTTCGTCCTCGTCAAAGACACTATCAACTCCTCACTGACCGTGTTATTTCAACTCGCATCAAAGCAAAAAGTTGTTGAAGCCCCCTACGGAAATGTGTAAGTTAGTTCGCTTTGCTGGCTATTTCTGTCAAATCGCATCACACTAATATCACCCATTTCCAGGTACCATTGGGACGTGAACAGGTACAAGAAGCAGATGGCTCCTGAGAATCTCAAAACGGCTCAAGATCCAGTCAAATCTCGCTTTGATGATCTCAATCATGTGTTAACGGTGATCGCACAATCGATCGTGCAAGTAGTCTTGCAAGAATTCTTCATCGGCCGCGGGTGTCTTCAGCCCATCACCCACTCGCCCAAGATCACCAACATTGACAGTGACGACACTCATCTGGTAGAAACTGTGCAGAGATTTCCTCCTACGAGAAACTCCCTCTCACAGCAGGCTGACTCTAAAACCCGGGTTGATGGTCAGTACGCAGAGATGGCGATGTCGCACCTGTCTCCTTGCTTACAAGAACGGTTCCGACAATGCATCGAACTGGTTGCACTTCGCATGGTTGGCATTTGTGGGCCTGCGACCTATGAAACCAACATACTCGTTGTAAATACTCTGGGGGTTTTTATTTTTTGGCAACCACCGAAACAAACAAAGTACATGCCTCAGCGTCTACTCACAACGCGATACGTCACTATGTCTCTCTGCTTCATACCACAAGCACTCGGGTTGTGAAAGCCCTTCAGGACTATACCGAACCCGACTTGCGTTGCCATATCCCCCTCGTTGTTCGCGGATATAACATAAAGGAAGATGTTGTCTCCTTCATTCGACTGATAATCAAGGGAAATATTGAGTGGGAAATGCAAAATGGTCGCAACACCTCTCTTCGTGTGAGTGGCTATCGAAATTGGTCAACTACGATGAATTCAACCTTGATCCCCTGGACAACCCCAAGCTTTTCGATATTCGCCAGAATTTCCGAAACGATGAGAAGTACGCAGGTCTCCGTGCTTTCGTCAACCGTAAAATACCGCTGCACAAAGTGAGGGATTTCGCCGCTTCTGGGGACACTTCAGCTGCGGGGGCACGCATTGGTCAACAAGATAAGGGCCGAACGACTCAACAAGAGAGAGAAAGTCAATTGAGAGCTGAGCATTGGGCTATGTATCTCGTCAAATCTCTCCTAGAGAGCATAGTAGAGAGCGCTGACGTGGTGTGCACCACAACACACATGTCGCGGGATGTCCCCTACGAAACCTTTCGGGAGTCGGCCAAGGCCGTTGTACTTGCAGACGCCGGAACGATGTAGAAGGCAGAGGCCATCGTGGTCCGGGGTCCTTATTTCAAGCCTTGCGCGATCGGGGGTGATGTAATCAAGATGACCCGCACATTCATCGACCCCCATCACAAGCAAGGTGGCAAGTATGCCAACCACTTTGGCCCCGAAGCTGAGATTTCCCATCTCAGACACATGATGGGGAGTGGAAATGGTGTTTTCATGGCGAAGTGATTGGAGTTGAGAAAGTGAAAGTTTCGTGATCTCCAGATAGGCTACAAAACAAGAGGTCAGTCATGGATAGTCTTGGGAACTACCAGGACAAAGCTTCTTGTAGACTACTTTTGAGGTGATTAGAAGAAGGGGTTTAATTCCTTTGACTAGCTTGCAAGTACTTTGAGAAGGGGTCTGCAGCTTTTGAGAACTCTGTAGGTAATGTGATGTCATTCTGTTTTGCAGACGAGGTTGCTCACTTCCTTACCGCATCGCACCGACTCTGGGCACAATCAATACGGTAACCGACGGCAGTTCCTCAAAAGTCTTTGCAGCCTCTGTAAGATACCATCGGTGTCAATAGCACATTGGATCCCCGGCAAAGCAACCGTATCTGCGTTTGCGAGACGGGCCATTTCCCCAGTGCACTGGCGCTGGACCCGGTCCATCGTCGGGAAAAGTGGAACTGACCGAGGGGACATTCGCCATTCGGCGCCGAGTGTCAGGTCCGGCCCGGCCGGGACCGCTCACTGCCCTGGACTCTCCCTCACAACCAGCGCGGCAAAGCATTGGATGGTTATTTTGGTATCATTCAACGTGATATTGAAAAGTTACATCAAGGTCATGTACACATTGCGCCAGAAGTCCCACTTTTCATTACTCTTCCTGCCGATTCCCTTAGAACAGAGCTCCGCCCAGGCGGATCGCGACCGACTTGTTCTGGGTGTAGTTTGAGAGGGCGGCCTCGCCGAGTTCTCTTCCGATTCCTGACTCCTTGAAACCACCGAAGGGGACCTAGCGGGGATGTCAGCATGTTTTTTTTTCACAGAGAAGTTGTGTTTCAGCAAGATACATACCTGGTATGAGAGCATGTTGTAGCCTGTGGGACACGATGTGGTTAGCACTGCCGAATCGCAAGAGTGGGTGTTGGTACTTACAGTTGACCCAGACGGTGCCGGCCTTGATGGCATTGCTCACGCGGATGGCGGTGTTGAGGTCGGTGGTGTGGACGGCAGCAGCCAGGCCGTAGGTGGTGTCGTTTCCGAGCTTGATGACCTCGTCCTCATCCTTGAACTTGGCAATGGCGCAGACGGGGCCGAAGATCTCCTCCTGCATGATCTTCATGTCGGGGCGGACGTTGCTGAAGATGGTGGGCTGGATGAAGTAGCCCTTGTCGCCGTGCCTGGCACCGCCGGTCTCGACGGTGGCGCCCTCCTCCTTGCCGGCCTTGATGTAACCCATGATGCGGTCGAACTGCAGCTGGCTGACCTGGGGGCCCTGGAAGGTCTCGGGGTGGAACGGGTCGCCGACCTTGTTCTGCTCGGCGCGCTTCTTGAAGGCGGCGAGGAACTTGTCGTAGATGCCCTCCTGGACGAAGATGCGGGTGCCGGCGCAGCAGCACTGGCCGTGGTTGTAGTAGATGCCGAAGTTGACCCACGAGATGGCCTGCTCGATGTCGGCGTCGTTGAAGACGATGTTGGGGGACTTGCCGCCCAGCTCGAGAGTGACCTTCTTGAGGTTGGAGCTGGCGGCGGCCTTCATGATCTGGCGACCGACGAGGGTGGAGCCGGTGAAGGCAATCTTGTCGACGTCCATGTGGGCGGAGAGGGCGGCGCCGGCCACCTTGCCGAAACCGTTGATCAAGTTGAAGACACCAGGGGGGAAGCCGGCCTCCTTGACGAGGGTCGCGAAGACGAGGGCGGACAGAGGGGTCTGCTCGGCGGTCTTCATGACAATGGTGTTGCCGGTCGCCAGGGCGGGGCCAATCTTCCAGGCGAGCATGAGGAGGGGGAAGTTCCAGGGGATGATCTGGGCGCAGACACCGATCTGGGAGACACGTTAGCTTGGGGCCAGGATCCGCGGGGGAGGGGGGCGTCGAGACTCACGGGCTCGGAGCGGGTGTAGTGGAACATGTCGGGGGCGACGTCGATCGTCTTGCCCTCAATCTTGTCGGCCCAGCCGCCGTAGTATCGCAGGCAGCCGACGACGGCACCAACATCGCCCTTGGCCATGGAGATGGACTTTCCGTTGTCGAGGGACTCGACGGCGGCGAGGAGGTCGGTGTTCTTCTCGGCGAGCTCGGCGAGCTTGATCAGGAGAACGCCGCGCTGGCTGGGAGGGACCTTCCTCCACTCGCCCTCGAAGGCCTTGCGGGCGGCGGCGACGGCGATGTCGACATCCTTCTCGGTGGCCTCGTGGACGGAGGCGATGACCTCCTCGGTGGAGGGGTTGATGACCTCAAAGGTCTGCTTGTCAACGCCCTCAACCCACTCGTTGTTGATGAACCTGCGGGAAGCAGCGTCAGTCATGAGGTCATCCGGGCTACGGGACAAAAGGGTACGCACAGTCCGGTGGGCTGGGTGTAGGTGCCCGTCACCGGGGTCTTGAGCTCAACGGACAAACCCATTGTGTATGTGTGTGCGGTGTGTGTGATGGATAAAACAGACGAAACAGGGTAATGGTATCACGGTATCACGAAGAAAGAAAAGTCGTCAACAAGGGGTTTGTTGGAGTTGAGAGTAGAGTGAGGAAGTGGGAGAGGGAAAGAAAGCTGCTTGGACACAGCTGGGGGACAGCAGACTGTATATAAAGCGGGGGTCTGGATTCACAGAGCTGGGGGAGAGATGTCCGGAACTGATACCGCGAAGGCCAGACGCAGATGTCAGAGACGAGGGCAGTGTGGACTTGGCGCGAGCATCTCAGCGGGGGGGGGGGGAGGGTGTACGGATGGGGGACAGGTGAGGGGGGACTTTACAGCGATCCCGAGGAGTTGTCTGCAGATTCACAAATCAGCATTGGATGAAAGGCGCGCAGCCGTGGACCGGAGTAACGTCAAACACGGTCACTCGGTGGATTGGAACTGGGGACTCGAGCTCCCCACATAGCCAGACATGCATCTGCATACTGTTAATGGACGGGGTGGCACAGGTGCTACTAGGGGGTTGTTAGTGTCGATGCCCTGCCATGCTAGGAACAGATTAGCATGCACTGACAGACACTAGGGACCCACGGACATGGGGTTTGGAGGACCGGGGTGAGCTGATGGAGGGGGGCAGAAGGAGGGGCAAAGTGGGAATGAGAGAGGGAGGTTGCGCGCCTCTGTCGCAAAAGACGGGCCAGCTAAACGGGGAATGGTGGGTGCCGTCTCGGGCCAACGCGTGTTCCTTTCGGCCACCTCGAGACGAGGCCCTGCAGACAGGAGCTGCTGGATAGTGTCGTCCCGCATCTCCAGTCGACGATAGCCTGCCTACCTTCCTTGCTCCAGTAACCCGGGCGGGTGAGCGCTGGATTCCGAGTTAGCTAGCCATACGAGTGCTGGCCGACAAGAGGAGGAATGCATTTCTCGGTCAATGGGTCGGGCAACCCCAGAAGCGGCCCCCCTCTCCATCACTGGGTGATGCCTGTTGAACTCGGCTCAAGTTCACCAGAGAGTGCCACTCCGCGGTCAAGCAGGATGCAGTTCCGCATGCCCATTCCCCAGTCCCCCCCGGATTCGGCACGCAGACTACGAGACTAAGTTGGAACTATGGCATCTTGAGATGGAAATTGCATTGGGCTGGCTGTCTGCGTTGTTACTACCTACTGGCATTTTGCCTCTTTCTTCTGGCGCCGGGGTTTTTTGCTATGCCGCGAAACGCTTTGCCACAGAACAGCACAGCACCGCACAGCATTTCCAGAACCCCTCTCCGACCTTCCCCTCTCCAGACGGTTCCCAACCCCGCATTTTCTCCATCAGGAGTTGCGCCGTCCACCAAGGAACCGCCCAATCAGACGTGGCTAAAATGCTGGTCTGTCTGGATGCAGCAGCCACACCCGCTTCGACGCCGTTCATCGGGGGCACCACCCAAACACAAACCAAGATCACAGCGATTACATACACTAGCAGATGCGTTGGTGCAGGACTGGCAACCACATACAGGTAAAACGGAGACGGGCCACTGGCCAAGCCGCTCCGTTGGGGACGCCATGACAAATGCGCGCCGGCCCTTGTGCAAACCCTGGCGCGTCACTTGGGAAACCGACGGGCTCTGGAAGGACAGGTGCCACTCTGTAGCTTGGCGAGGTGGCCACGATACCGTTGCAATCAGCAGTTCCGAATAGAACCTCGGGACGTCAGGTCGTCTGCTCGGGCGATGCACTACAGGTACTCGAAGCCAAACTGCATTACGAACTGCATTACCCCAGACTCTTCGGCGGAAAGCCCGCCCACGATGAGCCGATCAAACTTCACCTGCCTTGGTAATGGATGGGCGGAAGTGCACCGCATGCTTGACAACCGTAGTCAGCAACTCGCAAAACCCCCTGAGCAACCTCCAGCCGCCTTGCCTTCGAGTCAGAATGGTCTAGGCAGATCAGCATTTGGGACGACGATCCGGTGTCCGCCCTTTCTCTTCTCGACGACCCCAAAACACGTCAGATGTTTTAATCTTTCTCGGGGCCCCAGAAAGAAAGCTCTGCGTAGCCCCAGAGTTGACCTTGCTGCTACGGCGCAGGGCTCCCCGCCTTGTCCACCTCGACAACACAGCTACGCCTGGGTCTCGTTGGGCGCTGGCCCGTCGTTTTCCCACCTTTTGCTGCATTGCAATGCACGCATCTTGAAGGTTAACTGGGAAAGACTGGGTGTGCTCACCGTTTTGCTCCATGTCGGCGCACCAACGCCCGACCCATAGAAAATGGGCCATCTCCAAGTTTTGAGTTGGGGGGTTCTACATAACTCCTATGCCCTCCAGGGTATCGTCGTGCGGCGTTAAGCAAGGAAAAAGACGAAACGATGGGGGTCGAGACATCGTCCAGAGAGCCCACGGCGCTTTATGCCACGAGCTCGAGGTTGGATCCCTCGTCGGGGTGTCTATGCTGCTGGTTTGCCGGGCCCGTGTCTCGGTGCAAAGCCCAGCGAGCTTCCTCAGCGTTTCCCCTCTGCTCAGAGTCCCATAGTCCAAAGTCCCCCGCACCAAAATCCCAAAGAGTGGGTGGCGGGGGGTCTTTCTAGACTTCGGGGGATGTCGATATATCATTTGCAAACGCCGCATCGGCGCTTTCCCAAGTCTCCCTCCTCCTCCCCCCCAGTCGTTCCCCCGTCCCCCAGTCCATCCACCCCTTGTCTGTTCTTCCTTGTCCCCGGCATCATTCGACAGCAACGAATCCTCTTGGCCGAAGCTGTGGGGGATTCTGTGGGGAAAGCTTCGGTCTGATGGCAGTTTCACGGCGACACGGAGCTCTCTCTCTCTCTCTCTGTCTCTGCTTGCTGGATATCGTCTTTCAGCTAGCAACGGCGCGAGGCGATCCAACGACGCTGGACGCCAATATTTGAAACTCTGTTCGTCTGCATCGTGTCAGTCAGTCACCCAGTGTCAACTAGAGTGGGTTTGCTGTCCGCGTGTGACAACATGGAATGTTTGGCTTGTTTTCCATTTGGCGATGCTAACCGCCTCCAGCCCTGCACACACCACCCTTCAGACACACGCTTTCCCGCCCGCTTCCGACCTTGTTAGTCACAGTTCCGATGTTCAGATAAATTCCGAAGCAGGTGTTGGCAAGACCGCCACACCCCGTTTCCAACGGACTAGAAGCGGAATCCGACTGGATCTGCGTCCGAATGTCCCGGGGAAGACGCGAGCCGAGACGCCTTTGACCGTTCGTCGGTGCGGATCCGCACTCGTTTCGTTGCTCAATGACACTCTCGGCGTTAGGGCTGCCAAGGTGGCTTGGCCAATAAGACAATGGCCATGATCGCCTAGACGTCGTCGTGGTCCAATGGAGGGGTTGCGATCTGGGGTGCGGATCGGCCACTTTTCTTTGGCTGTACATACTCTACTTTGGAGTTTGCCTACCGCTGCCGCGGTTGGACGCCATTCCTAGCGGTTCCCGGATCCCCGCATTTGCGGCTCCCTTTATACGAATCGCTCCCTTGAACCCGCGTCGCTGCTATGCTCTGTAAGCCGTGACGTTGCGCGGTTGCCAGTACCGATACCCCTTGCTAGTTTCGGGGCAAATGCATCCAATGACGGTTTCTTCACGAGAGACTGTAAGCCGCAGCCAGTTGGCTGCAGACCATCGAGGCCCTCCAAGGAACCCTTGGCCCGGGCCTGCGGATGCAGATGCTGTATCTCTAACTGACCTGTCGATTTTGTTTCCTCCCAGGCATCCGTGTATGACGGTCACCTGGAAGACGCGGCAGAGTGCTTGCTGCATGATATGGATCTAGACTCCGAACAAGAGTTGCCAAGGGTAGATGCAGTCGAGAGCCGAGCAGACGCAGCGCCTAAAGCACAACGCAGGGGGTCTGCTAACTCTCGGCGAATCAGGTGAAGAACAGTTGACAGCTTCGCGCCTCTGCCGGTGAATAAGCTCGTCACATCCAGGGCATACTGCCTCGGCTCCTTGGCCATCTCTTCGTGGAGATCCACGTATTATGTGATGAGCGGGCTGCACAAAGACCACTCGACTCTTGACAGTGCTATAGACATTTGGTATCCTTGGGGCCAAGAGAACACGAATACAGCTAAAACACATGTTCAATGTTCGATATTCGATGTTTTTCTTTGCACGTTAGACGTTAGGCATTCAACTGCCAGGGCTTTGCTGCAGTCAGTCGTCATGACCATAGAGATGGATGACTAGGAAGTCGTCAAGACTGTCCACTCGGCAGCCCCCAGTCAATACTTGAATCTCTAGCGGTAGTCCTTGAGCGATCTTGAGGGTTATAACAGCTCTAACGACCACATGGCGTGATTGCAAGCAGCAAAGGGAGCCTGAAGGAAGACTTGATCGCTTGCCAAGTATTAATATTCTACAAAAGATAAAAGTCTGTCATCTTCCATTCTCAGTCTCTGTCACACACTTGTCGCCTTTAGTACCTCGCAACATAATGCAACCGGGCACTTTTCCTTGTCTCCGCTTCGCCCAACACGCGCAATAACATGGCCAAGGAAGTCATGTACTGAAGCCTCGGCAGTTCAAAACTCGGCAAGCCTGCCTTCTTTTCTGCTGTCATGTTGAGTCCGTAACCGTCCTCGATCTACTCCCGACTTTCGGAATGAACCATGCGGAGTCTTTGGCCGCATTTATACCTCTTCTCCCTTGAGACTGTATGGGGACCCATCGAGATCGTCATAGGGTTGAGGCGCACATCCTAAGTTTCTGAAGCCATCTTTCCACCCATTCCACAAGCCTTCTTGAGTTGGGTAAACGTGTTTGATTGGCGTAACCATTGCCGCAGCCTAGGCAGTTTTGGTGACCCCCCATAGTAGTAGTTGAGCAGCAAAGGCAAAGGTGAGGAATCGAAGGGATCTAATGTTAGGGAAGATAGACCCAGGTGGCCAGGAAAGATGTGAATTGCGCCAGTTATTTCCTCTCCTGCTTCCTTCCGTATCGGGGTTGCACCCAACAGGAAGAGCCCAAGTCCTCGCTCAGGGACGGAGCAATCAGATGCCTACTCTACAACCCAAGTCCATACCCAGTGACGAAACTGGTCGGCGCTGCTTCACTGGTACCTGGCCAAGCTTCAACGAGTGAGTATCCGAGTAAAACGAGAGGCAAGAAAGTAACATGATGCGAGATGTATGTGCGCGGAACATGGGAAGCATAATAACAACGACGGGCGCACAAGTCTGCTCAACATGTGCCTACCACAACTGGCTTACACACGCCTTGATACGATCCGGATCTATTTTCCTGCACTCAGGCACAATGCCACAATGCTCTCCGAGAGTACCTCGTGTTTCCACGACGGAAAATAAACATCGAGACCACTGCCAATGACACGGTCACTCGTCGATGTGGCCTATGGCGGTCGCGACTGGCAGAACCGGCCCAGTGACATCTCCTGTTAATCCCCAGCCGTCAACTACCAAGACAGTCGACTGGGATCTGTCGAGTCCCCAGAGTTGACGTTGTGAATCTGGGGAATGACGTCACACAAGGCGACAGTGACATCCAATGTTTTGCAACGGAGCCATTGAGCGGTCGCAATACTTGAATGCGATACCAGGCATCACATAGACACTCTTTGGGACATCAAGGCGGTTTGCCAGATTAAGCGATATGGGAAAGAGTAATGCTGTTAGCTGTCCTCAGGCACAAATACCCTGTCATGAAAAACTCCAGGATGGAAGGAAGTCTGCTCGCGGAAAAACTGAGGGGTTGGGATGGCAGTTTGCAACGGCGGCCAGGCGACCGCGGCTCCGAGGGGCAGGGGAAGAGAAAAAAAATTGTTGCGATAAAGTGGTAGAAGCGGGGACTGATGCACTGACCATGTTGCATTCTGACGAAATCAGCCAATCACAAGGCATACTTTACTGGGAAGCGGCGGTGAATTTTTTACAGCGATCGCTCCTTCCTGTGTATCGGGAGTGACATCTTCTTTGGGGCAGATTATAAGGGCATCGGCGCTCGGATTTTCTTTCCAAAAAGTTTTTCCGCCTCAGTCCAAGAAACCGCAAAGATCACGATAGGCCCCGCCATTGAGCTGCACGCCGACCAGTCTGACCCGAAACCGCTGTCGACGTGCTTCTCAATGCTCATGGAGGGCATTGGAGCTATTGCAGAGTCGGCCCAGGCCGCAAAGGCCGAGGCGCACTCCCCGACAGGTACGGCCTTGGCTTCCCGCCATCCCACTTCGCAAAGGATCTTCACGCCGGCCGCGAAACTCGAGATCACACCCGGCAAGGACGGTCTCAGAGGCGTCGCAAAGGATGCTGACTTGCCGTAGCAGGACCAGAGATGAAGCAGGAGTCGCCTACCATTGCGACCGACCTGGGCGAAACCCCACCGTTCCCACTGAAGCGACCCCGCGATGCGAGCGCAGAAGACCCCGATGCCGAGTCCAAAAGATTAAAGGTCGACGAGGAGGCTCCCTCCCTCGACCTCAACTTCGACATGGACGCCATGATCCAGGGTGTCATGATGGACATCAACAACGAGATGGGCAAGGTCGACGGTCTGGACGCCGTCCCCGATGTGGACATGACGGCGGACCCGTTGGCCTCTGTGTCGCAAGACTCTAACCACTCCACCGAGCCGCACGCGGTTGTTCTCTCCGAGCCGCTGGCCTTGATGAGGCGCATTACTACCTCATGTTTGTCAAACTTTGTACGTGGCGGTCTCGTCAGTGCCGAAGGCGCCGCTAATCGTTCCCCTTCCTCCAGGCCATGCAGCTCCTTGTCATCATGTCGCAACACGTTTACGATGATGTGTACCGGCAGTTGCAAGACAAGGACACCGAAATCTCAAAGTCTTACAGCACGCTAAAGACCCTGTTCCGACAAACGCGATCGATTTACTCGACTACCGACCTTATCTTGGACCCCGCTGTACTAGACCTGACTGCGCCAGACAATCTGACCGACATCCAAGTCGCCAACCTTGCAAGCTTCTGCTGCGAACTTTTCGCGTTCGACGGGCACCATGAGTTGGCCTCGCAACAGCTTCTAGCGTTGAAAGACAGATTTTTCTCCGTCTTTCTGTCCGGTGACGAGAGCATCTCGCACGAGATCTCCGAACTGTTCGTCGCAGTCAAGACACAATTGGTCATCGAGTCTGTAACAACAGCGGACCAGTCAGCACCGGTTGATCAGTTGATCGCTGGGGCTTTCTCTTCTGATCTGGAAGACAAGCTGCGCGCGCGGCATGATGGGACTGAGCTGACCCCCGAGGAGAAGGCCATGGTGATGGCTGTGGAGGAGCGTAAAACGGGCCTGATTGCTTATGCTTCAGGCCTCCCTGATACCGGTTGGTCCCCAGACGCCGGTCTCCTGTGACCAAAGCTGACGTGTTGAGTACAGTGTTGTTGAAGATCGGCTACCCCGAGGAGGATCTTTTCCGCCTGCTAAACGCATACCTTCGACAGAAGCTGCAATCTTTGTCTGGGCTCGCGTCAAGACATGGCATCGACCTACCACAAATCATGACCAACGGCGACATGGACGCTTCAATGCCTCCTGATTTGGACGATCTGGGCATCTCGTCTCTGCTAGAGGCTACAGATGGCCTGGTTGCGCAGTACCTGCCGAGCGATCCTGTCGAAGGCTTGCCATCCGATCAACCGCCCGTCCCGACGACCGAGACCAGTGTCCCCCCTGCAGAGCCCACCACATCCGCGCCCGAAGCGACCCCCTCCACAGCGCAAGCCACGAATGGTACTACGACTGAAACTCAAGACTCGACGAACGATATTCTTGCTCTTGTCGCGCAGAGCACACAAGAATACGTCCGTACTACTCTGAACAACCTCTCTCCGGCGCCATATCAACCGACCGTGCCAACACCGACGGGAGCCGCCCCAGTCACACAGACGACGTATCTGTCACACCTGCAACAGACTCAGCAGCAGTCTCCATATTACGGGTACCCGCCCCCGGTCGAGCAACCGCCGCAGCCTGCTTCTCACGACAGCAACGAAAAGCTTCCCCCCAGTCAGAGTCTGCCCAGCGCCGTGCTTTACGACAGAGCTCGCCAAGCGGCGTTAAGCAAAACCAACAACCAGCAAAGACGGGAGGGTACTACTTCAACAAGACGTCCTTGGACGCAAGAGGAGGAGAAGGCGCTCATGACTGGGCTGGATATGGTTCAGGGGCCCCACTGGAGTCAGATCCTGTCGCTTTTCGGTGCCGAGGGCACGCTTTCGAATATACTCAAGGACCGGACCCAAGTGCAGCTGAAGGACAAGGCGCGAAACCTGAAGTTGTTCTTCTTGAAAACGAACTCGGAGATGCCTTATTATCTGCAAGCTGTCACCGGCGAACTCAAGACGCGTGCGCCCACGCAAGCAGCTCGCAAGGAAGCCGAAGAGCGAGCTCGAATGAACTCGGAGGAGGAGCAAGCTCGTGTACAAGGCATCATGACTCTTGCTGGCGGTCTCCAGCACCCGCAGCAGAACCGCCCGAGTGTGGCGCCGCCGACCGCACCAAGCACACCCTCACAGTCTGCTGCCCAGATGTCGCACCACATGGCCGCCCACGCCACGACGCCAACGCACGGTGCTGTGTCTGCACCGCCTGCGACACCGGTCGCTGCTACGCCCACTCACGCCCGAGTTCCGCATGCCTCGTCACCATACGCTGCAACAGCTGCCCAGCTATCCCAAACCCCCCACCACGCCCTCTCGCAAGCGCAAGCGCAGCCGCATACGCCGTCACACTCTCACATTCAACAACATCACTCCCACCCGGGAACGCCCCAGCCGCAACATCATCAGCAGCAACCGCAACCACCTCAGCAAGAGCATGTTCAGCCGCAGGTCTCTCAAGCCGCGGAGCCTGCACCACAATACTCAACAGACTCGTCGGCGCCAGTCTATAGTCAAGAGAATGAAGATCTCAAGGAGGCGGCGCTGATGCAGAGTTTGCGCGAGCTCGAGGCGTACAGCGGCGGCAGCACCAGCTTGTCATAGAGTGACAGTCGACTTTTTGCTTCGTATATTCGCCAACCCGCCATCATCAACAACTACCGACGCCTGTTTTGCCACTCCAATACCGCTACCTACAGACGGGAGCAACCAGAGATTGAGAAGGGCCTGGATGAGTGGGAGGTCCTCCCCATTCTCGATGGCCTTTAGGCGTTTGGTGTGATGTGGTGTCGATTCTGGAAAGCCTGCCCTGTGACACGGGTCAGCCTCGAGTCGGAGTTTTGCGCAGGATATCGGTATACTGTACAACGCGTCATCATTCGACCAACAGCGTTGGAAAAACTCGTTGAACTAGGTGCCAAGAGGAGAGCACCATCCTGGATGCAACCGTTTTCTGAGAAGCAGTATTCTTTCTGCCAAGAGTAACGTTATATATATGGGACGGCATGTTTATCATGTGGGGAATCATCACGAAACGAGTAAAAGGGGCGAAGACAAACATTGGGGAAAGGGAAGAGGGCAAAAAAGACCAAGGGGGGGCGGGGCGGCACCAAAAAGCGATTTTTTGTTTGCTCATGATACCACGATTGACAGAGAGGATAAGGCGAATATGGCGATAATTCCGCCTTTTTGGTAAGAGGGACAGAGAGAAGATTACTGCATAGCGATATGGAACGAATTCAAAGCAGGATTACTGCAATGCTGTGCGAAATCTGTGCCTCCTTTGATGAGTGTTACTGAGCTATCTGGCTTCTTACCGTCTCCTCTGTCTAATCTTGAGAGTGCTAATAAGAAGAAACCCAACGTAAGACCTAAAGTCAACATCGTAGAGCCCATAATCCATTGTCGTTCTGATGCACGCGTGTTCTGCCACACCACTTGACATCACACACCCGCAACTTCTTCGTATCAGTGCCTGTCCTTGTTCGTCTTTGTGTACTTCTTCTCGTGCTCGCGGACGTCCGCCGGGACGAACTGAATTCCGGAGAACCTCGCGGGTTTCTCACCCGGCTGGGGAAAGTTTCCGTTACTGGACTTGATCCAGAGGGTCCCCGTCTTTCGGTGGTCGCCGAACGTGTCGATGATGGGGTTCTTGTTCTTGAGCACAATACCCAGGACGACGTTCTTGTTCCTGTATTTCTCGAACCAGAGGCGCGTTACGGTGGCAAGCTGCTCAATGGTATGGAGTCCAGGCTGCGAGGGGACGGCGAGGCCGTCGAACTCGTCTGTGATCTTCAGGTCGAGGAGGAGGTCCATAAGAGCGTGCGTGGCCGGGCGAGGGTCGCCTGGGAACTGGTGTGCGATGCTCTCCTGTAGTGCAGTGATGCCGTTCTTTCCCTCCTTCACTGGGGGTTTGACGTTGCCAGCGTCTTTGGAGTCAAGGGTGTCGGCTTCCGATTTGGAAGCTGCAATGTGCGCGGCTGGGGTGGGGAGATCTGGGAAGCCCTCCCACTCGCTCTCAGAGTCGACCTCCATGATGGCATCCGCATCTGTTGGACACTCAAGTTGCTCTTGCTGGATCTCGGGCTTGCTGCCTGGTGTTGCTGCGAACTCTGCATCGGCAATTTTGGCGCGCTTCTTGCGTTTCTGCATCTCCCGCTTCTGTCTCTGTGATACGTCAGTGACAGAGGGAGGCCATGAGAAGTCGGATGGTTTCTTACCTTGGCGGCCTTACGCTTCTCTTGAAGATCAGCTTCATTCTTGGAGAGCGCCCCTTGAGACTCGGCAACGGACGACATGGTGTTGAGTTTAGGCTATTGCTGGAGAAAGGCAAAGCGGTGGTCGAACGGACTTGGGATTGTAAGACGTCGGTCTTTTCCAAGGGAAGAAGCTTGACGATAGAGAAGAGAAAACAATCCGCTTGTAGAAGCCTTGTGACGGGAACTTCTTGGAGAGAGAGAATGGCGAGCTGCCAGAGGCCAGGTGGTGAAAGGGTTAAGATTGAGGAAAGGTAAAGGAAAGAGGCTTGTGTTTCAATATGAAAGACTGCGAGCTTTTTCTTAGAGTGCTAAGGGAGGAAGTAGGTAACAGCAGAAGGAAGGAAGCAGCTCAAAGGCTTGTCAAAAGTAGAAGGTGCAGCCAGGTATAAGACATGAATGGAAAGAGCAGCTTGAAAATAGGGTGGATCATGGCCAGTTCAAAGTTACAAAGTGATGATGTGAAAACCAGCCGACAATGCTTGTATGCCTTACAATCATGGTGTAGGATCGCAGGGTCGGATGGAGTAGGAAAATGCTGATTACCGGAGAGTATTTGACAAAGAGAACTTTAGAGAAACAAGCAGCCTCAAGATTGGTGCTTTGAGAATATTTGCGTGTATACTCTTTGCATCGAGGGAAGGCGAACGTCTTTCGGCAGCTTCAGCTCGTCAATAGACTGGCTTAGCGACTTCTAAACAACAGAAACAGTGACATCTCTAATGAAGTACCGTTGCAGAGCTTCTTGTTGGAGGCTTTGGGAAGTTTGCTAGACGCTTTAGTGTTGTGTATGCTGCTTGGTAATGTCTTGCCTCTCTCGCCGTTCGACACAGTCGAATTCAACAGCTATTTGTCACAACACAAGATGGCAGCAGTGCAAGGGGTTTGATACAATGTCGTAGAATCGCAGCTTTGGTCAAGCGCTTCACGACAGACCAATGCCAAGGATGATTGATGTTTTTGCAATGGTTCAACGAAGTAATCAGCAGACGACAAAAAAAGGTCCAAGTACTCTTGCATGTGTCGCTCATGGACATCATTTCTAATATACAATGAAATCAACGCCGTCCAACTGCAGTTTATGCGGACTCTCCCATGCTCTGAATCATATCCACCGTGCCGTTTGCCACACCCACAAACCCATTTACCTGTTTCTTTTCTCCTTCAACCCTGTCCTCCGGCCTTCCATAGCCACCACCACCAGGCGACATGATGATGATGCGATCACCCGCCTCCATCCTGGCGGTGTTTTTACCGCCGAGGTTCACAACACGCCCGCTCTTCTTGACCCACACATTGCGGCCCCTCTGCCCGTCCTCGCCGCCAGCCATGCCATACGGCGCAAACGCCCGTCGCTCGCTGAGGATGCTGACCTTGATCGGGATGCCGAACTCGATGTCTCTGATGATGCCGTCACCGCCAGTATGCGCTCCCTTTCCACCACTGCCTTCTCTCAGACAAAACTGCCTCAGTATCACCGGGTATCGCCTCTCCAACGACTCCGGGTCCGTGATACGCGTGTTCGTCATGTTGGTGTGCACACCGCTGACACCGTCCCACGTCGGCCCACCGCCCGCGCCGCCGCAGATAGTCTCGTAGTACCCGAACCCAGTCTCGGGATCATCTGTGCCGAACGTCAGGTTGTTCATGCACCCCTGGCTCGCAGCGGCCGCGCCAAACGCCTTGAAGATGACATCCACCACACGCTGCGATGTCAGCACGTTGCCCGCGCACACGGCGGCGTACTCGGTGGGCTTCAGAAGCGACGCCTCGGGAACTTGTACGTCAATGGGCCGGATTGCACCCTGGTTGAGCGGGATCTCCGCGTCGACCATGCAGCGCAGCGCGAAGATGATGGACGAGTTGCAGATAGCAATGGGCGCGTTCCAGTTGCCGTAGGCCTCTGGGCCGGTGCCGTTGAAGTCGAAGACGGCGCCGCCAGTGGTCGGGTCAATGGTCACCTTGAGCTGGATGGGCGTGCCGTCGTCCATGTAGTCAATGGCTGTAAGGGGCTTTCCGGCTGTGCGCTTGTGGATCGTCTTGAGCATATCGCGGACGGCGCGCTCGGCTGCGCCCTGTATTTCCTCCACTGCCCTTGTGGTTAGCACGTATAGGAGGGTGACTGGAAAGAGAGGTAGACATACTGTAGAACTGAACGACGTCAAGGCCGTAGTCCTCAATCAGGGAGTGAATGAGCTGGCTTCCTCGGTGGTTGGCCGCGGCCTGAGCCTTAATGTCTGAGATGTTGTCACGCAGACATCTCGTACCGGAACAGCCTGGATAGTTTGCGGGTGCCATCAACAAGTCTGTGACCTCCTTCTCCTTGAAAACACCACCCTCAACGACCTTGAAGGCCTTGATGACTGCGCCTTCTTCCCAGAGCTCTTTGGAATTGGGGGGCATTGAGCCGGGCAAAATACCGCCGACCTGGGAGTGTGTCAGCACTGACAGGGGATGAACAGAACGGATTGTGTACTCACATCCGCATGGTGGCCTCTTGAAGCGGTCCAGAAGATGATCTTCTTGCCCTCTGCATCAAAGACAGGAGTAATGACCGTGAGATCGGGAAGATGGGTGCCGCCGCAGACTGCCCGCTTGTTAGTAAGTTTACCAAAATGGGATACCGATAATCTTACCAGGTGCGTTAGACAGAATAACATCGCCAGGCTTGAGGTTGTCTCCCCAGTAGTCAATCTGCCACTTGACGGCAAATGCCATGCTCCCGATCTACTCTCAATCAGCTTCTGACCTACATCTCGATCACCTCGAGAAAAGACTATGAGTACTTACCATCGCAGGCACGTGTGGCGCATTCGCCACAAGCCCACCGTCAGGCGAGAAAACAGTGCATGAGAAATCAAGTCTCTCCTTGATGTTCGTGCTCACGCTCGTCTTCTGCAATGCCCGTCCGGCCTGTTCCGCAACACCCATGAATCGGTGCCCAAAGATGGACAGCTGGATCGGGTCGATCGTTGTTGTGGAGATGGTCTCCTTGGTGCCGACGGCGACGTCAATGACGACCGTCTCGGAAAGCACCGTTGCCGATGCGTCGGGGATGACAACAATGGTCTGCTTATCGTCCATGATCAAGGCCGGACCAGTGATCTTGGTGTGAGGAGTCAGGGTGGCAAGTCCGTATACCGGCGTCTCGGACCAGCCTAGACCCTTGAAGTAGACCTGTTTTGTGGTCTTGGCCGGCGGCGCCGCCTTAGCCTCCGCAGAGGCAAGCTCCTTGGGCCAGGGGGTGGGGAGCTGCACCGTCGTCTTGCCGATGGCCCGCACACGGTAGTCGTCGATTATTACGTCGCGGCCAATAGGCAGGAAACCGAACTGCTTCTGATGCTCGTCCTTGAACGCCTTGAGATACCCGCCAGGCTGCGTCGTCTCCTGGATCATGAGCGGGGTGTCGCTGCCCTGGAAGCGCATGTTGAGGTACCTCTCTGAGACGATGCGCTCTTGAGGGATGCGCTGCATCAGCAGAACGTCGCTGGCTTTTGCCACGAGACTGTCGAGCTCGGCGGCGAAGATGGGTAGGTTGGCTTCGCTGTAAGTCAGTGCGCAGGGGCTGCGTTCTTCATTGACGACATCGGCGAGGGCCATGCCGTATGCAGAGAGAACGGAGGAGTATTTGTGCACGAGGACACGGGAGATTCCCAGCGTCTTTGCAATGTCGCAGGCGTGCTGGCCGCCGGCGCCGCCAAAGGAAGCGAGGTTGTGCAGGCCGGCGTCGTAACCTTTTGCCTCGGTGAGGGTGCGGATTGGGCGGCACATGGACTCGTTTGCAACGTCGAGGAAGCTGGGCGTGTTAGTCCAGGAGCGTTATGGAGTATCGTTAGTTCGGAGGGGCTGCTTACCCTGCGGCAACTTCTTCCACGCTGAGACTCGTGTTCTCATCCTTGTTGATGCTTGCCGTGAGCTCCTCAAACAGACTTCTGCTGGCGTCGACATCTAGGGGCAGGTCCTCGTTGGGGCCGAAGATCTTGGGGAAGAACTCGGGGCGCACGCGACCGAGGACGACGTTGGCATCCGTGACGGTTAGAGGACCGCCCTTTCTGTAGCAAGCCGGGCCAGGGTGGGCTGATGCGCTCTCGGGGCCGACCTTGAACATGCCGCTCTGCCAGCTGAGAATACTACCACCGCCAGCTGCGACGGTGTTGATGTCCAACTGAGGAGTTTGGACCATGACTCCGGCCGTCGTTGTCTCAAACACCTGCTCAAGTTCTCCGGCATATCTATACATTCCAGTCAGTACTCACGCCGAGATTCCTATCAGTAGTCACCTACCTCGAGACATCGGTACTCGTTCCACCCATATCAAAGCCGATCACAGGTGTCTTGTCTGTCTCATCAAAACACGTTCTTGCGTACCCCACAACACCGCCAGCAGGTCCAGAGAGGATGGCTCTCAGACCGGACAAGCCAGAGAACTCCACCAAACCACCGTCGCTCTGCATGAACTCGCACCGGCAGCCACTGGTGGCCAGATCCTCAAAGCCAGACTCGAACCCGGCAATGTAGCGCTTGATCTCGGGGGTAAGGTACGCGTCCGCCGTGGACGAGTTACCGCGCGGCACAATCTTGACGACCGGCGACAGCTCTGCGCTGGGGGAGATGTGAGTGAAGCCAATGTCGGCGGCAAGTTTTGCGATCGCTGCCTCGTGGTCGCGGAAGGTGTAGCTGTGCATGAGACAGACAGCGATGGAGCGGTAGCCTTCGTCGTATGCCTCTTGTAGAGCCTTTCTTGAGGCTTCGAGGTCTGTATGCGTTTGTGTTAGCCCCCCGACGACCAAAGTGACAGTGAGAGCAACTTACCCAAGGGCTCCAGTACCCTGACGGCCTCACCGGTGACACCAGTCACCAGGGCGGGATCTGAAGAAATGTCGATGACATCGGGCTTGTTATTTTCCGACCATGCCTCCAGCGTCACTCGCTCTGGAATCTCGATGACTTTGGAGTAAAGCACATCAGGCTTGCGTATGGCAAGGTCAAAGAGCTTCGGTCTCGATTGGTTGCCGATGTGAAGCAGGTCCTAGAACGCATGTTAGCTTACCATTCGACAAAGACTCGCCGAGGAGTCCATTTCACCTTGAGACCCTTAGTCACGGCAAAGACTGTGCGCTCCCCTTTTCTTTCAAGGAGAGCGTTTGTGGCGACTGTTGTTCCCATCTTGATGGACTCTGACTTTTGATCAGCGCTGGGAGCCAGACCGTTGCAGAATTATTGTTCGACTGACCAACGCCTCTTAAAGAGATCTTCTTGCCCTTTGGGTATTCCTTCCCTGTCGCCTTCTCCAGGACTCTTCTAATCGCTTCGACAGGAGCATCGGGGTAGTTGCTTGGGTCGACGGAGAGCAACTTCACGAGGATATCATCTTGGCCGGGCACCGACGCCACGCACTGAGATGTCAGCCAAGTTACCCCGCCCGGAGAAACATACTCACATCTGTGAAAGTGCCGCCTCGGTCGATGGATATCCTGATACCCTCGACAGGACCTGCCAATGAACCCATGATGGCGATGAATTTGCGGTGTGATGTATTAGTGTATAGGCGTATGAAACAACGGGCTCAGTACCTCAAAGTAGAGGTCAGTAGGATGGATCACGATGTAGGATAAGCTATATCGAATTGAAACGAAGCCATTTGCAGCTGGAATCGCAATGATTATACAGCTTCCCTCAAGTCTGGTCCAGAACCTCGATAAGCCAAAAGCGGTAATCCTCCGAGACACCTATAGAAATCATTGCCGGAGCTCCTCCGGCAGGCTCTTCGGAGGCCATGAACTACCACTGGATCGCGATGCTCCACATAGCTATCTCGATAGAGGGGGTGGAGGCGGAGTAAAGGAGAGCTCCTGCGGTATCTGGGGAACCGGTAAGCGTTCAAGGGAAGAATCTACCCCTCAGTATACCCGCAGACAGATTGACGGTGGCGGGGTTGCCGGCTTATCAGTCTCGGGAGGGGCAGCCGAGGGTGGAGCTCCGCTCGGTGGACGGCGGTGTCAGCATCATCCTCGATCGCGGGATCTCGTGAAAGGCCACTGCTATGCTCCGCGAATTCAATCATGCCGCGGTATCGGATGTTTGGTTTATGAATGGAAATCGGAAATTAAACGTGATCTTGATGAGCTATACTATTGACTTTGGAAACACTGGGTCCATCATTCCACACTCCGGACGGTGTCGTCGAGCGCCTTTGCGAAGTACTCGACGTTCTTCTCGTTGAGCCCTGCAATTGAAATTCGTGATGTATCGGCCATGTAAACATGGTATTTCTCTACAAGAAACCGTCAGTGATTTGTGACACGAGCTAGATTGCTGGAACAACAAACCTTCGAGATGCTGGACTTGAGATTTGCTGATGCCCGTGTATCCAAACATGCCGCTCTGCTTAACGATGTGTGACCAATCGCCCGGCGTCTGCAACCTGACCAGTTCGTCGTAGACCTTCTTCCTCATGGCCCGAATACGTCCGGACATGGTAATGAGGTCCTTGTTCCACTGCTCCCTGATTGAAGGAGCCTCCAACACAGCTGCAGCAATACGTGCGCCGTAGGCAGGTGGGTTGGACACCGTCGCCCTCTGCACATTCTCCAAGATCGAACCCACGGTCTTCGCCTTATCCGCAGAGTTCGCCACAAACGTGACAGCACCGACACGCTCACCATACAAGCCCATGTTCTTGGCGAACGATAGGCAGACCGCCGCCTCGAGACCCAGCTCGTCGACAAAGTATCGGATCGCCCACGCGTCGTCGTCGACGGAGCCGGAGTTGAAACCAAGGTATGCAGAGTCGAAGACGGGGAAGATTCCCTTGTCAATTATGACGGAGGCGATCTGCTTCCACTGCTCCTGCGAGGGGTCACAGCCCGTCGGGTTGTGTGCGCAGGCATGCAGGATGACGGCGGAGGAAGGGTCAGCGGATTTGAGGGTAGCAATGTAACCGTCAAAGTCGAATGCGCGGTCTTTGTAATAGGGGAGCTGCTTCACTTCGAAGCCTAGTGAGCTGAAGAGTAGTTCGTGGTTGGACCATGTTGGGTCGGTGATATAGATGGTTGTAACCCCCGTGGCGGCCTTCTTCAGGGCAAGTCCGGCGAGGAGGAGGGCGCCGGTTCCCGAGAGCGATTGGCACGATGCGATCTAGCAAATGTCAGAAGAACGTGTCCCACAACAGCTCGCGGTCACTTACTCTGTTCTCTGCAAATGCCTTGGTGGTGCTGAAGACCAGCTTGACAGCTTCATCGCGGAAGGACTTCAATCCCGCAATAGGGAGATACTCGTGCCCAGGCGCTCCGAGTGACTCCTCAGCCAGTCTTACTGACGGTAGAATCCACGGCTGCCCGTTTTCGTCGCGATAAGTGCCCTGACCCAGATTGACCTTGTCGGGATCGGTGTCTGCGATGTACCGCCTGGTGACATCGAAGATGGCGTCGGGTGGGATGAACTCTGATCGCTCGAACACGGATGTTTTCTGTTTGATTGAACTCATTGTGAATAGCTCTCTTCAACGTCTTGCGGTGCAATGCGATGCGATGCGATGTCCGTGTTGCAGTGCTCCTCGAAATACGAGGTTCACGATGGAGCTATGAGTACGACCAGGGGTCTCGGGACTCCAGCCGACTCGGAGGCGGTCCCGGCTAAGGGCCCAGATCAAGGGTCCGGCACCGGCGTGAGCTGATCTCGGATGAGGGGCCCGCGGGTTCACAATCCACTTTATTGGGGGTGCACCATGCATGATTAGCAAATGCTCCGAGGACAACAGGACACGAGGACCGAAATCACATCATTTCGGGGAATTGGAGAAAGGGACGAATGTGTCAAATAAGAGTAGCTAGGATAACATTTCGGGCGGTCATGTAGCTTTGGGCCTCTTACTCTTCTTATTTCACTTTACATTCAATAGACACAATGGCTCCACGTGCACCCCCTCGCGGCATCTACGCGCCCGTCGTGGCTTTCTTTCATGAAGACGAGACTTTGGACCTCGAGGCCCTCAAGACTCATGTCGAGCGGCTCGCAAAGTCAGGCGTGGCCGGCCTGGTTATCCAGGGATCCAACGGGGAGGCACCGCATCTGCTCCATTCGGAGAGACAGCAGGTCATCACGACGGCGACCGAAGTGCTGAAGCAGTATGGCAATCCAGACGCCGTCATCATCGCCGGCTGCGGCGCGCAGAGCACGCGTGAAACAATCCAGCTTTGCAGCGAAGCCAAGGAGTCGGGAGCGGATTACGCTCTTGTCCTGTCGCCGAGTTACTGGAGTAAGCCTGCCCTTTGCTGCTGTCGTATCAACACGCTATTGACACGTTTTCTTCTACAGCCGGTGCGATGCAAAAACCTGTAATCCAAAAGTTCTTCGACGATGTAGCAACGGCATCGCCCATACCCATCCTTCTGTACAACTTTCCTGCCGTGACGTCCGGTATCGACCTCGACTCGGACCTCATCGCCGCGCTGGCGGCGTCCAACCCCAAGATCGTGGGTTGTAAGCTGACGTGCGGCAACCTGGGCAAGCTGCACCGCGTGGCGCACGACGATAAGATCCCGAAGCCGTTCGCCGCGTTCGCGGGCAAGTCGGACTTCTTCCTGCACGGCCTCGTGGCCGGCTCCAACGGCGTCATTGCAGCCGCGGCCAACTTCACGCCCAAGGTGCACGTCAAGCTGCTGCAGCTGTACGACGAGGGCAAGCTCAAGGAGGCACAAGAGCTGCAGACGAAGCTGAGCCAAGCGGATTGGGTGCTGGTGCAATTGGGCGTTGCTGGATTGAAGGCTGCTTTGGACAGGTATTTCGGATATGGAGGAGGCAGAAGCAGACGACCGCTGGGTTTGGTTGCCAGTGCAAAGTTTGAGGGAGAGAAGGATGCGGTGCTCAAGAGCCTGGTGGATTTGGAGAGTTCGCTGTAAAGAGATAAGAGAGATAAAGGATGAATCATCTAACAAGATAAACAGCTGACTGTTTGGGTGACCAAACATGATATCGAATATCACAGTCCAGTTGCCTTGTCTTTCTCCTGAATGCCACAACGCCAACGCCGAATCGAGTCGGACCCCCAAGCCATTGCCTTCACCGTAGATCTCAACTCGATGCGCTCCTCCATCGCTGTCTTAGATCACAGATCACATTCAGCCCGCGACGCCCGACTACACAACCAAGCTCAAGCTTACTGGACAACGCTAAAGTGTTCCCTTATCCGTCCCTTGTCGAAAGGGGACATGTGAGCACTTTGGTGTAAGCCTATTGGACAAACCCAGCCAGGGATGGCTTATGGCGCAACCTAAATGTGCAAGCCACAGCACTCTATCTTCCGCTACCAGCCTCCCGGACCCTCCTTTCCTTTTCGACATCCAACTGTTCAGAGAGAACACTGAGATGACTATGACCTTACAGATAGCTTATTAACATTGAGTTGTCCAAGGCACAAGAGTTGCCTGGACTCTCTGCACCGAGTTTGGCTCATTTCATTTGCCCAACAGGACTCCAGCCTGAGTCGACTACATAGGTATTGTAACAGCCACGCTCATTCCTTACCGCCTCGACCAGGGCCCTTCTCCCCGCCTGATCGACGTTGCCGCAGGTTAAAACGGCGTTCGCACAGCTTGTTCCGGAAAATACAGCCGATTGCGGCATCTGCCGCCTTCACGTTCGAGCGCCATTTGGCTGAATGGCTTGCTCACTCATTGGTCGGAGGCATCGAGGGTAACTGATAACGAATGTTGGAACCTTGTGGCGCCATGCATTCACCCCGCACCGAGTTCTAGTCCCCTTCTGACTCGGCCCCTCGGTTGTCCATCTTCTCTTTTCCAGACGCCAATACTCTCACCTAATCATGCACACCATGTCACCTAACCTAACCTCATGTTGCTACCCAGCTCGTTGATTTTGTCAGGTCAGCCGCATGCCGCCGTTCCCACTCCAACCGCAAACACTTTAGATCCTCGCTGCACCTCCCACGCCATGCCCCATTGGTGTCACTCATCACCACGGGGCTTGACCAACCAGGTCTCGACAGTTCCAACGGTGGCTACTAGATCCTCGTTGCCTTCGCCATGCCCGGCTTGTACCATGACTCGCTTCAATGTGCTGCCTGTCTAGCACGTCATTGTACTACCTACATATCTCCTCCAAAGCAACCCGCCTGATGGAAGAGACACTATTGAGTCGAGGTGCAGCAAGAGCTGTCTGTTGCTCTTGGAGGCCGTCAGCCCAGGTCAGTAACGTAGCTTCCGGCTGCGTTGCTACATGATCGTCCCTCCCGCTCTCTAGTCCCATGCAGTCGCTTTGTTCTTTTAAACCGAGCCCATCCCACCGTGTCTGTCTTGGCGGCTGCCCGTCTCTTGTCCATCTAGTTCTCGTACCTGAGCTTCTCCACCTCCCGTGTGAACCTGACTACTGCGATCAGTTCTCAACATGGGTGCCTTATCGTTGGTCTTGCTAATGGGCGCTCTGCTCTCGACAACTTCAGCTCAGTCCTCCAACCCTTCAGTATGGGCATCTGTCGCCATGGTTATGCATGGCGAACGAACGCCTCTGCGTAGCGAACTTCAAAACGTATTGACACCCCAGGGCGCGCAGCAGCTGTATGCTCAAGGCAATGCCTTCAGAATGCGATACTTGTCTAGCGGGACGCGGACGAATGTCACTGAGGGTCGCATTACTTCTCGCGCCCCAATCAAAGGCATTGCGCGAAACGTAATTGAGCATGAGCAGCTCTCGATACTTTCGGTTCCCGATGCCCATATCGCGGCCAGCGCCAGCTCGTTTATGCAAGGCCTATATCCACCGATCACGCAAGTTTTTGCTTCAGATACTGGGGGAATGAACATCTCTTATTCAACATTGTCTGGCAACTCGACTCAGTATCCATTGGACGGTTATCAATATCCTATAATTGAAACCTTGGGGTTCTCGGACGAGCGATCTGTTAGGTAAGTCCAATAGCACTGCAAAGTATTATAGAGATAACTAATGAGTTTACTGCAGCATCCAAGGCAACACGGATTGCCCACAATGGAGGATCTCGACAACATCTGTCATGCAGCTTGACCCTTACATGGAGAGTCTTTACGAAGCTTCTCTTCCTGGGTACCAGTCGTTATTCAGCACCTCGCCTCTGAACGACAGCACAATACCTCCCTACAGCGCTAACTTCTGGGACGCCTACAACCTCTACGAATACGTCCGCTACCGCTACTCACACGAGCAAGCCATCTATGATGCAATGAAAGCCGATTACGCACAGCACAGCGAGTTCCTCCTGATGTACGCCAGACAGCAGCAACTCAACATGACTTCCAACCAGGCAGTTTCTGGTCTGAAAAAGGGCGATATGATCCGAACTATTGCTGGCAGAACTTTGGGTCGGAAGGTGGTTGACGCTTTCGAAGCCAACGGCAACTTCGCTGGCTATTCCAACAAAATGACGCTCATGTTCAGCTCCCACGAGCCCTTCATGTCCTTTTTCTCTCTCGCCCAGCTTCAACAAGAAAACCAGACTTTGACAAGCCCCTTCTGGAACATCCCCGACAACGGTGTAGCCATGGTTTTCGAGCTTATTGGCGACCAGCCCAACGAGCCTGATGCGTACCCTACCGAGGACAACCTCTACGTCCGCTTCCTGTACAGAGAAAACGCCGACCCGAATACACCATTCAAAGAATACTCTCTCTTCGGGCTCTCCAACAATACCGAAACGCGCGTGACATACAGCTACTTCAAGCAAGAAATGCTCAAGTTTGGCGTCGACGTCTCGACGTGGTGCAGCATCTGCGGCTCGGTGCAGGCGTTTTGCGAGTGGAGGACCACAAAGACGCCGCCCACTGTCGGCGAAGTCATTCGCTCGGCCGTGCAAAAGCCCGCTGTTGCAGGGGTTATCGGCGCGGTAATTGTCCTCGCCGTTCTCGGTCTAGTCGTCGTCGTGGCGGCCGTTCTCGGTGGCTTCCGCATTCATCGGGCAGCAGCGGGGCCCAAGGACCGTGGCGGTCGGATCGCCAGGCTAGGCGGATTTAAGGCCGCCGAGAAAATGGCTAGCGACCCAGACTTGTCGATATCGAAGCGAGGGGTGCATCACGAGCGGCAGGGCAGTTGGGAGCTGCGCAACGGACGAGATGTTGTCACTAGCCAGGTCGGTATCGTCATGGGCAAGAGTTCGTCATCTGTCCGAACCAAATCGATCGATAGTGGTATGAGTGTTTTGGGGGCTTCTCCAGTGACACCCAGGGAGAATATCTGAGTCAAGTATTGTACATGGTTATGCGACTTCTGGCTCTCTTTTACGATACCCTTTGTTATTTGGTAACCTTCTTACGGTCGCTCTTTAGACACGGAGGCATATATACTTTGAAACTAGTCGGCACTAGCTTTTGTACCTATTTAGAGCTCTTGGCTGTTCGGCAAATATGGACTCTATTTGAATGGATCTCCAGGTCCGCTGAACCTTTTTCTAATTCGGTCAAGAACTAACTCATAACTCGACCCTCCCAACATTGTCATCAAATCCGCATTTCATCCTTTTCTCCGAACTTCTACTACCAATCCTGACCAGCATCATCTCTGGGAAACCTTCAAGCGACACAGAACCGCCTCATTCCGATCAACTGGGCTCCCTGGGCTGGATACCACAGTAAAGTTATGCCAATCTCGGCTCGGATCGATATCCAAACCTTCCACAGCATCATACCGCTGTAGCATCCTTACAAGCACATACCCAGCCTCTGTCAACGCCAGCTGCTGCCCAATGCATATCCTCGGCCCACCATTAAACGGCACAAAATGCCACGCTGCGCCTGCCGCACCCCTCTTCCTCTCCCACCGCTCTGGTATAAACTCGTCCGCGTCTTCGCCCCAAATATCCGCCCGCCGATGCAAGACGTGTGTACTGAAGTTGACTTCCGTCCCCTTAGGCACGAAGACGGGACTCTCCCCGTCAGGGCCGCCGCCTGCAGGGAGCGTAGTGTCGCACAAGGCACGGCGGGAGTTGAAGGGCACCACGGAGTGCACGCGCAGTGTCTCGGAGAGAACGTGTTGGAGGTATGTGCACTGCTTTAATGACGCAAACGATATTGTGCTTGACGGATCTGGTGAGTCGACCCCAAACGTAGAGATAATTTCAGAGCGGAGTTTGGAGAATACACGCGGGTTCCGGAGGAGACAGTACCATGCCCAGCCCATCAGCGAGGCAGTCGTGTCCCGGCCAGCAGCGAGGAGTCCGAGGACTTGTTCCCTGACCTCTTCGTCACCGCCGGCACAGCGTTCGCGCAGGACATCGAGGAAGTCATATTGTGCCAGGGAAGAGCCTTGGGCTCTCGCTCGGTCGGAGGCGGCGATAGCGTTGTCGACAAAGGCGTGCAGGATTTTGACGCAAGATTGCAGCTCCTTGGTACCATAAAGCCAATACAAGCTGCGGAGACGCATGCGAGTGCCGAGGATGGTGAGCATGCGCTCGAACGCGTGGTTGAATGCCGTTCCTAGATGGGAGCTGTCATTTCGTAGGCGCGCTTCGAGAGTGGATGTGCTCTGGCCCAGGAATAACTCTGTCGCGGAGTCGAGAGTGAGAGACGGGAACAGGGAAGCCAGGCTAACGGCACCAGACCAGCGCCCCTCCGGTGCAGTGGTAGTCTCCTTCTCGATGCAGAGAAACAGGGTCTGGACATGCGCCTCTAGCAGTTCCAGTCTCGAGACATTGTCGCGACTGAACAACGGCCTCATCATCTCTCTTGCGGCCCGCCACGCTGCGCCGTCCGCGGCGAAGATGCTCCGTCCGAGCACCGTCTTGAGATTCGTACTCCGAGCCAGGCCCATCCCAAAGTCAGAGAACTGCGTGGCAAGGATGGCTTGGATATTGCGCGGGTCGGCGGTGACGAGGTTCGTCGTGCCCAGGAGGGAGATACGGAAGGTGTACGCGTTGAGAGCGGCGAAGCGGGCGGCGACATGGTCTGGCGTGCGCTGTTCACGGTCTGCGCGCAAGGAGGAGAGGACGGTGTCGATGCCGAGAGGGAGGCTTGAGGGTTCGAGGGGTGGTGAACGGCATGAGAGCTTACGGGCGAGGCGGGCCTGAGAGATCATGCGATAGAGGGTACATGAGAGGTTGATGACGATGAGGAATATGGGTATCAGGATGTACAATGAGAAACCATGATGAGTTTTTGGCACCAACAATTCACGCCATGCATCTAACAGTAGAGTCTTAGTTGCCATTGTGAAGTTTAGGAATCCGCGTTTCGTCGAGTTGGTAATGTTTCCAGTGAGCCACTGTACTACTGGTATTCTGGAGTAAACCCAACAAAAGATTATCGCCATCAATTTCCACTTTCACAATCGTTATGAAACAGTTTCCGGCTTTGAGAGTAGCTCTCACAGAGCCCCTCTATCTTCGAGCTCTGTCCACCATTGGCTAACAATCACATGCCAACGCCAGAGATAGAGCCCCGCCAACGTGCTTAAGACAATGTTCAGCATTGGTTCGAATGCTCAAGCTCCTTTAGTGACATACTGTACTATAGAAGTCTAACGATGCTCCATAACGAGATGGAACCAGGGACCCGAAAACGAGGGACTCTGGAGTTGAGACAAGGGATGGGTATACCGGAACTCGGGTCACTGACTCGGACATGGGCCGATGTGTGGGTGAATGACAGCTCAGGGGTCACTTCTCGGAACCCACATTTTGTCGTTGACTCGTTGAACGTGGAGATGTGCTCCAATCATCCCATGCTTGTTTGATTAAACCATCCATGGAAATTCTCATGGCAGCAAAACAAAGACCTAGTTCAGAGCAACATTGCTAATTACTCCTTATGAATTCAAAATACTAGTAAAAGAGTGCCTACTGAAGGATGTCTGACAAACAATAAGAGAAATTCAAATAACGTTTCAGTTTTGCGACTAGCTCTCCTCCATCAATGGTTGGTACCAACGAAATACATTTTCAGGGTCGTAGCGTCTCTTCAAGGCGCGTAACTTCTCCAATCTCCATGAATCATAGCCATACAAAGCCTCCGGAGGGTCTCTCATCGTCGACGTAGTGTTTCCATAGTTCACGTACTGCTGCAATCTGCCGTAGCCAGATGTTGCAATAAACTCTTTCTTCCAGTGGTCAAGGTGAGCTTCAAACGCCTCCCTATGTTCCGTCTTCAAAGGTGTGGCCATGAGCATTCTGTAACGTTAAGTCAGTACATAACGACCCGTGTTGAAAGCTTCGACTTCTCGAACTTACAAGAAATGGTTCGAGCCCCAGCGCCATGGGAAAGCTGTCGCCTCATCGGACAGTTCTCTAACTTTTTGGTGTGGCAAACATTCGAACATGGCCCCGAAAGTGCCTTTGCCGGCCCACTCCTCGTTCATTGCCTTGACACTCTCCAGGAAAGCCCGAGTTGTTTTGAGGTCGAATTTCTCCACGCAGGCCGCGCCCATCATCTTGTTGGGAGCCAGTGACCACACCTCTGGTTTGCTAAGGATCTTGTTCATTCCCTTGTATGTAGTCCATGGGAGATCAGCCCAGCTGATTGCTACTTTACCGCTGTTGAGGACAGGGTTCAGGCTTTCGAACCGGCTGACCCAAGGAGCTGCCTCGAGTTCGCTGCCTGACCAGACAATATTGACGAGTATATGGTGCTGAAAAGCATCTCAAGTTAGCAACGAGAAAGTTTACACAGCTAAAAATAACACACCTTTCGGCCTCCTTCGCTCTGACGGAGCCAAAGCACAAAGATTGCCAGCTCCGCAGGCATACTCTCGTGCACGCTGTTGAGTGTGTCAAAGACAGCATCGCACTGATCCAGAGTATACTCTAGGTCCCACGTATAGTGTATTCCCTTGTTTGCCTGGGGATAAACTCGGAATGTGGCCTCCAGGGCGATGCCAAAGTTGTGCCCGGCACCTCGAATAGCCCAGAATAGATCGGGTTCTGAATCCTTTGACACTATGACAACCCGCCCATCGGCAAGAATCAGCTTACAGGATACCATATTGTCATGTAAGAAACCGTATTTGCCCTGGAGACGACCAAGTCCGGCCCCGAACGCTACTCCGATAACACCTGTGGTTGGACAAGACCCAACGTCTATATCACGTCAGTACATAATGCCATTTGGCAAAGACCAACGAGGTTTGAGGGTTTTATTACTTACTGACTTCCATTCCGACGGATTGGAGGAATTTTACAAAATCGTCCGTTAGTACGCCCCCTCCAACGGTTACCTGTTGGCTCTCGGCATCGAAGCTCAGCCTGTTCAAAGGCCTCATATCGATGAGGATCCCATTCTTCAAATGACGCATCGTCGTTGTCACGGCATGATGTCCTGAACGAGGCGCGAATGGAACGCCTTTCTCCCTCGCGTATTTCACCACCTGGACCACGTCTTCGTCGCAGCCCGGCTCAACAGCCGCCAGGTACGTCTGCGGAAGTCCCAGTTCAGTATTATCGTCACGATAAACAAATCAGTGTTCCACTAACCGGTCTCTCATATTCTGTGAAGCGCAGGTTCGACTTGTCGAAGCCAGCTGATTCAGGCAAGTGTAGTCGAGCTTCAACTGATAGCTTAGGCCCGAGTTCTTTCTCGATTGTCTCGGAACGGATAGCTTCTGTCATTGTTGCCGATAATATCGTACTCATGAGATCCTGTTGGAAAAGTGCGGAGGATACAAGTGCCAAAAGCTTGGCAGCAACTGTCACAAATCGTAGTAGCAAGGAACGGAGTGCGGTGACATAACGTGCTGAAAGATTACTTCGGCTTCCGGAAATGCCCGGAGGTTTGGCCACAGAGACGTTCCTCCTAAACAGGACCTACTTAAAACATCGCTACCTTTGAACCTGGTTGCATGAACCCCACGCTAAGGGAAACCGTGGGTTAGGGTGAGAGCGACTCTGGAGCGGCCATGTTACGATAGTATCTCCAATAACAGACGACACGAGTTTTTGATATGATTCCACGTGGGATCAAAGAAAACCAATCAGATGTTTTGTCTCTTGTAGAATTGCTAGAGGACTGGATAGTCAACGCATGGGTGAAATACTAATCTTCGAACAAGCATTGACTCGTGCTTGATGATGTAGCACTTTCCAAGGGTACGTTGAAAAATAAGCTTTTCTCCTGCAGCTAGTTCGATGGAGCTCTTCAAAAGCTTCTATAATCGAACAAGAAGCTCGGCAGTTCTTGAGGAACCCTTGGCCTGTATGCAAGGTTGAGGCTGACGGCCAGGAACTCCCTGAAGTTGCGGCCCGCTCGTCAAGGGTCAGACTTAACCAAAGAGCCGTGCACTGCCTTATCACTTCTCGTTTGGTAGTCTAACTGCGTAACCCAAATTGCGGGGCCCCAGGAACGTGCTCCGACGACTTCACATTATTGGCAGGTCTCAGAGCAATCGAACCAGCCCACTACAAAACCCCTGGCTCAATGTTATCCACATCGCTTTCCTAAGCAATTCACTCGTTATGTGGTTGCGGAGTTTTCTGAGAAAACACCTCAATCGCAACGGTATGTGGGAAAAGCAGACTAAAATGTTCAGGGTCTAGAGCCGCCCTCGGCTCCAACAGTAGCTCAGAACAAACGAGCTCAATCATGCCGTAACACTTGCATTAAATCAATATTCCCAGGAAAGAGTCACAATGGTCAAGCTCGCACTACTTGAGAGTGGCTCAGCTCAATTTGGTACGTCGCAAATGCCGACAACTGGCATCTACTTTGCCGCTTGCTTCTGCATTGCAAGCATTACACAGAGTATCTCTTCATCATTTCATTCTTGTCATTGCCGCAGACAGTGATATTCTTATAGTGTTAGCTTCTGATACACTTACCCTAGACTATTACGACGCCAACTATGCATGCTATATGTTATGACCTATCTCACGAACGATATTGAACACCGTCGATGTAAATGGACGTATTATCTGGGGCATCCACGAGTTTATGCCGAAGCTAGCCCCGAAGTGCACGTCGAGCATGGCCAATGGGCTGCATTGATGACATCCGTCAGCCGTACCTCCATCTCAATTCCGCCCACATCAAGTGGTACGTTTAGTTTCGGTAAACTATGTAACGTCGCGTTTTCGAAACTCTTACGTAGATTACACTGCACTACGTACTCAAGCTCCGACGCAAGTACATCGCAACAACATAGGCTAGGTTGAAAGAAACGGAACGAGTCCGAGAGCCTTAGTATAGATGCATATCGTATATCCTTAAAGATGAAGACAACAGCTTAATAAGCCTAGGCCTGCTATACTTATGAGAAATTTTATTATTGCTATAGGCAGGACTACAGTTTAAAGGTAAGGAGTTGAATAATTCTGATAGGAAATGTGTGGCTCCATTAAGACAAAAGAAGAAACCGCCATGTTGGCGGCGAAGAGCTGTGAGGACCTCCGCGACTAAAGATAGTGTGCAATTGTGCGCGCTTTTTCTTGTCTACTGACCCCGCTGGGGCCCCCGCCAAAGGTGAGACAACGGATGGGAAATGGGTTCCTGGCGCATACCCTAGCCCAGTTAATCGGTTTACTATGGGGCATTCAGATCTCAACTTCCCCGGGCTCGTGATTTCATTCTTAAGTGGTTTCTTGACTTGGGCCCCGCCTCAGAGGTGACCGATAATGCCAGAGCAGCGTGAGAACGTTCCATAGTATCGTCAACGAATTCGCATTGACCGGGCATAATTATTTGAATGAGGCTGAAGTTGAAACACATGTTGACCTCTTGTAGTATAGCCCATGCTAGGATCAGTATCAACATGGCAAAGACCCAGAATTTCGAGAAAACTAGTAAAGAAAGCAAGTAAAATAAGTCATGGTGAAGATGTGCGGTTGATCATTGAACTATATTTTGAAGCAAGATGAATGCGCAAGTAATGTCACCAGCTTCGACACTGCCTTGTCTAAGAGCTGATAACGGGTCGTATTCTAGTCCAAAAAGCTAGCATTATCAACTGAGAGACCACCTAAAATCTATGAGAGGGCTCACTGATGCAAATTCAAGTGAAATGAGATTGCGCAGACTTGTCATCTGTCAAGATTCAAAGTGTCACAAACAATATTGGTGCCGACATCCATTCGGACTAAGAGATCGGGAATAGCAGCTATTTGCTACTGCCCAAAGTAAAAATGGAGGGTTCGATTTTCCTAGCATCCGCTCCTTGCAACATCGGGCGATAAGCAAAGATGAGTCAAAAGCTTGGTGCAGCGTTGCCGGCGGCACCTTGGTCTGCGTGTCTTCATTCTCTGCCCACAATTGACGACGCCCACGTGTTCAAAAATACATTGAAAGCTATCTTTACCTTGTGATTGGGTGTTGATCAACGGTTTCGGCCTTGCTGGGATATCTCGAGACCCGAGTCAGCGGTCCGGCATATAGACCCACACGGCAATATCGGATCCAAGGGCTCATGCTCTCGTGGACCCATTCAACCACCTCAATCCTGGAGATGGAGATAGTCCACAATGAATCCCAACATCCCCAGATTTTTCTCGTACTTGGCAAGCCCTTGGTGATCGGGTTATAGAACTCCTTTGACAAGGGCATGGAAACTACCGTGCAACCAATCTGCCTTCTAGTTCAGAAGTTGGGAGTCAGCAACGTGCCTGGAGCTTATGATTACATTGGTTCAATCATTTAGATGGAGTCGATCGTGGTCGGCATATGGGCCGTTATCTTGGATAGAGATCTAAGCAACGCGAACAAGCTGCGGAATCCTTCGGACAGAGTCTCTTCGAAGCAGAAATATCATATTCAAATCTCCCTCCAGCTTCACTCTCCCTCTTGTGTTCTTTGACACTCAAGTCCCTTTCAACCTCGACTTCATCATAAGTTTACGATACCCGTTAGCCACCCACTTAGTAATTCTGCTTCTTTTATTTGCCTATTCCGCAAAATGCCGTTTATTGACGCGCCCGCCAGTGCCTCGAGCACAAATCAGCCCATTGCCATCATTGGCATTGGTCTGAGAGCCCCAGGAGATGCTTCTGACCCAGAGAAGTTCTGGCAGATGCTCCTGGATGCTCGTTCTGCGCGCTCTGAGATCCCCAAGGATCGCTACAATGTCGATGGTTTCTACCATCCTGATCCCGAAAGACTGGGCAGCATTCAGCCAAGGTAGTCTGCATGATGCTATTGTAACCTTTGAGTGGCATCAGCTTACCTCAACTCAGGCACGCACACTTCTTGAAGCAAGACTTCAAGGTCTTCGACGCGCCCTTCTTCTCTGTCACCCCCAAAGAGGCTAAAGCAATGGACCCTACGCAGCGAATGCTTCTCGAAGCCGCCTACGAAGGTTTTGAGAATGGTAACTAGCCGACTATGGAATGATTGGCATTGAAATGCATGCTGACTTAAGACAGCTGGTTTGAGGCTAGAAGACGTCTCAGGAACACAAACGTCATGCTATATTGGGACGTTTACCAACGACTTTGTTAACTTACAAGCCCAAAGTAATGAGGCGCCTTCTATTTATCGTTAGTTTCAACTCCTTCGATCATCCATAACTATACTTTCTAACGTCATTTCAAGATGCTACGGGTCTGTCATCGTCCTTGGCCTCAAATAGGCTGTCTTGGTTCTATAACCTCAAAGGTCCCTCAATGACAATCGACACTGCATGCTCGTCAAGTCTGACTGCCTTTCACTTGGCTTGCCAGAGCATTCGTACTGGAGAAGCAGAGATGGTAAGAAAAGTCTCAGGACGCAGCGATGTTACGACATAACACTAATCCAATTCTCTGACGGCAGAGTGTAGTTGCGGGTGCTAACCTCATGTTTGGACCTGACATGTCCATTCTCCTCGGAGCCGCCAAGATTCTCTCTCCTGAGGGCAAGTCCAAGATGTGGGATGCAAACGCCAATGGTTTCGCTCGTGGAGAGGGATTCGGTGTCACCATCTTGAAGCCTCTTGATGCTGCGATTCGCGACGGAGATACCATTCGAGCTGTCGTGCTGGCTTCGGCAGCAAATGAAGACGGCAGAACCCCTGGCATCTCATTGCCAAACAGCGAAGCTCAGCAAGAGCTCATCCGCACAGCTTACCGCAACGCAGGCGTTGATCCTGCGGAGACGGGCTATGTTGAGGCTCACGGCACCGGAACGCAGGCGGGTGACCCGTTGGAAGCTCGCGCCATCTTAAAAACGATTGGAGACCATCCCGGTCGCAAATCTGATCTCTATGTAGGCTCAGTGAAGAGTTTGTAGTTTGAATCCCTGAATTTGATGCTTGTAGGACTAACCCATTTCTTAGCCAATATTGGACACTTGGAGGGCGCAGCTGGTGTTGCCGGTATCATCAAGGCTGCTTTGGCTGTAGAAAGAGGCCTGATACCTCAGAACCTGTGGTAAGTCTTCAAACGAGAGCGAAGGTTGAAGAATTCTTTACTAAGTCATCCTTGTCAGGTTTGAGGAACTCAACCCCCAGATCCAGCTCCCAGAGAACGTCAAGGTTCCCACTACACTTCAAGTGTGGCCGCACAGTGGCCCAAGACGGGCGAGCATCAACTCCTTTGGTTTCGGAGGAGCCAACGCTCACGTGATCCTCGAAGACGCTGCATCCTATTTATTCCGTCATGGTCTCCCAGGACGCCACTCTACAACTCCTGAACCAAGACTCCCTACCATATCCAGTGCGAGCAGCGATAATGGATCTGACATGGAGACATCCAGCAGCGTCAGTAACGACGAACTTACTTCGAAGCTCTTCGTGCTTTCTTCCAATGATCAAGAGGGCGTGAAGCGCAACGTGGAAAGATTGACAACCTACTTGGATGGGAAGATCTCAAGCAAGTCTTCTTTTCTGACTGATCTTTCGTACACTCTCTTTTCCAAGAGAACCATGCTACCTTGGAAGTCTTTTGCCATTGCATCTGACGTCGCAAGTCTTCGCCAGAATCTCGAGAAGATCCCCGCTGTGGTTCGATCCTCCAACTCCTCGGTGCCAAGAGTAGCCTTCGTTTTTACTGGTCAAGGTGCTCAATACTTCCGGATGGGCAAGGGACTCTCTGTCTACAAGGCATTCCGAGACAGCATGCTGCGCTCCGAGTTGATTCTTAAGTCACTAGGTTGCCCGTGGACTTTGACTGAGGAGCTGGAACGTGACGAGGCGGACTGTAACTTGCGCCGAACGGACTACAGTCAGCCTGCATGCACCGCTTTGCAAGTTGCTCTTATCGACCTCTCAAAAGCATGGGGTGTCAAGCCAGTCGCAGTAGTGGGCCACTCTAGTGGTGAGATTGCAGCCGCTTACTGCGCAGGCTTCATCGACCATGAGGCAGCGGTCAAGATCGCTTGGCTGAGAGGCCAAGTTTCCCAGACAGTTTCTACGAATGGCGGCATGTTGGCCGTCTCTGCTAGCGCTGAAAGTATTGGCGAGCACCTCCAATCTCTCAAGCTTGGCAAGGCCATTGTCGGCTGTCTCAACAGCCCCAAGGCGTGCACCGTCTCTGGTGACAACGTTGCCATTGACGAGCTGCAGGAGATTCTGAAGGAGGCACAGATTCCATGCACACGACTACCTATGGACGTTGCCTATCATTCCTTCCACATGGAAGCCGCAAGGGAGAGATATGAGACTGTTCTGGCGGGCATCCCACATGGTTCCTCTGAAATTCCCATGTTCTCATCTGTGACCGGCGCGCAGGTTACTCCTGAACAGATGAAACCATCTTACTGGGTTGACAATCTGGTTTCCCCAGTCAACTTTGTTGGTGCTGTTCGTTCTCTCCTGTATCACACGCAAGGCAAAGCTCGATCCCACGACAGAACCGCTTTCGCTAGCGTCTTTGTCGAGTTGGGCCCTCACTCTGCTCTACGGAGCTACCTTCTCGACACCTTTTCCACCGAGGACCGATTTTCCGACCTCTCCTACACCACAATGCTCAGACGAAAGTTTGACGGAGCCCAGACAGCACTCGAGGCTATGGGGCAGCTCTGGTCTAAGGGATGTGACGTTGATATCAACCAAGTGAACGAAGTCTCCGACAACACAAACATGCTGGTCGACCTGCCGCCATATGCATGGAACCACACACGCACATTCTGGGACGAGTCCTATCTCAGCCGCGAGTATAGACTTAGGGAGAAGCCTCGGACTGACTTGCTCGGCTATCGTGTCTCGGGTACGCCGGATCCGACATGGCGTTGCCACCTACGGTGCACCGAAAGCCCATGGATCCGTGAGCACAAGGTTCAGGGTGATATTCTATACCCCGGAGCAGGCATTGTTGTCATGGCAATCGAGGCAGCTCGCCAGCTTGCCGAGGAACACGCCACGGAGGAGATTTACGGATACGAGCTCCGCGATGTTGCCATTGACACCGCTCTCAGGGTCCCCGACACCGAAAAAGGTATTGAAGTCATGATACAACTCCATGGTCGCCGAACTGGAACAAAAGCCGCACCCTCCTCTACTCTGAACGAGTTCTCCGTATCGTCTTGGTCTGAAGAGATCAAGGAATGGACAGTACATGCACGGGGTCTGGTCTCCGTTACCTATAAGTCCTCGATTTCCCCCGCCATGCAGCGCGAGCTAGCCCTTGAGAACGAGCGCTACGCACAATCTTTCGCCAGCGCCAAGAAGATCTGCCAAAAGCCCGCCCGCAGCTTCCTCTACGATACTGTAGAGACTATCGGCATGCAATACGGGCCGACATTCCGCAACATGACGGAACTGTTTGCGGGTCCGAATGCAAGCTACGGCGTCATCAGCGTTCCGGACACAAAGTCTGTCATGCCCAAGGGCTTTGAGTACCCTAGCGTTGTTCATCCTGCCACACTGGACTCCGTGCTCCATCTTCTATTCCCTTCCATCAGCGGCGAAGACCAGTCTCTTAGTGAGGCGGTGGTTCCCTTCTCTTTTGATCGCATCTTTGTCTCAGCCAAGCTTTCGGGTGTTCCTGGAACTAAACTTCATGGATGCTCCACCGCCCAGAAGACTAGCTACACGACATGGAAGTCCTCCATCACCATATCAGAGGACCTCTCAGAGCCCATGATCATCATGGATGGTGTGTCTCTGGCTTCTGTTGGCGAAGGAGATGCTCAGAAGACCCAGGAGACGAGGGCCTCTTGCTTTGGTCAGACTTGGCACGAGGACGCTGATCTGCTTGAACCTTCGCAGATCAAAAGTTTGGTTTACAAGCGCACCCTGAAGAGCAAGGACGATGAATCTGTCCTTGATAAGCTTGAGTACGTCTGTCTGGTTCACATTTACCGATGCCTCGCCTGGCTCGAAAGTGAGGAAGGCAAATCTTTCGTACCCCAGGATGGGTTCTGGAAACTTTATGTCGAGTGGATGCACGATACCATCAAGCAATTTCCCCCACTTGCAGCCAGCGAGGCAGAAGTCGAGGCGGAGCTAGATGCCGCTCGCAAGAGGATCGTTCTGTCTGAGAGTGGTGACATCACGGTTCAGATGGTCGATCGCATTGGAGAGAACCTCAACAGGATTTTCATGAGGGAGGTCGAGCCTCTTCAGGTCATGACCGAGGGTGACCTGCTGTACTCGTTCTACCGTGGTGCTTTCGGAACGAGCTTCAACACCAACGTTGCTGAGTACGTGGGGATGATCGCAGACAAGAGCCCCGGGGTCAAGATCCTGGAAATCGGGGCTGGAACCGGTGGCACAACCTACCATGTCCTCGAGCGCCTGCGCAATGCGGATGGCACTTCCAAGGCAGCCAAGTATTGCTTTACGGACATCTCCCCCGGATTCCTCGCCAAGGCTGCTGACCGCTTCTCTAACGATGCATCAATCATGGAGTTTACCACTCTGAACATTGAAAACGAGCCCACGGAGCAAGGATTCACCCTGAGAGCTACGATCTCATTGTCTGCGCAAACGTCCTCCATGCCACCAAGAGCATCCAAGAGACCTTGGCTCACTGCAAGTCTCTGCTCAAGCCAGGCGGTCGCCTCGTACTATCAGAAGTCACCATCAAGCGTATCTTTTCAGGGTTCATTATGGGTCCTCTCCCCGGATGGTGGCTTGGTGAGGATGATGGCCGCAAGGGTGGTCCTCTCCTGGACGTTGAGGAGTGGAACACTGCCTTGGTGCAGGCTGGTTTCTCGGGTGTTGACGTCGACATTCGTGGCGATCGGGAGGTGTCGAAGGAGCCTGTCTCGTTGATTCTCTCTACGAAACCACAGAAGGAAGTCTCCGGCCCTTCTCAGTTCGTCATTATCAGTACAGGGTCCGAAGCATCTGAGAAGCTCAGCCGCTCGATTCAAGAGCACCTTGTCTCTGCGGCTCAGAATGTCGCCATCGTGCGATGGGACGATCTTGATACCTCCAACAGCCAGTTGGACGGAAAGTATTGTCTCTCTCTTGCAGAGTGGGAGAACCCGGTCCTTTCCGACCTCACAGACGACAACTGGGAGAGATTGCGCCAAGTCATCCTCGGCTCCGCTGGCACTCTCTGGATTACGGGTGGTGCCGCAATGGACTGCCCGGAACCTATGAAGTCCCTGATGGTTGGCCTTTCTAGAGCTATTCGCAACGAAAACGCAGGAGTTCGTCTCGCCACTCTTGACCTGGAGACATCCGGCAGCATCAACTTCGATGAAGCTGCAAAGAACGTTCTGAAGGTAGCTATGAGCCACAGCCGCAGCGACGGTTTCGATGGGGAATACGCTGCCCGTGGCCGCACTGTTTACGTCCCGCGAGTAGAGAGAACCCTCAACGTTGACGCTTCTCTTCGGAAGTACGAAGCCAAAGGTCAGCCAGAGCTTGTATCATTCAAGGGCTGTGGACGCCCCCTCAAGCTCACCATCAAGACTCCTGGTCTTCTCGACACTTTCCGATGGGAGGAGGATGAGGTCTACTACGAGCCCCTGCCCGAAGACTGGATCGAGGTCGAGGTCAAAGCAGTGGGTCTCAACTTCAAAGACGTCCTCGTCGCCTTGGGCAACCTCGCCGAGAACAAGCTCGGTGTGGATGCATCAGGTGTTGTCACACGTGTGGGATCAGCCGTTTCGGACTTCAAGCCTGGTGACCGTGTAATGACTGCATCTTGCGATACTTTCGCCACATATGTTCGCTTCCCCGCCAAGGGCGCCATTGCTGTTCCTGAGAAGATGAGCTTTGAAGAGGCAGCTTCTATGCCCCTCATCTTCCTTACGGCCTACTACTCTCTGGTTACTGCCGGCAACCTTGTCAAGGGCGAGAAGATCTTGATCCACGCTGCTGCTGGAGGTGTCGGTCAGGCTGCCATCATGATTGCGCAGCGCAAGGGAGCCGAAATATTTGCCACTGTCGGCTCAGAAGAGAAGAAGAAGCTCATAATGGACCAGTACGGTATCCCAGAGGATCATATCTTCAGCAGTCGTGACAGCAGCTTCGCCAAGGCTGTAATGAGGGCCACCAATGACCAGGGCGTGGACGTTGTTCTCAACTCCTTGGCCGGCGAGCTTCTTCGGTTGTCATGGCACTGCCTTGCCAAGTTTGGACGATTCTTGGAGATTGGTAAAGCCGATCTTTTTGCCAACACTGGTCTCGACATGAAGCCTTTCCTGGATAACAAGGCGTACATCGGTGTCAACCTTTTGGACTTCGAAAACAACCCCACACCTCGAGCTGTTGCTCTCTGGGAGGATACGGCTAAGCTCATTCACGACGGTTCTGTCAAGCCCATCGCGCCGATTCAACTATTCTCAATGGCTGAGGTCGAAAAGGCTTTCCGCTTCATGCAGGCTGGAAAGCACATGGGCAAGGTCGTTGTGCGAGTAGATGATGCTGACATGGTCCCTGCTGTCCCCCGGACTCCCCGCGTTGGTATTGAAGCTGATGCCACTTACGTCATTGCTGGTGTTGGTGGTATCTGCAAGGAGATTGGTCGTTGGCTTGCTGAGAAGGGCGCCAAACATCTGGTTCTGCTATCTCGTTCCGCTGCTAGCAGTGAGGAGAACAAGGCGTTTGCTTCCGAGTTACAAAAGACGTACGAAGCCACAACGTATGCATACGACTGTGACGTCGGAAACAAGCAAGCACTTCAAGGAGTTTTGGATGACCTGAAGTCGAAGAATGTCCCTGTTATCAAGGGATGCGTCACTGGCGCTATGGTTCTCCGGGTAAGTTCGAACGTTCTTTCACTAAATCCATCAGCACGTGTTGCATTGCTAACCACAAGTTACAGGATACTCTGTTTGATAAGATGACTGCAGACCATGTCCGTACAACCGTTGGTCCCAAGGTCCACGGAACTTGGAACTTGCACGAGCTTCTTCCCAAAGAACTTGACTTCTTCGTCATGCTCAGCTCTCTCGCAGGTGTCATGGGCCACCGCGGACAAGGAAACTATGGCTGTGGCAACATCTTCCAGGACTACTTTGCTGCCTACCGCCGTAGCCAGGGTCTGCGTGCCATGACTATCGACATTGGCTATCTTCTGAGTGTTGGCTTCGTTGCCGAACACGACGAATACGTCGACCATGTCAAGGCCATGGGTCTCAAGGTCATGCACAAAAGTGATCTTCACGGACTTATGGCAACTGCCTTGGAGGGCTCTGATGCACACCCGCCTCAGGTAATGTGTGGTCTTCCTTACAACGAGCACGACGATGCCTGGTACTGGATTCAAGATCAGCGCTTCGCTGGCCTTAGGAAGACGGCCGCCGGTTCTGGCGCTGGTGGTTCTGCCAGTGTCTCGCTCCGTGACGAGCTTGTCCGGTGCGGAAAGGCTGATGATGAGGCGGTTCACTTGATCACCTCTGCTCTGGTGCAGCGTCTGGCCAAGTTGATGATGATGCCTGAGGACGATGTTGACGCGGGCAAGCCACTGAGTGCTTATGGTGTTGATAGCTTGGTTGCTGTTGAAGTTAGAAACTGGATTGCCAAGGAAGTTGCTGTCGAAGTCAGTGTTTTCGACATTATGGCCAACATCCCGATGAGGCAACTGGCAACGGACTTGGCTGGCAAGAGCAAGCTTCTCGCTCAGGATGCATCATAAAGAGCTGGATGAAGATGGATATAGAAACAGGAAATTCGTGTCGGAGCGGATGCAGCGTGCCAGGGTTAGTTTGTTTTTCTCTGTTCAAAGTGTAAGCGCAAGCTGTTTTTAAAGATAGAGAGGGAATGACAATATATTTTCCTTCCCCCTTTTCAATCACTGCTTGTAGTGTCTGGATGAAGTCAGGAAAGCGCTTGGAGGGTCACCTCGATAGCTCCCGTCATCAAGGCGCAATAAACAAAGAGCTCCATAAATCCTTTGTGATGTTAAAGGTGGTCTCTTTGAAGACAAACCAACGCCAGAAATTCCAGCTGTTCAAGCGTCGCGGGTTGAGGATTGCATACGCAATGAAGTAAGCGATGACCGAGTACACTGGAATTAATAAATGTTTCTGGGCGATTGAGGGCTTCACGCCCATACATGACCAGGGCAGAAAACATTTACCAAGAAGCAGTTTAGACCCAGTCAACAAGTGGATAAATCCGCCCGATTATGAGAGCATAAGCTGTATTGTTGAAACCAAGTTGCCGTTGATGATGATATGGGAGGTGGGAAGGGAGCGTTGAAATTGAGTTAGTTTGGAGCTATGGCCACGCGTGCCCTGCTCACAACAGACCTCAACACCGAGGTATGTGTTTCTATTAGCCTGCCGCTTGTTTCGGCTACCACCCGTTTGTCTAAGCGCCCGCTGCACTGAGCTGTATGTCCGCCGTCGTCAATCCGCCAAGAATAGATGTATTCATCCATGCACTCGTTCCAGGTGGTAGTTAAGCTTCATCAGCCCCCTGTCCTGTGACAGGTTCGCCAACTTTGACCAACTGCATTTGTATCCCGTGCTCCCCTTCAATTTTTGCAGCAAGATGAACATCTCATCTCGACGAATTTCCTGTTTGGCATCTCATCTGAAACCATGATTGTACCTCGCCGGCCACCGCGCCTCACCTTGATCGTCGTTTTCGTCTTCGTCGCCGTGCTATTGCTCTACAACCCGTACTGGTTGTCCACGCCTGTCGTTGTTCTGAAGTCGCCGGACTCGCCGCAACACCACGTCCGATTCCGTCCGAGTTCATTCAACTGGTCGGCCGTACGCCAATTCTATCCCATCTCTGACGCCATCACGCCTCTCCCAAATGGCAGGCCGCTTCGGCTCCCTCGTGTCCAAAACGTCTACGGCGCCGCGAACCCACACCCCGAAGCTACGAAACGCCAGAAGGCCGTCCGAGACGTCTTCAAGAAGAACTATGATAGCTATAAACGCTATGCGTGGACCCACGACGAGCTCACACCTGTCAGTGCTCGGGGAAAAGATACCTTTGGAGGATGGGCTGCCACGCTAGTCGACTCGCTGGACACGCTGTGGATCATGGGCTTCCGTACAGAATTCTATGCTGCTGCCGAAGTTGCTGCCCAACTGGATTGGGCTATAACTACCGAGAAGAGTGCCAACATATTTGAGATGACGATTCGGCATCTGGGCGGTCTCCTCAGTGCGTATGATCTCAGTGGCGAGACAGCCCTTCTCGAAAAGGCGAGAGAGCTTGGAGATATGCTCTACATGGGCTTTGATACGCCTAACCGAATCCCTGGGTTCTGGCTGAATTTCGAGGACGCCAAGAAAGGTACCCAGCTAGCGGGCTTACACGATCCGTCGACCTCCCCGTGCTCGTTGTCCCTCGAATTTACACGCCTTTCACAGCTTACGGGCGACATGAAATACTTTGACGCTATTAACCGAATCACCCGCTTCCTTGAACGGACTCAATATCAATCAAAGCTCCCCGGAATGTGGCCCAAGATGATCAATTTCCGGGAGGAGAGAGTTGATACAGACAACGGGTTCTCGTTAGGTGCACTTGCAGATTCACTATATGAGTATTTGCCTAAGATGTATACCCTTCTTGGCGGGCTAGATAAGACATATGAGAAGATGTATGTTGGCGCAATGGCGATTGTGGAGCAGCACCTACTGTTTCGGCCCATGACGGAGGATGATGTTGATATCCTCTTTGCTGGTGACGCCTATATTTATCCTGATCGAGTTGATCACATCGCCGAAGGTCAACATCTGTCTTGTTTTGTAGGCGGAATGCTGGGTCTGGGTGGTAAGCTGTTTGCCATTGACAACCACATCGATCTTGGCGATCGCGTTGCTCGCGGCTGTGCGTGGGCTTACGATGCCATGCCTTCTGGGCTCATGCCAGAGATATTCAATCTTATTGCCTGCTCTTCAATGACAGGAAACTGCCGATGGGACGAAAAGAGATGGGAGCAAGAAGGTGACAAGAGGCTGCGAAAAGGATTTAAGAATGCGCGCGATCCCAAGTACATCCTCCGTCCAGAAGCTATCGAAAGTGTCTTTCTTCTTTATAGAATGACTGGACAGCAAGACTTACAGGATATTGCCTGGAACATGTTTCAATCAGCCATCAAAGCGACTCGGACAGAATTTGCCAACTCTGCTATTGCTGATGTTACCGTTCCTTCCGACGAAACCCAGAAAACAGACTCTATGGAGGTATGTATCCCCCACCCCTCTCCAATCTAATCCCAAAACCATGAGGGCCTTATTAACATGAACAAACCTCCAGAGTTTTTGGCTTTCTCAGACGCTCAAGTATTATTATCTGATTTTTTCTTCACCCGAGCTCATTAGCTTGGATGAATACGTATTCAACACCGAGGCCCACCCTTTCAGACTCCCGACATGATGCATTGGAGGGGGAAAAAGACAACGCTGAACAGCACCGAATTCGCAGGGCTTGTGATTACAACGAACAGCAAACGATACCGTCGTGTCACAGCAGGCGTATGGTTTTAGGAAGAAAACATGACTACTGGTTAGACATGTATACAGTTTGGATAGATTTCACCTAGATCCTAAGGACTCTACGCTCCGGGATTTTTTTGGTGGATGGCATGAGACCAGAGTACATACGGTCTTCCACGCAAAGAGTGGGGGGTACAAGACGCGTGATTTCAATCACCCATTAGCTAGCAAGACTGTCAAAATGACTAGAGAATGTCCAATCTGTTGAACTAGGTGTTCAAGCAGTCAGTCTTGATGCTGCATACATCAACGGGACAAATCTGTTCACAATCCGCCCGTTGACCTGGTTCAAGTTCGAATCGAGCATTCTAGCCTAAGCCACGCCCCCGGTGAACATTTTTGTAAATCGCTCCACCCTCTCGTACATCTTGATCATGAAGCAACGAGAGTATCGAACCATTGAGAGAACAGGTCAGCCCGATGTCCCTTGGCAATAGGAATGGCCCCGAATGCCTCCCAAGCCTCATCACTGGTAACTATTTTCTTACTTGAGAGCTCCCAGTTGACTTGTCTGTCACGTTCGGGTTGTCGTTCTTGTTGAAGTTGATCAAGTACCTCATCATCTTGGCTGTTCCATGCCGAGTTTGTGCCGTTCAAGCTGTTCAGCACGTTCTTGATCTCGCTCATATAGGAAGCTCCCTGAGTCTGGCTAGGAGGTGCGTGGTCCCAAATGTAGTTATAGACAGGCGAAGCGGCGTTTGCTGGCCACAGCTTGTGTAGTCGGTAACCCTAAGGTCTATGATTCGAACTTAGAGTAGACTGTCTTGGTGTCTCGCTTGCTTATCAGAGTAACAAGTTCATTGGAATACAGTAGACATCTCAAAGCAAGTCATATCACCTGCAGGACTCCTAACTAGCCAAGGTTTTATCAATTATACTTTCGACTTCCATTAGGACTTGCTTCTTTCGACAGTCGTCGCCGACGCACGGATGGAAGCTCCAGCATCATGGAGGGGGCTGCGAGGGCTTTGAAGTGAAAAGTGCAATAAGCATCAAGAATATCTTGGCGTCGTTGAGCTTGGCGTTCTGGGCAATGAATCACTTGCGGGGAGAGTGACAGAATTGCTGGTGGGACGGGAGGTATTTATCGCCAAGGGAGAGCCAAGCGACAGCAAGAAATGAGCTGCATTATGAACCATGAATACGTTCCGCGTGCGCCCAGAGCTTAGGCGGCTCCATTTGCTGTGCCCACACGCATCTTAACAGCCGAATCGAAGAGGGAAGGTCTCTAAGCAATTCGGCCTCCAGTGGCGAGGGGGAAAAAAGAAACCAGAATGGTCTGCTGTTTGGGGAGGAGGTGTGTCGGGGTTTCGACGATTTCGCTACTATGTAAAAACAACATGGAATCAGTGGCCGTGATACTTGGTCGAGCCAATTTGGGATGTCTTAGCCAATCGGTAGACGCATCGTTCCTTTTTTCGGCAAAGCTACCTTATTGCCTTCAAGGTACTGAGCTTACCGATCGGAAATTCACAGTTCCCTCTTTGGATTGACAACTCACGAGCTCTGAAGGCGATTGCAACGCTGTGGGCGATGACTGAAAGGCGTGTGCTCCACCTCTGAACTCTCGTATCTCCTACCGACATGTCATACACTTGCATATACCTTATCAGTCAGTCCACTGGAAAACGATGAGTTCTGAACACCTAGGGCTCTCTTTCAAGCTCAGTAAACCAAAATATGCATTAATAGCTAGCAACAAATGAATTGGTTTCACCTTTATTTACCTCCTTCCCCCCTAGAGCTAGTCTCCGGCTTGTGTACTTGGCAACCTCTTGGCACCCAAAGTTTGGCAATATCTCATTGGCATTTTGCGCTTGACGTTAATCCTGGGCATAGGTGATCATCAACTTCGGTTACAGCTTTGGATCAACCCTATTGGTGGTTCGTAACTGGCACTGGACTGCCGACTGCGACGAGCTTCTGACTCTGCGGAATCGATGGCCGATGGCGGCTGGGCCCGCGACAGTCAGGGGTGTTCAAAAATACCGCCCGACGAATACAGATTTAGGCCAGTTGATGGTTTCATGCTGACTCCCTTTAAGGGAATTGGCGTTCGTCTTTTGGGCATTGTTGTAAAATATACGCAAATTGGGCATCCCTGAACGAAGACGATGATAGTGTTGATCATGAACATACTCCGGGATGTCATCAATGCAGTGCTTCAGAGCAGGTATCAAATGCGTCTTTGGGCCCAACGCTACTGAAACCTTCCAGCCAACCTAACACCGGTTTGGAGTGTGGTACCTCCTCCTGGGCGGGGTTGCAATCGACAGAGTCGACTAAAGCACTTGTAAGATACAGTTGCTATCGTTCCTACTTTGGAGGCGGTTGCAGGAAGCCATAGCGGCTATCATCCGTGTTGATTTTAGCTACCTTGGCATCTGTTGGGCTTGTATGTTCTACCTTCCATCCTAGGCTACCACCCCAAGTCCTTCTAGGCGGCCTGGGCGTCATTACATCTTCCTTTTTCGCTTTAGTTCAGATATCGTGAGCTTTGAGCTACTAACAGGCATTACGCGGAGAGCTATGGAGACGAAAGATGCGAGAAAACGTCTATAAAGAGACTTTGTTGAGCCCTTCTTTCTTTGATGCTTCTCTTATCTCTCCACCCACAACCACATCCTCCTCATCAGCCTCAGATCTTGCCTCCCGGTTTTCAAAATGAAATTCTCTATCGGTGTCTCTCTACTGGCCACCTTGGCCAGTGCCGTCAATGTTGACATGGCCAAGCGCGACACGTCTCCTCTCGACGTCAAGCTCGAGGCTATTGGCAACTCTGGTGTCAAGGCTGTCCTCACCAACACCGGTGACTCCGACATTAAGCTTTTCAAGACTGGTACCTTTCTTGACAAGTCTCCCGTCGAGAAGGTCGAGGTTTTCGCTGCTGGTATGTTCCAGTCAATCTGCTATCCGGGAGAGACTTATTACTGATCCGAAACAGGAAACAAGATCGACTTTGACGGCGTTCGTCTCCAGATCGCGACCACGGGCCTAGCCGAGGAGGCTTTCCAGATCGTCGCTGCTGGCGAGACTCTCGAGGTTGAGTTCGATGCTGCTGAGCTTCACGACCTCAGCAAGGGCGGTGCCGTCGACATCGTCACTCAGGGTTCCTTCCTCTACGCTGATGTCGACTCTACCGAGATCGCCGGCACCGTCCCCTTCTCTAGCAACAGCGTTCACACCGAGATCAATGGCGAGGAGGCCGCCTCCGTTCGCGCCGCTTTCTTGGCCAAGCGCACCATCGTCCAGTCCGACTGCACCGGCACCCGCCGCACCGCCACTGTGGGTCTCACATTCTCTTCCAGTCCGATACCCCTTTGCACTCACTTCAGTCTCAGACACAGGAGGGGGTCTCGGGTGGCTTGACTTAGAACATTGTGCATCGGATTTATGCATTTTGAAGTTATACTAATACTTCCCATAGGTTAACGCCATCAGCCGCTGCCGCTCTCTCGCCGCCGCTGCTTCACAGGCCGCCGCCTCCGGCCCTGCCGCTCGCATGACCGAGTACTTCAAGTCCGCTACCACTGCCACCCGCAACTCCGTTGCCACAGTTTTCCGCAACATTGTTTCCGAGTGTGGTAGCACCACCTCTGGTGTCTCTCGACAGTACTGCACTGATGTCTACGGTGCTTGCTCTGGTGGCGTTATCGCCTATACCGTCCCGGCCCAGAATTACATGGTCAACTGCCCCTACTTCTTCAACAACATGGCCGCTGCCTCCTCAACCTGCCACGCTCAGGACCAGCAGACTACCATGTATGTAGTCTTCATGCTCCCTTTAAATCTTGAGAAAGAATTCGAACGCTGACTGTTCACGATAGTCTTCACGAGATGACCCATCTTCGCCAGATCAAGGGTACTTCTGACTACGGCGGTTACGGATACAACTTTGTTCGCAGCTTGACCGCAGCTCAGAACCTGAACCATGCCGACACGTACACTCTTTTTGCTCAATGTAAGCTCTTCACGTGGCTTGTGTGCCTATTTGCTTAGGTGGTTTGCTAACACCCATATCTAGCCATCTACGCTGGCTGCTAAGCGCTTCGCTCCCATTGATGCACGGTAAGAAGTAGTGTCCAGATTCAGAGGAGACGATGAGGAAGGTGGGATGCTGAGAATTATTGTTGGATGTACCTAGGGTTCCTCTAGGCTTCACATTGCTACCCAAGCACACCCTTGCCAGTGTTATTGAAGTATACCGAGCATAGGGGACACAAACCAGACATCGATATACAGCTATCTTATTGAATGCATCTCCGTGATATATCATGCATGCTCAGCCATGGAGATTTCTTGGAAAATGTCAAAGTATTGAGGGATTTTTCTTATTTATCCTAGTTCAGCACTCCGTGCGCCATTAGTGAATATACTGGGCTTAAGTCAAGCCTGTGGTCAGCTTCTGCTTTGCGTCTGAGGTCCTCGTGACTTCTACCGTTTGTTATGCGCTGATTGTTGAGTCAGTCTAAGCGGTAGGTCGGCAAAATGTTATGTTTGCTCGTTGATCTAATAGCTTGGCATTCTAGGAATGACTCGCCCATCAGACTTCGTGTTGACCCTTGCAAAAAGCAGCGGGACCATGTGGCCACTGCAGACTTGGTATCGCTTTAGCTTGAATTAATATTCGAAGGTGAATTTTATTGTGTTATGGAAAGTTTGCTTGATAGTCGTCTGAGCAACGACTTAGAGAAGGGATATGGGGGCAATCAAAGACTGTAGTCTGTCCAGAGGGTTGGCGGAGCTACCGTCAGTTTTGGGTCCGCCCTCAGGCTACCTTGATTGAGCATGAGAAATTGACATCCGTACAGACTAACCGTGTACACTATAAAGAAGCTGATTGGCATGGCGATGACCTTGTATCATTTGCACTAACGCTTTTTCAAGGCCTAGGCAATGCCCATTTCCACAAACGATGGTTCGTCGTTTAAGCATACCTTGTCTAGAGCTGAAAGTCGAAATACAACAATCCATGTCGTGCCAGCAGCTTGTTACTACCGGTAACTTCGAAGCTAATTCAGCCGAGCTTGACCCTGGGATTTGGCCAATCAATTGTTCTGCATATTGAAGTACAGGAATACGGTTGTTGCGAGGACATCGGATTGAGTGGGAACCGCATGTTTGACAAACTCCTATCCGATCGCTAATGGTGGAGCCGCAGAACTGAACAAGGCCCAGAAGGGAAGACTCCGCACCGATGCATGTTTTGAGGTTTAGACTACAGTACAATAGTACTCTCAATGTCTCCATGGTTGATTGTTTTAAGCATAACATTTGGAACAAAAGTTGGCGCCATGTAGTGGCTGTGAGGGCTGCCATTTGCTTCTTCGCCACTTCTGTTTCACCCTTTTTCATATGAATTGAGGCTGAACTTGTATCCCATTGCGTGCTTGCATTCAAATTGATTGCCAAAGTGGACTGAATCAGGGATTTAAGAATTGCAGAGGCAGAACCTAGTCTCATAACGCTATACTAAACACAATAGTAATTAAGTTCCGCTCTCCCGCTGATCGGTTGGACGTTAATGAGCAAGGAGGGGCCTGTCTCTACCTTGTTTCAAGACCTGTCAACATCGGGTCGGGTTCTATACAAACGATGACGAGGCCCATAACGCCATGGCGGCGCAAGGGGGCGCGGGTCAAAACCCGGTGGTTGCAAATTAATTTTCCATGGCTTTTGTCGAATCCGTTGCTTGACTTGTACAAACATCTACCAAAAGGGGTCAAACGGAGAAGTGCTCCGTGACGAGATGACCACATTCGTCGTTCAGCCCTGGTTCAATCCCATACGTCATGCATCCACAAGTGCCGATCACCCTGGTCACCTCCGGATTTTCTGTCACATTCTCACTGCCGATGGTGGGTTTACCGATTGCAGTCCGCTTCTGTGGTACTCGACAAAGAATAACCATTTGTACGCAAACCCGTAAAAAAAAAACGAAGCGTCTGCAAGTACGTTTGGAAAACATGAATCAAGACGCAGTGCGACGTCAATACATGAGCTAGCAAGGCGAGGAAGTATGGGTACGGCGCTCCCTTAGGTTTCGGTTGCCGCTGACCAGGGCCGCCGCGCGAACGCATGCGTTGGCCAACGTTCAACTTGAGGCGTCAAGGGGCCGTCCATGCAGACTCCTGAAAGGCCATTCCACCAGTTGGGATCCACTAAGAGAACTGCAGACTGGCACACGCTCAGACATAGCCATGAGGCGTCGTGCTCTCATAAACGCAGCTGTCCGTTCGCCGTTCCGATGGCTTGCCCAACCACAACCCCGACCCCGAAGTGACCCCGATCCCGCCGAGACTTTTACTCCACCGCTTCCGTGCGAAATAGATTGCGTTGTGGTCCAAGTAGTCAGCTCCGATACTCCGCCCTCGTGGCCCGTCTCACCCGCTCAACGTTTTATCGTTGATCTCAGTGGCTGGAGCCCACGTGTATGGACGAAGATACTCCATAACTAGATGTTGCCAAGGCTTCGGTTTTCCTTTTAGAGGACTTGTTTGGGTGACATGGAAGCTACTGGAGACAAAAGTAAGGGCGGTTAGGGGTTAGGGGTGAGTGGTGGAGGTCGCAGACAGACAGGAAGCTGGGCAAAAGAGTCAGTAAGGAGATGAACCGTGGGTTGTTGACGGAATTGCGGTCCATGACTCCAGGAGGTGCATGTAGCGGTATGCCTGATGTCTGAACTCTTGTCTAGGCAAGTGGGATGAGAGTGACTATAAAGAACACCTTCCAACCAGCAACATTCCCCCTCTGACTGCCAGGCTTCTCACATCGTCCTTCACTTCACTTACATCGCTCTTCAGCTCCCTACCACCTTCGGCCCAATTCATTCTTTGCTCTGTGAGCTTTTCATTCACTCTGCGTTTGCAAATACCCATTTCTTTCAATCTATCAAACTTTAAAGATGTACGCCAAGGCTCTCGTCACCGCTCTTGTCGGCGCCACCGCCGTCTCTGCTCACGGCTTCGTTGAGAAGATCACTGCCGGCGGCCAGACCATCAACAACTACAACCCCACCACTGCCCCGTACGCCAACCCAGCACCGGACGCGCCTGGTTGGTCCGCTCAGCAGCAGGATCTCGGCTTCGTTTCTCCTAGCGCCGCTGGTAACCCCGACATTATCTGCCACAAAGCTGCCACTCCCGGAAAGTCCAGCGTCAAGGTTGCCGCCGGTGACAAGATCACCCTCTCATGGAACACCTGGCCCGAGTCTCACAAGGGCCCCGTTCTTGAGTACCTTGCTAAGTGCAGCGGAGACTGCTCTAGCGCGACCAAGACCGATCTCAAGTTCTTCAAGATCTCCGAGAAGGGTCTGACTGGCAACTCCTGGGCCGCTGACGAGCTGATCAAGAATGGCAACAAGTGGGAGGTCACCATCCCCAGCGATATCGCCGCTGGCAACTACGTCCTTCGCCACGAGATCATCGCCCTCCACAGCGCTGGTCAAGAGAACGGCGCTCAGTTCTACCCCCAGTGTATCAACCTCGAGGTCACTGGCGGTGGCTCTTCCAACCCCTCAGGTGTTGCCGGCACCAGCCTGTACACCGCCAAAGATAAGGGTGTTCTTTTCGACATCTACAGCGGTGCCACCAGCTACCCTATCCCCGGCCCTGCTCTGTACACATCCAAGAAGCGCCGCAACCACGCCCGCGACCTCTTCAACTAAATGGTTTCTCGTTGAACGAGAATACCGTATGGGAGTAGACCTCGCTGCAAAGACAGAGGACAGGCCTGCCGAGTTGAACGCGACTCAGTAGGCGTTGAGCTCCATGAAGTCAAATCCTTATGCTCGTCTACAATCTGCGCCTGCATGATCAGACGACTTCTTTTTTTATTCAATGTATATCCTTTAGCCTTGACGATCGTTCCTCGGCACTTTGCTCTTGGAGATGAGCTTCGGCTTGAGGCAACCCGTTCCAAAGCATCGTCGATGTAAATATCAGTATGAGACACATCAAATACATATGACCACAGTCAACAGCCACACCTCTTGCTATCTCTGAGTGAAACTACCAGGCTTTTCTCGGCATCCACTGACGTGACGGCATGTTAAGTTTAAATGGCTTGGCACGGCACAAGAACTGCTTGATTTTTGCCCCAGCCCCTGAGACCCATCCAACCAAATGGCAATACGTCGCCTCACTCTTTTTCAAATAAGCAAAAACAACGTATCTGTAAGCCTCTCGCGTAGTGGTCGCACACAATGGCTGCATCCCAGTTCTCCGCGTTGGAATGCATCCACTGATGCATAGAGATCTTGCTATTGGTGAGCAAGTGGCGCATTCGGGTTTGGCGCACCGATCACGTCAAACTTTTGGGATACATGCACGTACTTAAGTCTATCCGGGATAAGCTGTAGAACGCCACATAAGGAGCACAGGGCTGTAAGCCACCAAATTGGTCAAGATCCATGCTACAGTTAAGTCTCATGCGCGTACTGCTATTTATCTTGCATCAATCAACTTTGTACCCACCAACCTTTACTCATTACACCGAAGCTTAGACATGGAAGTGGGATGGCAATTTATCAACAAACACGTCAAGTCACATATCCTCACATTGTAGAGTGACAGTTGTGGAAACATCAGACTTGCTTATGATATGTGTTTAGCTACCATTTCTTTCAGCATGGTACTTGTTGGCAACCATTGGCCTAGTGTTTCCAGACCCGCCATTTCAAGAAAACATTCAGAATAGCTTCATCAACACTTGGTGGGTTCATGTCGTTTACTTTGCTTGTCATGAGCGACATCATCACGGTATATCGATCTCTACCAAGCTTCTCAAATACTCGAAGAAAAAGAAACAGAGAGATAACGTGTAAGAACAATCCATAACCCACCCACCCCACAAGAGAGCCACCCCCACATCCGAGCCATCCGAAATTGCTGCATCGTCAAGAACATCCCTTTTTTCAAACTATCGCAACAATTGCTATTTGTCGCCAAACAACGCCATCTTTTTGGGATACCTTCTCTATTACACCATGAAGCAATACACTGAGTTTGAGCTCCAACGAGCCCTTGCAGACGTAGCAGATGGCTGCCCTATCCGCCAGGCTGCTCGTAACTGGGGTATACCATACCAGACCCTTCAGCATCGGCTGCATGGCAGGCAAAGCAGAAATACTGCGTGGGTTGATTATCAGCGATTATCGCAGTCACAGGAGGCTAATCTGGCTACTTATATATCTACCCAAGCTGCCCTAGGCAGTGCCCTTACCTATCAGCAAGTGAAGGGCCTGGTAGAGCGTATGACAGGCGATACCTAGCGACCTCTGGGGAAGAGATGGATAGCTCGATTCCTGCGGCGATACCTATTAATCAGGACCTAAAGATGCTGATTGATCGATTCTAGGCAATATAGAGCCTATACTGCAGATGCTATCCAAGAATGGTTCAGTTATCTAGATCTGCCAGCAATCAAGGGTATCTATCCATCTAACTGATGGAATATAGATAAGACTAGCATTATGGAAGGCAAAGGAAGCAATGGGATGGTGCTAGGCTCTGCGGCATCGCGATATATCCAGAAAAAACAGCCTGGATCTAGGGCATAGATATTACTGATTAAGTGTATGTCTGCTGCTGGGACCTCTTTACTTCCCCTTGTTATATATAAGGGTAAGTTAGTCTAGGCTTAGTGGTTCTTATCATCCAACCTATCTAGATATGCTGGCTGGCACTTTACAGCATCAGATAATGGCTGGACGAATGACCAGACTGCCTTTGAGTGGCTAAAGAAGGTCTTCATCCCAGGGACTATGCCTAGCCAGCTAGACAAGGCCAGGCTACTGATTCTAGATGGCCATTATAGCCATATAACAACAGACTTAATGTGGCAATGCTTCCAGTATCACATCTATCTGCTGTTTTTACTGCTGTATTCTTCTGCTGTCCTTTAGCCTCTAGATGTGTTAGTTTTTAGCCTATTAAAGTAGGTATATTGGAAAGGGGTTAGAAGTCTAGGTGACTGGATAAGTGACTTAACTGTTACTGGCAAAAGGGTATTTCTAGACTGTTATTTTGATGCGTATAAAGCAGCAATAATAACCTAGAATATAAAGTCTAGCTGGAAATGGGCTAGGTTATGGCCAGTATCTATATGGCGCCCTCTATTTAACTCTCTAGTATCAAAAGCATCATCTAGCTAGCCAGCTAGCCAGCAAAGCAGTAGCCAGCAATGGGATGAGGCAGTATCTGCTATCCCATGGTCAACCCCTCGTCACTCTGCTGATCTGCGGCATCAGTTACATCTATTCAACCAGCTGGGTAAGGATGCCCTAGATACCTATACTATCCGTCACCTATCTAGAAAGCTGCAAAAGGGATATGATGAGCAGGCATCTAGACTAGCAATTGCAGAGCAACAAGCCAGCGATCTGCAGGCCTGTCTAGATAACCAGCACAAGGGCAAGAGGAAAAAGGTCCCAACATCTCCTAACAGCACCTTCGCGACAATAGCCCATATCCAGCGGGCGCAAAATACGGATATCGGCGATACAGATAGTCTAGATGAATCCAGCGCATCTGAATTATCTAGTGAAGCCGAAAGTTGCATCTGGGTGGGTGGAAGAGGGAGTGAAATAAGTGGTGATAGTGGTAGTGATGGTGGTGCCGATGGTGGCTCGGATGTGGGGGTGGCTCGTTAACAGGGTGGTTGTGTTAAAGTAGAGAGTTGTTTTAGCTCCACGTTTGAACTTTTATTTTAAGAGAAAAGAAAATGGTAAAAGGCGCTCACTTTCGAACTTCCCTAAAGAATGAAAGATGCATCGACTATTATCTTATAATAAAGTTGTGGTGTCGTAGGCTCTCTTAGGAAGCGAGGGATCAAACACAATACAGAAAACAAAAGGCCTAGGCACATATGTACGACCAAGGAGCATCAAATAGAAGCCGATTGTTAAGTTCCGCATAATTTCGAAGGACTCTAAAGTAATAAGAAACTCGGGCAATGCCCTTTTAGAAGGCTGCTGCCCATGTGAGTAGAACTAAGATGTCTCGGAACCTCTTAACTACCCAGGATGTGAGGTGATGCGCCATAAATAAACCAGGCATGAGTTGCCAAGGACGTGGTGTGGCTTTTTACCGGTTGACGTCAGAAACTCTAGTAACTACGAGCCTGAGATTGTCGCAACGAGATTCTCTAATCCATACTTTAGGCGCTGATATTCAAACAAAACATCTCTCCTGATATAATTACTGCTGACAGTAAAACAACTTGAGTATTCTTGACGGAGAAGAGGACTGTCCCAGCCATCTGGAAGAATTTCGTTGTCTTTAGTGTTGAGAAAATTTACTGCTCGGCTGAAGCGAGTAGCTCCTGAGAAATTGAGTTGCATTACTTCTTGCAAATAAATTAAAGTATCGCTTTCTCCCAGGCTCGTTGTGCCAGCCTGTTCTCGCCCATCATCTTTTGCCGATATTTCTCTAATGCGACTGGGTGTTGGAGTGAGGTTGCTACATTGTTTCGGGGATACAGAGCTTTGTAAGTCATCAGTGACGACTATGTGGACTGTGTTCCTGTCAGAGGCTGGAGTCGTACAGAGTAACGAGGTCGGCGATGGGCACAGGTAGGGGTGGGTGTTGACTGTTATTCCAATCTGCCTTTTCCCCTAGGTCCGCCGCAGCTGCTCCTTATGTGCCCCCCAGGTCCCCCCCCTTAACCAAGCCCAGTTCCCCTGGCTATAACACTAATTCAGCGGCGTTGTGCTATCGCCTTTCTCTAACGTTGGTCTCAGTGGCTAACCTTTGTTGTCGGAGTCTGTGTTGGCCGCGTAGCTAGAATCCCTTTATAATCCCTTGACTATGTGCCGGTGCGGCCCCCAGCTACCCCGCCGACGGCCCCACTAGTGCCGCGCCGGTGCCCCCCCCCCTTTGGGCGCCTGACAGTTCCATAGTATCGAAGTCTGGTAGGAATGGTTACACAGCTGCGATGTACCGCGAGGGCAAGAAGACCGCGTATCTCGTGTGAAACTGGGCCAATCACTCCTGTTAGTGCTGTATTGATAGGTTTCTTAATAACAAATCGACCCCAACACCAGATTTCTTTGGTAGGTCATTATGGTATTGAAAGACATGTCGTACTTACCGCAGACCAAATGATATAGATTACCATTGCGCACATCATGTGTATCAAGCCGTGCACTTTCAGGAGACAAATAGGAAACCCGTGGGCTTTTCGAACCGTGCATTGCATTACCATCCATAAAATTTGGCTTAGATCTAAAGATATTAGAAAGGCGGTGGCTCTATCCCTAGCAGTCCAACACTTCCTGGAGTGTTTGGTACTTGAAGGTGTTCATTGTATTAGATTTATTATCGGCAAAATCTTCTTGTCGAGGAAGAGGCAGTGGTTGAGGAAGATTATGGGCATAGGACGATGTTTTCAGGCTCAGGAAATGGTCTGAGAACCGGTTCGGGTTTTTTCTAAGATTGAGGGATTCATTTTGCTGCTACCAATAGTACTTCGAAATCTACTCGCCGCCCTTGAAATACAATTAATACTTAACCTACGGCAGTGTCCCATGAAGTCAGAGAACAGGCTCTCTTCCAGTCATTTTTAAGCTGCCACGTAGCTGAGGTCTTTAGTGTTACTAAAAATGCTCTAAGAAAAAGTATCGAGGCCAGAATTTGGCTGATGGCATCGCACCATCTCTGGTAGTTAACATAGCCTTAATCTGTTTATGACTACATAAATTAGTAACCAAGTGCTCATAACGTTGAATGGGAAGGATAGGTCTATAGATGAATCATCGATAGACCGCAATGGTAAATCCGAAAGACAGCGGGCTGTGAGTAGAAAAACCCACATAAGCTAACAATAACCAGCAAAGCAGTTGAAAATTTCTTATAAGTATCGCCATAGGAGCTCGGTATTCTACCAGTGAGAAAGTAGCATCAAACAGTGGTCCAAATTTGGATCTAATTACTTACTCACTTTAAGTGTCCTTCAATTTATAGAAACCTGAGTCATCCCACACTCTATCATAATAAAATTGGAGTAACAGTGCATTAAAACTGTTTTCTTGCCCGGATCACTCTCTGCTTGGTGGTCTCAAGACTTTCTGCTTTTATATTTCGCAAAGCTACTTGTATATCTCCTAAAATAGGAACTCAAGTGTACATAGTTTGGTCTTGTTCTACCTTCTGTCAAGTTTCGGCGTGCTGTTTAGTATTTATTCTTCTCTTTGCCTCTCAAAATGTGAACAGCCAGTTGAAAGCGACATACTACTGACGTTGCTACCGCGATCTTTGAGCCAAACAAACATGCTGTTTTGCAGTCTTCCGATTTAAGTAGTTTGAGAATTAGTATTCAATCTCTAAATCTTAGTTACGAACATGGTTAAATGCTATTCAATCATGTGATCAGAGATGTGAACTTCTTGCCAAGTTACTTGTGAACTGAGTTTAGTCATGACTATCACAAAGGAACACAGAAACCATTATGAGAATCGTCGTAGTGACTACAGAATCCTTTCTAAGCACAATGAATGGAGATGAAAGGCCTTTGCTTTAACTTTCAAAGGCACAGTGACATGCACCAGCAACATGTGCCCAGAACTAGGTAGTGGATTTTGCCATATAGAAACATCTAGCAGCCTAACGACTTGTTGCTGAAGCTTTGGATTGACCCTCTGACTCACACGGAACAGAGGTCCCGGAACATGGATCGTGTTCTGGACTTTGAATAATAGTTAGCTACATGCTCGGAACCCCTTCCCCGAAACCGAATTTGCAGCATGCTCTAGCAAAGGTCTCTGGGACTTATTTCTCAATATCGGCACTCAATAGTTGCTGGAGCTAAGGTCAAAAATTCACACAAGCCTCAAACATGCACCTGACTCGCGGAGGAAACGGCAGACCTCATGATATCGCGATAATGTGCAGCAGCCATCTATTGACACGGAACATTCTTCATTGCTGCACTGAAGCTACCATCACCATGAGCAGTACCCAATCGTTTTGAGCAACCCCGCTTCACGGGCGTCCCCTCTCCGCTACACTATCAAGCCTTGGTGCAAGAACCCGCCCAAATTCTCGATGGCAAAATCGGTCGTACTGTCTATTGTCCAGCAGCTTCATCTAATTGGCGGAACGCGTTGAGCCGTGAGCCTCTCTAGCTCGCAGCGTGGCTTGCGGTGTGGTTGCACGTCTTTGACTTGATGCGCTTCTCCGCGTGACACCAAGTTCCCAAGACTAAGACAAAAATCGACAGCCACCGCCTCTTTGGAACTCTGTACATGTCGGCAGTGGGATGCAATGCGTTTCTAATGAACAAAAGCAACATGTGTTCAGCATATATTTCGCCGCGGTTGCTTAACTAACGCTCGATTAGTTTCCCAGGTCGCCTACGTGTACAAAAAAGATCCACCGCAAAACAGCATTTGTTCAAGATAGCTGGTGCAGATGTGAAGGCTGGCCATCCCATTACAACACTCAAGAAAAGCGCCTTCAATGCTCCAAAACATGTGTCTATTTATTCGTGTAAGAGCCTTGGGTATGATACATGGCAGAGCTGTCACTCGGTGACGACGCTTTTAACGATGAAGCCAGATGTGGCTTTCTAGCGCAGTGTGCATTTTTCTGAGCGGGAACAGACCCATTCCGTGCATTTGGGGGCCAAAAGGAATGCACTGAAGAACATAGGCTATTTTCTCAAGTCGGAGGAGTACAAGTAGCTTGTCCGTTCAAGCCGAGGAGTCGGCTGTGGTGTGCATTGGCGCTTGGTTCATTCAGAGTCTCTCCCTTCCTGATTTCGCTCATCCGGCCGTAGCTTATCTTTTGGGAACCCAGCTCCGGCACTTGCAGGTTCGCTTCCTCTTGTCGTCACAGGGTGGCGAACCACATTTCGCTTGTCGTCAGGCACTTTCGAATGCGCTACAAGAAATGCCTCTCCTCCAACAGTGGAAGGGCATTACTACGTAATTTGCGGGAAAGGAGGTTTGATAGTCTCTCTTCTTGCGCGGTGTCAGCGCCGTAATTTGTCACCTCGGAACACTCAAGGTCCCGCGATATCCATTGTCTCCGCTGAGCGCACATGTTCCTGGAATCTCCCGAAACCAAGGATTTGTTTTGGGCCAAGTCCAATTCAAGCGGCTCCACGTGTATTCCGCTTAGGTTTGGGCCTTCGCTTGTGGAACTTGACAAATCGACGACCTCTGGATACTCTTCGCCGATTGATCTCAATCTGTTTTTGCTTTTCGTCATTGCCTCACAAGTCTCGGCTTGTTGTCCTGTCCGTCTGTGGTTGAGAGCGTGACCCATCAATATTGCGACCAAATATTCTCGTACTCCGTACCTTTACAACGCTGGACCGTTCGTAAATTTTTCATGAATCAGTTAGACAGCGGCCAACCTTCCCGTGGAACGGCCGAGCCTCCTGGATGCGAGGAAGGCCCGCTTCAGAGGTCAGGTAACTGCGATGTCGTTAATTGAATGGTTGCAACCACGCGGCTCTCCCATGCATCCGAAGAGGAAGCGCAACTATACTTGTCACATACGTTGGTGATGGTGTTCCAAGTCGACTGCCAACGCAGAGAAAAAGGAAATGCGCAAGAAACAAAAGGAAAACGAACACTATGCAAAGAAGGGGGGAAAATTCCCCACGTCCTTCCCCTCTTTTCCTGAGACTCCCGTTCCCACAAATCCAGCACCGACACATGGTCACTACCGCCGTAAAATGTCCGATACAGCCAACTGATGATGTATTCGGTCAAAGCAAGAGGCGTAAATGGAGTCTGTCACACCGCGACCAGCAAAGTAGCAGCTCAAGACAACCTCGGATATACTTCGGTCGTCACCAATAGCCAAAGCAGACGTGCGGATTTGACCCATGACGAAGAGTAGGCCTCTTTCTAGAGTTTGTTCTTCATCATTGGTTTTCCATTGGCGCGGAATCTGGAACACACCCCGGGTTTGAGTTCAGTCACGTCAAAAGTGTCAAAAGATAGGATGGAACTAGGGACGGACGTCTTTCCCGTGCGTGTAAAGGCGATATGCAGCGAGGCCTTGTGTATGATGGTGACACCCGGTCCGTTTTTGGAGCGAATGGAGCACCATGAGATGGATTGCTATCGCTTTCGACTTCGCCGGATTCTCAATGACCCACGTGGCCGCACAGATTGAGAGCAGAACCGGGAAGTGGGAAAAGTTGTCCCAGGGACAGTACTGGAGGAAGAAGTCGGCACCTCCTAAATCAGGATGGACTAAGCCAAGGTGTACCCTAAGGTGGAAGTATTACGCCACAACGCCCCTGTCCCCGAAATCTCACCCAGGCACATCCATGCCCGTGATATCGCCATACCGGGTTCGCAGATGCTCTCGCGTGCATTTGGGAACACCAACAATGATATGCCACTGGTTGGAGCGCCGCACACCTGGTCCAGGACTGCCCGCTCGCGGAAGAAACCCGTATGCGCATCAGTCACGAGAGACAAAGGCCAATCCCCTTTCTCTGTTCCGTGGTTGCACGGAGCATTTCGGTGGACATGAGAAACGATCTGCCGAGTGCAAAGGTTGGTGGAGAGAGTGGGAATTGGAGCAGGGGGGTGCATGTCTCATCTATATCGTCAAACACGAGTCGATGGCCATCTCGGGGATCCCAGCCAGCCAAGCAGGGAATCAATCCCATCGCTGTGCGGACCAAGACTCCGACTCGGTAACGCCAAGGTAGAATGGTTGAAACCACCAGTCGAACAATCCGTACCCGTGAGTACGGTCCAACCCACCCCTCAAAAGCGGAGGGAGCAGATCACTCCCGGGGCTGATTCAGAGGTCCGGCGTCGTGGAAACGCTTCCAATCCCCTTCTTTAGCACAGCCCGTTTTGCTCCAGCTTGGAGGATGTTGACTCAGTAAGGTTGTAGGTGCAACTAGTCATGAAGGGCAACCTGAAAAAAACCAAGAAAGCAAGTAATTATCAGACCTTGTAACAGCGTGGTTTCGGTAAAGGTGCACCATTACTGCCAACATCCCTTTAGCAATCGTTGCCAATCTTTCCCGTGGTACGGCCTCGCTCGCTAGGAATTAGGACCGGTAGATCTTCCCAGCTTTCCAGCTGCTTGCGCAGCATTTCATCCTTTCCATGAGCTCACCTGCCTATCTGGCTCCTCACGTCCGGGGATTGCAAAACTGTTGGAAGCGTGTGTGGGACTGGACTGCATGAGACCATGTAATGTACCTTTTGGCGGGATTTTTGCTGAACCATGTACATCATCATAGAACACCTTACTTGCATGGCCAATCAGCCAATGCTGGTTGTGAGTCTTGGTGGAGCAAAGCTGCATACTGACGCTTGCAACCCCGGTCGTTCATATATTTCCAGGAGTTGTCGCCTTCGCGGGGTCCGCCAATTCTAGAATCTCGCGTGTTGGTGGAAGCACATGCTGGCCGGCAAAGGCTGTGTCTCCCTTCGCCTCCCATTTCCTTTTTTATTTATTTTTCTCTATTTCTCCGTCCCCCCCTGTAGGTAGTGCGTGGTGCTCTCAGCTCTGCTAATGCTTGGATGTTGCCTGCGCATGATCCTGTGCCGCACTCTCACTCTCCTCATCTTTCATTCCTGCAAGCTAACACTCTTTGATTAGCCCATCACACTCATTTTTACCTTTTTGACTTTCCCGTTCCCGCGCCTGGTCGCCTTGCCTTCTTTTGGTTCGCCTTTTGTTTCTGTTTCATCCTCTCCTCGCCCTTTTACTTTCATCTCCCCTTCCAAACCGTGTGTTTGCCGCCCGCCGTCCGACTCATCCTACGACTCTCAAATCACGCTTCGAAGGTTTGCGGCTCCCACGCCCGGCCCAGAATGTAACGATGAGTACCGAAGCACGGGACAACGACGACTCCGTACACACATTTGTGAACCCTTTTGTACAGCTCAATGTTGGATTATGGTGTCTTTTTGCCGGTGCAACCATTTTTCTTGCACTGCGCCTTTGGTGCAAGATCACAAGACGACACGGGCTGTGGTACGATGATTATATACTTGTGGTATCCTGGGTGAGTCGCATCCTCGCCCTTCCGCCCCAAACGCAATGCATGACTTCCTTCAGTCATTGTGCTTCCCAAGCGAATGGAAGAGGTGGACATATTCAACTGAACATGCAAGCTGACAATCGTCTAGTCGATTCTATTAGCGAACAACACTCTGATTGTTTACGAATTCGCGACCGGCTATGTGCTCGAAGACTCGTCCAAGCAATGGGACGATCGTATGCACATTCTCATCAACATCTCATCCTGCGGCACATTGATCGGACAGGCATGGACCAAGACGGCTTTTGGAGTGACCCTCATCCGGATGAGCAATCAATGGCAACGATGGATCTTGTACTTTTGTATTGTCACGATGAACGTGTACATGATCGCCAAAGTTATTCTCCAGTGGGCAAAGGTCTGCGGCAGCAAATCCTACGACGGCGACTATCGACTCGATTTCTGCCTCGAAAAGCATTTCCGTAACGACTTCAAGGAGGGCGGAAATGGTGAGTTAACATTCGCAATAACATGTTTTAATGGTTGCGCATTAGCTGACTTGATACGCAGTTTACAACATCATCATGGACTTCATCTTCGCATGTTTCCCATGGTTGATCACTCGATCATTGGAGATGAAGCGTGCCGAAAAAGTCGGTCTTTGCATTACGATGAGCTTAGGAATGATGTGGGTTAAGCTCGAGTCAGCTGGTTAGCCCGTTAGGAGAGACTGACCCTTCACAGCGTCGCCATTGTCTCGGCCGTCAGAGTCAGCTGGAAAGATGAGGGAAATAATCGTGACCCTTGGTACATCTGTAAGCTGATGTAACTACTTACAGGAATCCTGCATGCGCTAACATCATCAACCAGACCGCAACGGCGTCTCCCAAGTTTGGTACGAGTTTTTTTAATACCCCAAGCTTCCGTTAACTCGACAAACTCCACCCGGGAACACGCTCGCTAATATCAGATAGGTACTCATCGGAGATTACCGGCACAATCATCGTGCAGTGCATTCCCATCCTGCGTCCGATTCTCCGTGAAATCCACACATCTTTGACGTCCAAGAGACTCGACACGGCAGACGGCCGTAGCACGACGTTCGGAAGCAAGCTGAGCAGCGGCAAGCGAGTCTCGACCGGCGTCGTACAGAATGACAAGCAAGGCAACGAGAGAATTGCGCTGCGAGAGATTCCTGAGGAATCCGGCGATGACATGCCGCCAAGCTGGAAGTCCAACACGACATCACCATCGGATCCCGAGTTCAAACCACGCCCGCCTACGGCACCGCTTCCCGACATGTGGCCATTATCAGGCAGCGAGGGCCCGAATCTAAACGGCTCTAATTCTGGCAAGAGCCTGGATTTCGACTTTGATATTTGTCCAACCCCTCATTTAGACGTCGAGCAGGGACATGTTCAGCAAGGACTATCGCCACCACCACCTCGCAGGTTTCCGTAGCCACAATTAGGAATAGCGATGTGGTTGTCTTTTAAAAGAAGAGGCAGAGGCAGTGATTTCCCATCCGCAAGAAGCGTTTGGACCCGTCTCATAGCATTGCATTGGCTTCGAATCACGAGAAAAGAGCGCATAACGACAGTTGTTAGCACGTCCACTGCATTCACCACTTTTGCTTCACCTTACCCTACGCGAGCGAAAGGTATTCCAGCAGTCACCTCACACAGCGAATGCATCGGTTCGGAGCCACATGATCCCTAGACTTGGCTTGGCCAGCCACCCCTCTTGCGCAACATAGGCTCTCTCACAAAACACACCCGACCGTCCCTGAGACCTGCACAGTCTCATTTACAAAGGCACGTCGTTGGGATCATCGATACGAAACTCATCAGGGAAAGACCTGACTGAGATAAGAAAACTGGAGTTCAAGGATGGATGGATGAATGGGGGAGGCATTGGGATGCGGGGAAACGCATTTCCTGCGAAAATAAGACCTCGTATAGCACATGCGTTATTTGGATTGACAAGCGAACTTGTGTTTTTTAGCCCTTCTGATGATTGGGCAGAAAATGCCCAACGAGTACATATTCAGCCACAAAGCATATTATATTTATCAGTCGAGAGTTTTACTCTCCGCCGCTCCGTCTAAGTGATTCTGTCTTCCCCTTCCCCAAATTTGAGGCTGAGCGTGGTATTGAAACGGAGGGCCGGGGATGATCTCTGGAGCTGGGGTACAGCTGTTGCGACGCAACTAATCAAAAAGACGACATCGCATCCCAGTCAAAAAGCGTTCAGGGTTGGTCCTGCTGATCTGCTACGGCAAAAATCTATGACATCAAAAATCAACACTGAATGAGTTGGGACTCGCGCCTGGTCGTTGTGGGTGATTGAATGTAACCAAGCTGTGACTTCTCAAGGTCCAAACTTGCGCCTGCGATGAAAAAAGAGTAACTATCGATTAAGAACATGTTCGTCTCTATGCCGCTTTATTATTGGCGAAACGCTTAACGTTACTGAAATCAACATCTAGTTGCAGATTTGAAGTTCCCACATGTACTTTATGGATCGATCATCGCGACATTGCCGAAGTGTCGGTGTCTGGAGCTATGAGGGAGTTCTTGCTTTTGGATATTGCTGTGAAGTGTTCTCGGCGGGTCATCAGTACACGCATGATGATTGTTTACGATTGCGTGAAACTTGACTGATTCTACGGTTCCAGCTTTCAACAAAAATTAATGATCGTAGTGGAGTATCACCCGCATCTGGAGATCTGTCCTCCCTATTAGACTTCCGACATGCGACTCTTGAAGAATAGACCATTTGGTGCGACGCCGTGAGACAGGCGCGAAATCGTCAACGCATGTAGTCGAACTCGACTACCGTGGATGCAACCCGATGATTACTGAAACGTGAGGGTTTAACACGCCAGGAGTACCGGGTGCACAAGCTTCAGTTTACCAGAGATTTCCATAAGATGCCCCCTATCGTCAATGCCGTCCAACTCAATACTTATAGACTCTTGGCTCATGGGTTTGATCGTCTGTATAAGCTTGTTAGAACAACGCATGCGCGTTCATATGTGACACACTTATGCCCTTGGCGATCAAGAGTACATGTAGCCGAAGATGTGTGTCACGAGCTTGGGCTAATTGTGACAGTGCACGATCCATGCCAAGCTGCTACATGAGGGAGTGTAGACCCTGAATAACCTAAGACAAATGGGCCCCATCTGGGACGAAGACGGAACAGTTGAGACGGGTGTCCTGTGCAGACATACCAGATGCTCTACTTCCCTGAGGCTCAGCCTCCACACAGTGGTTTCAGTAATTGAGATGGCTAAGCTGGCAATTTTTCCAATTGTTCTACGGCGGCGGGGGACAACGGTCAAGATGGGACACGAATCTGGTGACGATTCAGTGTCACTGGGCAAATTTTGTCGCTCGGAAATCTGATGTCCCGAACTCTTGTTGCCGGTTCAATTAGTGAATTTACATTCGTGTTCACACATCAGATCCTTGCGCATAGGTTAGTCTCAGTGGCTTTCCAAGTTTTTCTCTCTCTATGGAAGAAAGGCATAAACTAACGCTTCTGCTATATTGCCAATCTTTCTGAGTGATAGACTCTAACTTTTCGCTTAACAATTTGATAAATAGATTCATCAGATTACAGAGCTTTGCTCATGAAAGTAGCCATCACTCTCATGTTCAAGTAGCTGGCATCTCGCAACATGGCGAAGTCCTGCAGCGGTGAAGCTCGGAAGCTAACAACTGAGAAGAATAATCGATTCAGTGGTTGAGCGTAGATTAAAGTAAGTTCTGGCGGATCTCTTGCCAGAATTCTAATTGACCCAACCAACACGGAAGGACAAGTGCATACTAAGGCATGACTCAATAAATGCTGGTGCGTTTTCGAATACTATATTTTGTTAATCTACCGAGTCACTGAGTAGAACTAATGCTGACGATCGCAATTATCCAGCAGCCCCCAGCTCAAGTTCCACAAACTATATTAAGCCTTCAAAATGAAGGCGCTGATCTATCTGGTACTATGAAAAAAGCGGCCGGCAAGATTTGGCCAAGGACCAGAAACCACCGGACAGCTTTTAATCTCTTTTCCTCCTCACTGTAACCTCTTGCCATAGTGGTTTCTAATGCACCTGACTATGAATACCGTTCCAGAGTAGGTATTGTGTCTGCAAAACGTTAGAATATATGTTATTTGCTGACAACTTCAACTCAAAGTGTTTCTTTCAGAGTAGTAGTGGAGCAAAGTTATCTCGACGCTCTGCAACATGAAAATTCTTTGGAACTTAGCCCTTTAGCATAAGCCCAGCGTGAACTGAAATCTTGGTTTGATTCATACAAAGCCACACCACAGTCTGATCCTCCGACTTGGATATGGAAGCTATTGTGAGCGCACTATCATTGATCCTCTAGATCTTCTTCAGCCAAGAAACAAGAGCCCCCCATAAGAAGAGCCTGAACCAAAGCTGTTAGTGTGTCTCGCAACGCCTTTTGACACATAGTTATTTCAATCATTACTCTGGAGCCTTGACAAAGTCGTAAAGCCAGTCCCTAATGCTGCAATGAAGGTAAGTAGGCACATGCTGACACTGCACTCTGACCGTATATCACAGCACCAGTATGTAAACTCGGGCGATACTTTCTCTCATCGTTTCGTTTCTTTCTATCGTATTGTGTCACAGAACCGAGGTTATGGCCAAAGAAAACAAAAGACAACATAGTGTACAGGTAGAGTGAGGAGAAATGTTCAAAAGAATTTGACAACTCAATGAAAATGACACGGTATAGCATAAAGTCATACCGCACATCAGCCGTTGTGTGGTGATAGTTGTACCATCGTGAGACATTTTCAAATGTATTCAAACCAGTTTTCGGGCTATCCGCTTTCAAGCTCAGGAAGAACCACCCATACTGCCAGACCCATAAGCGGAGTCAAAACCTGTCTGTAGGAACTGATCAAAAGCGGACAAGTCTTCTTCTGAAATCTGAAATTCAAGGCTGAGATCTTCTGGTAAAGAAAAAGGCCAGGCATCGATTGTGCCCTCGCCGCCCTTGTAAGAGCCAGCAGCGCCAGCAGTACCGGAGATCGGCGAACTTTCGCGTGACTTAGGTACCACCGCTTCCGGGTCGCCTTGGGCTGCCGCTTCCGTCGGGGATGGAATATACTCAAAGATTTTGGCGCAACGCGCCGCCGAGTTCCGGATCCAGGTCGACAGGCGACTCTGCATCACGGAACCAACGTCATTGAAAGATTTTGCGACCTCAGTCTCGAGCTCTTCGCGAATCATGGATGGGATTCTTCGCCGCAGAAAGTGTTGGTACTGGGTTTTCAGGTCATCCGAGTCGGAGAGCGTGTTTTTACCGTTTGAGCCGGCTGGGCCGTCATACCCTAGGGAATGCCTGGGTCAACACTTGGGGATCAAGGCATGTTTTTCATGGTATTATTGAATACTTACAAGGGCTTGGAAGACTTTCAATTTCGACCTCATCCGGGAAGAGAATGCTGTAAATCTCGTACCACCTGCTGACATTGGTCTGCTTACCCGGCTTGCGGGACTTGATCTTCTTTTCCGCCTCTTGGTCCATCCCAGCCCCCGGATCCGCCTCGCGGGTGCTCTCGTCTCGCAAAACGCAAGCGGTTCTGGCTCTCATATGTTTCTGAAGAGCCCCATCATCTCCGAAATGTTCGAAACAACGACTGCACGTAAAGAGGCGATGACGACGGAAAATATGCTCCCTGAATTGCATATTTGTGAGTCATTCTTATTACAGACACCATTCGGGTTTTGCGTAGAGACTTACTTCAATCGATGTATTTCAGTCCATCCGGGACCAAAACAGCTTCTATGATCCTTGTATCGTTCAGGGTCGTACTTGTAGAACGGGCAAGCGAATCGCTTTGGGTCGTTGTCGCCATCCGTCTTTGCACGCTTCTTGTTGCGGTCCCGGCGGCTATCATCGTCGCCATCATCTTGATCGTCGTCTGGACCATCCCCCCTCAGCTGTCTTTTGCTTCCAGCGAGATATTTTCCTCGGCTGCTGTTACTCTTCGTCTTCGTACTGCCAGATGACTTAGAGCTGCCCGAAGACCCTTCTTCGTAGTCGCATGCCTCTTCAAGGGGACAGACGTTCTCGTCAAGCCATTCATGCACCTTCTCCATAAAGATCTTGATGAACAATCTCTTGCGATATTCCACGTAGCTATCGATGTACGCGCCGGGCCCGATATTGGGCTTACTGAGATTGTCACCAGAGTCGGAGTTCCTGGCCGGTCCCTGGGATAGGTCTGAGACTTGACTAGTCCGTGGAGAGTGTGATCTAAATGACCAAAATTAGTCCAACATACTTGCTCGCATCACCAGATGGCAACGAACCTATGAGAGGTGTTCTGAGCCTCGTTTCCTCCCCCGTTATGCTCGGCCCCAGATGTTGCGGACCTGTTGCTTTCTGTTCCCTACTCTTGTCAGAACCAGAACTACTAGGTACGGTGAAGTGTTAGCTCACTGGTGCTTGTCTCACTGCAAGGTTCGAACTGGCTCGAGTGTTGGAGGACTTGTGTGGCTTGGGGGAGGGGTTTTCGTGTGCCTTAGGCATGTCCGTTGCACGGTTGCCGGACCAGCTGTGGATGAACCGGGAGATCACTAGGCTGAAGTCGATAGGAATCGAATGCTTCCTAATAACTTTGCAATGTTTTGTTCTTAACCAAGGAGTAGGGTGCGCAGGCCTGAGTATTGCGTGCATTCTAGAGCAGTGCACGCTAACGCTGGGATTGGACCATTATGTTTCGCTCCTTGGCCTTGGAAGATGTGGGAGGGGGCAACAAAGTGAGACTGGCAAATATTTGGATACTGGGGTGACACAGAAATCAATCTTTGTTTTTGGATGGCGATGATAGCCTGCCAGGAATGGGACGGCTCGTCGCTTTTATCTCCCAAATGTCGCTGCTCATGTCTGCCACATCAAGGCCCGCACTCGCGCACGCATTTGCGAACAACATCTTTGAGAAGATATGAGAGGGGGCCCGTCGCACATATTTCGCCTCATTCTAGAATCCAATAGCAGGTGCAGGGGCTGAGAGGGATGATGCTAGTCTGCTAATCTCATTGGACGTTCTGGTATCTGGACGGCCCTCGTGAAGATCTGATAATCCGGGGAGCAGCTGTCTGTCATGCCCGGTTAAACGGTGGAGTACGCAATGTCGCGCATATGGATCCGCTCACGATCTCGCGGACCAGGGCTCATGCATTTGGTCCTGCTCATTTGCGCGATATCGAAAATGACTTCACTTGAAACTGTGGGGGAAGATACATAAGTTGAATATCCGACTGGTAATGCTTTCATCCCTTGACTTATCCATTCACATTGGTGATAAGAAACTCGATTCAATTGATGTTCTCCGAGAGAAAGACGGAAACCACAAACGGACTAAGTACTCCAATCGACAAGATTAGACCCACACTTTGTGTACGCAGGCTGCAACAGTGCTCAATAGGGTGAACTCAAGAAGAGACGCCATCAATCGGACATCGCCGGCCGTCTCCAGTGTCTCATCAATCCTCTAATCAGAGGTGATTATAACAATGAACTCCGGTGAAAGGTATGGTTCCTGGCATGCCACGTCAAGAAAGGAGGGGCTAGTTCCTCGGCAAAATGCGGAAGGCAGACATGCTAACCCGATTCTAGACAGTTGGTACCGCAGACGGACGCCGTCATGTTGACGGAGTACCTTGCGAGCAGGGCGTTGACAGTGACAGAGACGTTGACGGCTGTGGCTAGTGGCAGCAATGACGCAGCTAAGGACCGCCTTTATGAGAAGACGCGGCAGGTCGACGCATTGTTGCAGCAGCTTAAGCAGGCTGGGGATAGGAACCGGCCATGAGGAGATATCACACGTGATCGTTGCCAGTGCGGGTTCTTCCTGATTACGGATGTCGGTGTGTACAACACGGTGTGTCGGATTGTTGGTCGGTGTGTGTTTCCTCCATTCTCTTTGGCTTCAATGGCGTTGAGAATCTGTGTTGATGGCGCGAAGAAAATGAGAATCGAAGAAGGGACGATGTAATTACGAGACAAAGCTCTACAAGATGTTCATTTAGAGTTTGTGGTGTGCAACTGTCAATGCCGGTGTCAACTTTTGGGCTCTCATCCTGAGGAATCAGGGCATGTACGTACTCCCTAAGCGCAGGACATCACTAGAAGTGGTACCCCTGTTGGTATCTCTCATCCAACGGGATTTCTCAGATCGTCTTTTTCTTCTGCATATGGCACCCAAGTTCTTCTCCGTAGCAATAAGCGGTCGCAAATCATTCCCCTGTTCTTTTGGAAGGCTAGTATCAATGCTAAATGACAAAAGATACTACAAGTCGACGATCAAGTGAAAGCAGTATCATTCGGTAAAGGCGTTGTCATTCTTTGAAGAGTCTGGTTTCGGTTTGATTAGCATGATCTTGCTTGCCTCATCAAGCATCTTAGGGGCATATAACAAATCCAACCTTCAAATGAAACAAAGAACTCTACTGTATGGTGTTTTATCGACAATTACTGTAAAGTGACAATATCATAGAAGAACATATCCATCGTCGTCGCAATAGCTAATGTGCTGTTGGCCGTCCTAAATTCGCCTACCTGGTCGTCTGCATCGTCTCGTTATATTGTCACCATACACAGCCAAGCATTATTATGTCGAAAAAGAAGCATTATGTAAATGCTATCGCGCGTGACACACCACAGAGAGGCTGAGTTCGCATCCGTCATGGAGTGTTGTTTATCCCATCTGGGCACAAAGACGGTGAAAATGTAAGCAACATAGGAAGGTCAGATAACTCACTAAATTCACCAACTACAAATAGTGAAAGTACCGGCCTAGACTGAAAATAAGAGGTCCAGAGAGTGGATCTTCAACCAGGATTTTTACAGACACTTGTGGTGAAAGGATGGCAAGAGAGACCTGCTTGTTTGCACTGTTAAAGTGTGTCTTTATTCACCGAAACCAACCTCGAAACCATCGCTGCCAGCACACCCCATCAGCAGGAGGATTTCTATTGCCTTTGCTCTCTTCCTCAATATCACTCACTTAGTGCCTTTCTTCAGCGTTTCAAAATTTTTCACTAAACCCTTTCATCTACTCTGACCGATCAGGTTTCGTGTGCCTTAAAGTTCTCGAAGGCGAGCGCATGTACATGCAGTTCTCGGACTACAGATTGCCAGTAAAAGTTTCCATAATGACATTACGAACTATCAACACTTTACTGTTCATTTACCCAATTGCATATCAAACAAAAGCGTCTGAAGATTCTAGGAAAAGTTGAAACTTGCAAAGGTTTCCTCTGATGCTCGAGTTAGGCAATGCGATTTTGTCATCCAACGAAGAAAGCACAGCCTGCGCTGATTAACAACCACTTTCGTTGTTCGAGTTATCGAATATTCTGGACGATGGCCCTGAAGCACACACTATTGCACATCCAAAGCCAAACAATTCATTTCCGGTGCACCGCCACGATGTCAAGAAGCCTCAGTATCTACGGCACTGCCTAGAACTCACCCTGCTTCATTCTGATAAACTTCCAGGCTCCTACTGCACGCCAAGTTATTGGACATGCACTTGAGGAGAAAAGATTATCCGTCTTTAGTTGAAGCCTCAGTCAGCCGAAACCCTTGGCTCCTCGGGAGACGGCAGACTCGGCATCTTCCTGGTCAACAATTGCGCATAGTAATCGAACTACGCCGAGCCTCAATCATTGATCTTTAACGTCACAAGTATCGCCACAACCGGTAGAGAAACACTCAGGTTGGGATATGTTCTTCTCCACGCCACTCAGGAGGGCCAAGTTGAGCTGTCTGCTATCAACCGGATCAGATTTTCCAATAGACCTGTCGTGCTCTTTCCCCTCATGTGCCAAGGCCTAGCCAAGCTCTGGGAGTGGGGAGAGCCTCAAAGCTCATCTCGTATCGGACTCTATTTTTCCACGTCTCTTTCATCGCTGTTATCATTCCTTTCTATCGTACTCTGCCCTGATAGGCAGGACCCTGGCACAATGCTGCGCTGCCAACGACAAAAGTCATTCTTGGTGGCCGTTGACCCGCTTTACGTTGTGCATATGCAGGCCGCTACTAATTACAAGTAATTCGGGCCAAGAAAGACAACCTTCTACGCCTCCGCGTTCAGGAAACCAATATTGGAGAGCTACCCCTGGCATATGCGTCTGCAAATCTCAGGCACCATGACCCAACTTGGGAGAGGCCATGAGCTGCACCACTAGTATAAAGATGGCGTCTGCCACCAGGGTTTTTGTAGTTTTCCGATGCCGCTCAAGAGCTTCAATTCCAGCAGCTGAAACTCGTCGCAATGAAGCTTGCCTCTGCTCTTCTTTTTGCCTCAGGCGCCGCAGCGGTAGCCGTAGTTGGGAGGGACGTCGACGAGCCTCTCGCAGGCCGCATCATCGACTCATGGATTCTCAACAACAACGAGGCCCAGCGTGATTATTGGTATGGGCGCGCCGCTCTTTACACCGGTGTCGAGGCCGTCTACGAGCTCACCAAAAACGAGACCTTGCTCGCTTGGTATCGCTCTCGCATCGACGGCCTCGTCGTCACCGAGAACGGCACTATCCCCGGCTTCCGCACCGATCACTATTCTCTCGACGACTATCGCATTGGCCGTAACATCCTCTACTGGTATCAACGCACCGGGGAGGAGAAGTACAAGATCGCCGCCGATACTATCCGCGGTATGCTCGAAGGGCACCCCAGAACCCCTACGGGTGGTTTCTGGCACCGCTCACCCACCTACAAGAACCAGATGTGGCTAGATGGCATCTATATGGCCGATACCTTTTACGCCCACTACACGTCCATCTTTGACGCGGATAACACCACCGCCTGGGACGATATCGTCCTTCAGTGGGACAAGATCGAAGAAGCTCTCCGCGACCCTGAGACTGGCCTGCTTTTCCACGGCTTTGATGAGGGCAAGGAGGCTGTCTGGGCCAACTCTGAGACGGGAGCCTCACCACTCGTCTGGAACCGCGCCGTCGGTTGGTACTTCATGTCCCTGATTGAGGTCCTCGATCTCTTTCCCAAGGAACACCCCGGCTACAAGCGTCTTGTCGGCTACTACACCTCGCTTGCCGCCGCCCTCAAGCGCGCACAGGACCCCGAATCCAACGGTTGGTGGCTCGTCATGAACGAACCCTACCCCGGAATGGAGCGCAACTACTTCGAGAGCTCTGCAGCCGCCATGTTCACCTGGGGTTGGCTCGCCGGGCTGCGTCTCGGCTATATCGACGAGGCCACTTACCTCGAGCCCGCCACAAAGGCCTACACGCACCTTGTCACCGACTTCGTCACTAAGAACTGCAACGGCACTGTCACGTGGACTGCTACCGTTCAGGTAGGTTCTTTGAACAGTGATGCTTCATTTGAGGTAGGAATATCCCACCTAACCCTCCCACGTCAACCGCATATGAGAACCACATCTTGCTGATTCGCACCTGTAGTACTATGTTGGTATTCCTACCGTTGACAACGACACCCGTGGTGTCGGTCCCTTTCTCCTCGCCGCCTACGAGTGGGAGCTTCGCAACAACATCTCTGCATAGATAGGTCTTCTGTCGTGAAGAACACTACCAACCTTGCAAGTTGTCAAGTGATTAGAAGGTTATGGCGAAGGCACATTATGCTCAAGTCGAATTGGCTCCAATCGGGACAACGAAGTTCAGCTCCCAGACGATTTCACTTTTTGTATAAAATTCCCCTGCCTCATGAGGGACATAGAGACATTGTTGCGGCATGAAAATGGACAAACGTAGAAGCAGACCTAATATGTGGCTACCCCGTCCGGCCCACGGTGATGTTGCCGGCGTCAATGCGTCGCATCATATGGCTAAGAATCTGGGGGTGAAAGTGGGCGACGAGAACGCCTTTCCGTACTTTTTCCAATATGCATTCTTCATATATAATCTTGCACCGGTCTGTCGATTTTATATCGTGCCAAGTTGATTGCACCGAACAGGCCCTAAGCCGCTGATTCTGAGCGTTTCGCCAAGTACCGATGTTCCAGCCGGTGCCGTAACGCATAACGCTGGGCAAGCCGATCGCAAATCCCCCAAATACGTCGTCTATTCGACATAATCATACCTGAAATCAGATCGGACCGCTCTGGTCTGCTGAGGTTGAAGGCGACTTGCATCAAGTCTGCTCTCTGGACGCAGGGCTCGGTGTCTTCCTGAAGAAGTTTCTGCCACTCGAAGTACCATCGATACCAGTCTTTGAGGTGGCACCTCCAGAAAGGTCGATTGTGCATGACGGCTGAGAAGACCATGGGTGAAGTTGTCATGAGCTGGAAAATGGACTTTGTGTCGAGGAACGAGGCAATCAGAGTAAGGACCTCCAAGGGTAACTTGGCGAAAGACTCCGAGGCCGCTGATGGAATGTTGCCGAGGACAGAAGAGTACTCCTCGAGATCGAATGATCTCATAGCGGCGAACCCGCTCAGGTCATAAAGCGTGCCCGAAACTTCGTCACTGATTAGCGGAATGACTGTGATAAGGTCCCTGCCAGGCTTGGGTTCGAAAGCTCTGCTCATGTCCACACCATAGTCCAGACCCAAGAATAGGGAGTATGGCTCTGTCACTAATTCAGACATGACATTGTACAGTATGTCTTTGTCAAGCTGGGTAGCCTTAATGTTGTGCTCTATGGAGAAGTTCAAAAGGAGCAGCTCATAGCAACATGGGTGAAACGGGAGAACCGGCCCATGCTGACTTGTGTCGAAATAGCAGTAAAGTTGCGTCTGGTCGGGCTCAGGCACATTCGGGTCATCCCCTCTGTTCTCTGGCGTTATTATGAAGTGCCCGTACGTTGGCTCAACCCTTCCGACGCCCGATATAAAGGCTCTGGTCGTGTCAATCCCTGCCGACGAGTTGAATCCAAGAACCCGAGCTTCACCCAGCCAAGCAACGTCTCCTTCATCGTAATAGTAAGGGTCAAGTCCCCGGTAGTCGTCTTCCAAGGCCAGGTACCCTTTTAACCGCTTTGGACGTTTCTCGTCTTGCGATCTTGAACGATGGGCGATCGCGAGTGTCCGGAAAGGGCCGCCGCAAATGGCACATCGGTAGTCTTGAGAGCCTGGTCTGACGTACATTCTTTCCCGAGCAGAATATGAGCAGATTATGACTAAAAGCGCTCGGGGATTGAGGGAATCGATGCGCAGGGAGATGAGGCAACAAATTGAGGTGTAAAGATGGAAGAGGAACGATTCAGAAACGGTGTCCTTCAAAAATGGGTCCGACAGTCCGTGAAACCGTGGTGAGTGAGTCGTGACAAACCTGACGGCGAGCGCTGTCCCGATGGACCCACCATTACCAGTCACCGAGAAAATACCTCCCGCAGAATCATTTGACTGTGCTGTACGCTAAGAGCGTGACATAGTCTGAAAAAAATCGAAGCCACCTGAATACTATATTTGGTACTGTATCAAATCGCAGGTAGCCATTAAAGGTCGCTAAGCTTGAGTTCTCGTTGATCACGATTGACGTCTCACTTTACAACGCTAGTTTTGCTTTCCGTGCCCGATACAGGCAACTGCTCTTCAAGACAAGTCGCGTCTGCCACCTATACTGACCAATCAATTGAACATATTGTCTGGCTGTTTGAAGCAAACATGCATTGAGGTACGGTGAGATGATCAGATCATAGTTGCAAGTGAAAGGCACCCAGGGCTATTGAGAACGCCTTTGGGCAGAGTGTGCATTGTACTTGCTCAAGGATATATAAATTGCACTTTTATACGTTGAAGGTAGAACCATAAGAAACAGAAAATAGCAAAAAACTTTTGCCTTCATAGCTCTTCCTCCTCTGAAGCATGTTCACTTAACACCCAGAGTGCCACAAGGCCTTGAGACTGATCTTGAGAATGTTCTCTGCGTATTCCAGCTGGGATCACATATAACAAGGCGATCTCCCATCTAGAATAGGATGTTGGGACAGTCTCTATTTTTTTTATCGAATCGAAAGCGTAAGCAATATCGATACGGGTTTCCTCGATATTTTTTATTCGTTTGCTCTAGTCCGCAAACTCGGACCAACACGGCGACTGAGTGGTATCAATAAACACATTCGCATCGAGATGAATTGTAAATACATTAGGATCTTGAACAAGCTTAACAGATGTGTGACCAGTAATTATGCTTCTCTCCTGCTAGATACTCTTCCGTGTTTGGCTTTCAACTTTCAATGACCAATGGCTGTCGTAACGCAAAAAAGTGGAAAAGACCCGCGGTTATGGAAGTTACGAAAACGAACATGCGGATTTGATATGACTGCTAACCGCGGGCTAATACAGATCATGCTTAGTGTTGTTCACCTAGACGGTGGGGAGTTTTCCTGTAGACATTAGTCCGACAGGTCAAATCCAGGCACTTGGCGAAGAGGAGGTTAAAGAATACTAAATTTCTATCTGGTATCATATATTGTATGTCAAGTTCAATATGTACAGTTGAATTGAAGAAGTTCGGGCCAGATTGTCAACGGAGAGCTCAAGAAATGGGGATTCCCACTTGCGCGCAGAGCCCGTCGTAAGAGTTTCCAGGGGCCAGACTCGTGCCGGTCTGGTTCTCAAAGGAGATACGGTTGAGAGTGGTGCCGTCTTCTTTGTACATCGGCCACGATCCATTGCAGTCGTAGTTGAGGAGACCAGACTTCGTGTCTTTGGCGAAGGCCGCCCATGCACCACGCATGTATTTACCGACGGCAACCTCCTGCTCCGTGCTTCCGATTGCCTCTTGTGGTACAGTGTCAAAGAGAACAGGGAGCTAATTTGTGTCAGTTGACGAGTCTTAAGCCCAGAATTTTGATGAAAGCAGAAAGCGTGACGAACCTCGGATGCATGCCATGCTCCGCTAGGCGGCGTCGTGGTGACGGCCATGTTGGGAAAGTCGCCGAAATAACGGTATCGCCACGTGGGATACCCAGCAGACACTGCTCGTGCCGCCCTTCTCGCGGCAGGGCAGTTATACGCAACGAGGTTGAACCCATACCAGTAAGTTTCGTTTACAGCAGGGGCTCCGATCTTGAATAAACCAGCTTCGTTCTCAGTGTTGCCGATGAGATATCCCGCCTTGGCCGAGTTACGGACACTGTAGTCGGCAAAGATGAGATGATCATCCACTACGGGCGCAAACGTGAGCCCAGTTGAGACAGGGCTGGTAGTGTTCGCTAGGCTGGCAATAATCTCGGTTGCGTTCTTTTTCGACATGCAGTCAGAAACAGCATTATGGTCGGTCAAGTTACTACCGCAACCAACAAACATTGAAATCTGGAACCACTTGTTTTGCACGGACTGGTTAGTATATATGCCAAATCCATTGGCAACGCCGCTCATTGGGATGAAACCATTAGCGATGGGGTCGGACGCGTATGCGTAAGAGTAGTAATCGACCATAGATCCTCCGGCAGACTGGCCAAACATGGTGATTCTGTTGACGTCGCCGCCGAACTTCTCCACGTTGTCGCGAACCCATTCCATGGCCATACGGACATCGAGGAATCCAAGATTAGGAGCGGAGACGGGGTTTCCTGGAAAGCCGAAGATGTTGAGGCGGTAGCTTCGAGGTTGAGCCGCGTCAGCACTGGCAATTTTTCCAAAGACCGAAAATCGGCGGAAACTCACTTCATGGACACCACAACGACGTCATCCTGGTCGGCAATGAACTTTCCATTGTATGCTGGGATCCGGGAACTACCTATAGTCCGAGTCAGAACGTTATATAGACTTTCAGCTTTTGTTCAGACGATTGCATATTTACCAGAGACAAAAGCGCCGCCGTGGACCCAGACGAGCACAGCCTTTTTCGCATCGCCCGTCTGTGGCTTGGTCCACACGTTCAAGGTCAGGCAGTCCTCGCTCTGGGAGCCCGTGTCCGCGAGCACCTTGGTAACATCAGCAGCAGAGGCGGGAACTCCAAGCTGCTTGATCGCTTCGACGTTGACAGCTGCACTTGACGGCTGCATGCACTGGTTTCCCTGATGAAATACTTGTTAGCTGCCAAACGGGATACAAAACATGAGAAAAGTCGGAGAGATGACATACAAATGCCGAGCCGTTGATCAAAGAGGAACCGGTGTACCTGACGGGAGGCTGAAAGCGCAAGATTCCGACAGGCGGTTCGGCGTACGGAATACCCAAGTACTCGGACACCTAGTGAGATTGGTTAGTAAACCCGCCGTCGCACACAGCATTCTTGCATGCGTACCTCGTCTGCGTCGGAGGCAGCGTGTCCTTCGACCGGACCGCTAGTCGTCGTGATCGACTGACCGATGGCCCAGCGAGGTGAGATCGGGTTGGCGACAACGAGACATGAGGTAACAACCACGACCCTCAGGAGGTTGTGAAGGCTGCTTTGGACTCTCATGTTGATGCTGATGCCGCTCAACTAACGAGAGACCAAAGACCTGAGGTGGGTAGGGTGAAACCGAGGAGACCGGAGACGGGGCCGGTTGGTCTTAAATCTGCGGGTAGATGGGACTTAAGAGGAACGCCGTGATCCAGCCAGCCTCGCAATCTCGGAGATGGCCTTGACCCCGTCTTTATGTCAACGAAGTTTGCTGATACCATAATATACCATGCTCGTTGAGGGAACGACCCATCCCTCTTCCGAACGCTTCCATTGAATGCGCGATGTCCCCTTCAACCGTCCCATCGTCACGATGGGTCCCCCAGACTACTAGCTCGCGCCGGAGTGGGCTCTCCTTGAAAGCCGGGCTGGTCTTGCGTCGTCCATCCACCTGTATAGCGCAGGGAACCCTGTCCTTCTGAAGATTACTGGCGGAGAGAGGAGCGGATGGCAGGCTGGTTCATGAAATGGTTTAGTCATACAGAATAGAGCCTCATAGTTTGGCTAAAATAGGGCGGCCGGTGGGGATCGGCCCAGCTAGCTGGGTTACCTCGCAAGCGTGTTCAAATCGGGGACACATGTTTGCGCCAATTCCTACCAAGAATTTATATTGAGCCCACATCGGGAAGTGGCTCCTTTTTTCTCTCAGCCAGGTGCGGCTATCGAATGCAGAGTGACAACCGCATATGCATCTCGAAAACTACTTGGAATCCCAAGAGCTCAACTCGCAGCATGCGGGTGGAGTAAGACGGCTTCCATGCATGGACGGAGGGGTCCGCAACAGCGGTGAACCTAGGTGAGCGTCACGCAAACGAGAGCTAACATCGAGCGGGGTCACTGGACCAACGCGGCAGTGCCATAACTTGCTGTACTGCTATTTTGGACCCTCTTGCAGTCGGTGGCTCGGTTGGCCTATTCTCCCATGGGCTCTCTTGGTTAGTAAATAAAGAATAGAAAACCCCTCATACTATTCCCAAGAAGGGATGCGTCGCGAAGAGAATACGCCGGTCATGAACAGCAAGCGCATGCAAGCGCGTGCAAGCGAGAGATGATTGCAGAGGAAACCAGTGCTGCTGTAAGCTCACAAATGTGCCAAGGCCGGTTAGGGTACAATGCCAAGAGGATTGGCACCTTTTGGTTTTGCTGGGAAAGTCAGCCTAGCATCGACACTGTTTGACTTTTCCAACGTCAATGCTGCGACTGTTATCAAAGCAGGAGGCTTATCGTAGCGCGTGCGATGAACGAATACAGCATTGAACCATGCGCGTTGACAGCAAAACCGAGCGTAGAAGATCTGGCTTCGACCTTGCCCAGGTCTGGGCCTTTGCCTTGGCGTGGTGGTAACGGTTCTAACTACCCGTTCTCTCGAATTGAGTTCCACTCGAGACCAGACGAGGTTTTGGTGAGTGCAGAGCAGGGCTGAGGGTCACCAATGAGAGAAATGCGAGCAAGCGAGATGCCCGCCCACTGGAAGAAAGCGCCAGGAAGGCTGTTGAAAGCTCGGCCACGCGTTCTTCTGCTAAGCTCCGACGGCCAGGGAAACCCCAGCACGGGACTCACAGAATCTGGGCAGCCAACACATATCCGTACTCGGCCTGAAGACTGGGGATGGCTAGTGGAGGTTACCGGACTCAACGTCGCACGACAAATGACTTCGGCTACGCTTATAAACAGCCGAAAGTGAGTTGCTCGGGGTCCGCCTAGCAGCTAGGTGCAGAAAGATCCGCTCGAAGGTTATCGCTAGCCGATCCCTTGGACGCCGTTGAGGCCAGATAGAGCCTCGAGAACGGGAAGCCCCGCTCGGCACAACGCATGGACGATGAACACGGCGCCGGTAGTCTTTTGGACGGTGGTGTGCCCCGCAGGCTTCAGAAGGGGGGTTAACAAGCAAGGCGGCCAAGAGGCAGTGTTCTTCTGTGCTGGCGTCATGTAGCTTTGGCGGCATTTGCAAAAATGCAACGAAGAGTGGCAATGGCCGGCTGGCCGTTTGTATGCACACCGCTGAGAATAGGAGTTGCATCATGTTGGAGACTAGCGTGTCTGTCTATGACGCATCGTTCCATTTTCTTGATGATCTTAGGCGCTGTGCGTTGCGCCTTTTGCATCTCGGTGACTGCGCCCTCTGCATCTGCGATCATATCACAATGTTCCAACAAAAATTTCGATTCCATGGTCGAAAACAGTAATAACGAGATTGCAGTGTTTGTCTGAACGCCATTGGGCCACACTGCCCAACCACCAACAGAGCGGCGGTCCAAAAAAGAAAGCTGCCTTGATAAGCGCTCTTGATGCACTGACATGCATATGCTGTTGCGGTGATGATGCGGACCACTCACCATGTACCTAATGTTGTGCAAGTAGAGCTCAAGGATATGTAGGTCTTGAGGCTTTGAGGCCGAAATTTCGATGTCGAGAAGCATGGGGAAGGCCCCAGGCAAGCTGCGATTGGACAATGCATTGCCACTCTTGGCCTAGGTGGGCGGTCCTCGAGCAAACAAATTGGCGGCTCGCACCCGTGCATGTGTCGGTTCGAGAACGGAAGGCCGACGCTTCGATCGAACGCAGTCGAAGTCCCGTCAACCATTGGCATTTCGCAACTGTACCTTCGAAAAGGTTAGCACAGACGTGGACGACAAGATGCGGACCAGCCATGCATCGCGCTAGCGCCGCCTGTTCTCGAAAGTATACGTCGGGCTCGTCACGCAACTTCTTCAGGCCTCGGCTGCTTGACTTAGAGACAAGTCGCGACTCAGGGAAAAGCGCTCAATGAGGTCTGTCCCTGTCAGGTTGATAAGATCGAAACCTTTGACAAAGGAGCCATGGCGCTGGTGACGGATGTTGGCATCCGTTGCCGCGTCTAGGACGAGGCTGTAGGAGTGGCACAATGTTGGGAAATGAGTTCGCAGAAAGTTTGTGGTAGCTAGGTACTAAGGATGTGATCGGCAGGCAAGAGAAGTCAATCAAGTGGGTCTCCTTCCTCCACGCGAAGGTGTCAGTGATCATCGTGCCATGGCAGGAGCAAATAACATCCCGGATTCATCATTTCGCGCCTGGATTTCACACAAACTTCATCTCGCTTGACCACCACACGACAACGCCCGTCTCCGTCTTTTTCCGCATTGCCACGGTTCCCTCCTACGACGTCGCTTGGAGTCAATATGAACATGGCTGTGCACTTCAAGCAAGAGCACAGCAAGCTTGGTACGCAAATGATGCTTGGTTTTGGTACATATTCGTCGGTGCCACGAGAACGCGTCTACCTATGACATGGACGTCTTTCTCGTGACTATCGACGTCGAGTAACATTACACTCATCGTCGTGACCCTTGACTAGCTTCCGGGTAGCCCGGCGGTGCTGACTGACGCACATCTGTGGCTTCTTCCGCACACTTCCTCGGCTGGTAATCAGATACCAGCAACTTCCCCTCCCATCAACCAAAACCTCGGCTTGCGAGGCTTTGCGGAGACGGCCACCAAGCAGCCTTGCGTCTTGCCTGATGCCAGCACATTCGAGACAGACTCGTGGTAGTTGTGGAGGTTAACAGGCTTGGAAACACTGCCCAGACCGTGTCCGGTTGTAGCTGGCAGCGTCTCTGGTCCATGTGTCGTGTGCGTAGCGCAAGGTGGTTGAGAAGCTCACTCGCGGTGATGGAAAGCTTCGGGACTTGGCCTCCTCGCACGAAAGGCCTAGTGACTCTTGTCCGCGTTCTCCTTCTTCTTGGCGACGACAATGGCGTCGAACCTCCTGAAGCCGCACAATCCCTCGAAGAACAGACTCCCAATCCACGTCCACCAGAGACCCGTGCCGAACTCGATGCCGTGCTTCTGGAGCCTCGTCCGGTGGAACCAGTAGCATTCCGCAAGATGAATGCCCAACACGGGCAGGAAGATGGACTTGACCAGCCACCGATAAAACCTAGGCCCGCCGGGGAAGACGCTGTGGAGGAAGGACCAAATGGGCGTGCCGGGCAGCACAAACCCAAGCGTGAGCCAGCAGACAAAGTAAAACGAGACGGCCCCAAACACCACGACGTCAAAGCCCTGCGGCGGCGCAAAGTGTTGGACGGTGATGTCGCTGTCCCCCAGCGCCTGCCGCGACGCGCGCGCCATCTCGACGACGGCGGGGCGCATGTCGGCCCATGACTTGAGGGGAGGGTCAAAGGCGACTCGGTACTCCTTGCCGCCGAGCCCGCCCGCGGCGATGGTCATGGCCTCGAGCGTGACGTCCTTGAGCCACGGCGCTGTGGCGGCGGAGCGACCGAGCCCGGCGTAATGGCGCAGGTAGAGGGAGAGCTCCCGCTTGTGGTCTTGGTTCATGTGCGCCATGATGCGGTCGCGAGGAGACGGGGCCGCGGCTGCTGCCCCAGTAGAGGCAGCGGCGGCGACGTCGGCCTGGCGTGCCATTTTTGTGCTTCTGATTGGGTATCGGGTTGCGGTATGGGGTGGGAAGTGAGAGACTCGAGCGGGATGAGAGAGTTCCGATGGTGCCCGCCTCCAAGGGGAAACAGCTCCTCCCGACTATGGTTCCTGGTTCTGCGTATACCCGGCGGTAAGGCCAAGCAATCTTAAAAGGGCAATTGCGAAGGTTTGCGGTCTGTCTGCGTATCTGCGGGAGTGCGGGAGCGATCGGGGGGAAGAAAAAAGGTGTAAAGAAAGGAGGGGTCAGTGAGGTTGGTTGCGTTGGGAAGAAGACTCATTGAAACATCCCATGCCAGGAACCAACGAGATTGCGGCAGTGGCACGTGCAGTCCTTGCCAGCGCGGGTCGGTTCGGTGTCAGCCTCAGCCATCACCAGTCGACCAGATCGTTTCGCGTCACTTTGCGCCAGAACGCACCGACATCCCAGGGACGCTACAGCACTTTTTTTCTTCTTCTTCTTTTTTCCCTCCTTTTTTCTTCGACAATTTAGTAAATCTCATAGCGCAGACTGTCCTCGTTGAAATCGTCACTGCGTGAGGACAACTGGCTTTTCCCACCAACAGTGCGATGAAGGCCTCTCCCTCTCTCTCTTCTCTTAGGTTATGTCCAACAGGCACGTTCCTTCGCAACCCGTACCTTCAAAAGCCACCCTCACTTAATGTCAACGTCTTTTGACTCCGGGCTTAGCAACGATATTTTGTGGTCCCCAGTTCCAGGTTCACTGAAAGTCAAATCTTGAAATGAACAGCTCGAAAGCCCGACCGGCTGGAAAGGGTAACACACTCAATGTCTACATAGTAGACTTGGAGAAAAGAGTGATGCTCGTTCCACCAACACTCCTGAGCCAGTGCGCCCAGGCCAACTCGTCTGAACATATTGCCTTTGCTTGCGAAACTTTCAATCGAGAGAGACTGTGTAAGGATGCCGTGAGTTGTGGCCCATGGGGCGGCAGGCTGCCGGCGGTCGTGCCAACAGGCACACTAACCAATCCGGAAACGATGGCCAAACGTGATCAATCGCGTCTTGAGCACACCAGAGCAGACCCGGGCTCGCGGACTGGTGGGAGACCGGGCCGGGCTTTTTGGCCAACGTTTGGTGGGGCCAAGACCGCGGGGTATCGCGGGGTAACCGCCAGCCAAGCGCCGGCCCGGTTCCGGCGCGCGCCTGGAAACATCACGTTCGCACCATTTGTATCTAGAACACGCTTGTGACCCTTAACGATCGAGCCAAATAGGGCCTCATATGCCCAGCTCACTTCCAAACAAGTCGATATAACTGTATGCAGGGCAACCACGTCAGCCATCAAATCCTCGCCAGCCCATCCTGCAGACCAAGACTGTCTCTTGGCCTTGGTTGATGCCTCTCGCGGTTGTACTGTTTGCACAGGCTTCTGAGCTTCACGCCATCTGCTAGACCCTCACGCCCATCATCAGCCAGTGAAGTCATGATGGGCAATTCACGAGTGCTCCTCGTGGGCGGTGGTGGCATCGGCACAATAGCCGCGCTCAACCTCGAGCGAGGAGGCTTGGCGGAAGTCACTACCGTACTCCGTTCCAATTTTGAACACGTGAGTCGCAAAGGGTTCTCGATAAAGTCATGCGATCATGGCAACTTGGAGAATTGGCGGCCTACCCAAGGTGAGTCTGCTGCCTATATCTGTGATGCCTATATCTGTGTTGCCATGACGGCCAGTGGCGTCACTAAAGCTAACATCTTTACAGTCCTAAACTCTGTCCCGAGCATCTCGGACACGAGCCCTGCTGGAAGATACGATTACATCATCTGCTGCACCAAGAACGTCCCCGATGCCGGCCCGAAACTTCCTGACATCATCGCTCCCGCCGTGTCTCCTGGTCACACCGTCATCGTCTTGATCCAGAACGGCCTCAACATCCAGCTGCCCTTCTTCAGCCGGTTTCCCTCAAACACTGTTCTCTCGGGCGTAAGTCGCATCGACGCCCATGAAGTTTCTACAGGCGTCGTCGAACAGAAACAGCACGACCTGCTTCACGTCGGTGCTTTCCAAAACCCCAAACTTGACAGAGAGGAGCAGCACCGAACCGCGCAGCGCTTTGTGGGGATCTACAGTTCGGGAGGCAAAACCACATGTCTATATAAGCCGGATGTTGAGTTCGATCGGTGGAGTAAGCTGGTGTACAACGCCTCGTTCAACCCGATTTGTGCTCTGACAGGCTTGAATGCCAGCGAGCTGCAAATGACAGGCAGGACGATGGATACGATGGTCGTTCCGGCTATGAGGGAAGTTCTCGCCGTGGCAGCAGCGGCAGGCCACGATATCTCCGAAGATATCATAGAGAAGACTATCAAGCTCAATCCCATCGAGGAGAATATCAAGCCCAGTATGCAAGTCGACTTTGAGAAGGTGAGCCTGCCTCGATCTGCACTCATTGAGTAAGGGTTGAAGAGGGGTGCTAACACTTTGCAGGGAAACCTGATTGAGCATGAGAATATCCTTGGCGAGGTCGTCCGAGAAGGACAGAGACACAAAGTGCCTACGCCCATCTTGAACGTCTTATACGAGATATGTTGCGCGCACCAGTGGAGGTTCAAGAAGAGTAGGGGTCTGGTATGACGAGTGTTATCGACGTCCCATGTTGGGAGACTCCGGGCCCCATGACACCAAGGATTAGATCACACTTACCTCATACAATTATACTATATTCTTCGAGCTTGTATTCGCTGTGATTGATACATACTAAGAAGGGATGCCTTCCACGAAGGTGTTTGTTCAACCTCAGTAGTAGCTCTCGCTTGTCACCGATGCGTCAAATGGTGTGAACGAATAACGAATAGGTCTTTCCTTTTTCTTGTTCGCGTAGACAGCATGTGAACATGTTATGTGTCCGGTATGGTTCAATCAAACAAACCAGGTTCAAACCCGACGCCGAGCGCGTCAACCCGCATCATGGATTTCGGGAAACAGGTATAGTTATGCTAATGAATATAGTCTTACGGCTCCTGAGGTAGAAATACTTCTCTGGAATGTTCAAGGCACCTCTAGAGCAGCGATGGCGGGTAGTACACCCCGTTAGAGTCTGCTAACCTATGAAAGCGTGGCATTCTTATAGACTGCCGACTCATACACCAATACATTCGCGAAGATCTTGAGTGAACGACATGGGTAAAGGTGCCCAAAACCTCGCTTTTCACGATCAAAGACCGGTTAGACGTCTAAGCATGGCCTTTCGTGGGCCTCTTGACCAACACAGCCTCATTTATCATCCCCCTGCACCAACCCAAGCCCTCCTTCGTGCCTGGAAGAAGGCGCTTTCTATAGCCCCATATCCCAAACATCCGCGAATCAAGAAACAAGGGGCCTGATAGGCGGGCCTCGTGATTTGCAAGGCAAACGGTTGTTGGATGCTAACAGCTACATCCCTCTAGTACTTAGATAGAAGTGCTGTAGACATACTTTTTCTTGTTGAGCTGAAATATTTGTTGGTTGTGATTCGAGGTTCCCGGTTTATTGTTGAGAAAGCGCGATGGGTGAGACGGCGCAGACCAAAGCGCTAGTTGTTGTCATAGTGTGAACCCAAAGATCGATCAGATAACAGCTCTTGTCCGTGCCCAGTGCATTAAGTTTTCTAGTCTCATTAAATGCACAAACTTCTCATCTCATTATTTCAGGCGTCTTCGTAGTCGTTTTCGACATCGTTTTCATTGCTGCTCTCGGCAACCTTAGGGCTAGACCGGGAAAGTTTATTCAGATGACTAGAGTCATTTGAATTTCTTAATTATGATTACTACGCATATTTTCTTGGCTGTTATCGATACAATCCTTTCAGGGTATTGTTTGCCTTGCTTAAACACATAGCTGAAGCAGAGTCGATATTGGGTGGGTAGTAGAATTAGTGAGGGGATGAACCTGTGATGATGTTGTGCAGTCTTCTGGATTCAAACAGGTGTACCAGTACGATACGCTCCTAAAAACTGTCATTGGAACAACCAGCGTCTCACCTCTCTGACGGGAACAAAGAAGATCATGTTCATCCTATTCCTCCTGGGCAACATCGCGACCCACCGACTCCTGATCTCGCCCCTGCACGGAAAGGCGAAAGACAAGCACAGTTTTCTTTAACCCTCATCCGAATCCATAAGACATCCAAGAAGATGTAAGAAAAGAACTATAGGTTTGGGTACTGATGAAAAGAAAGATACCCCGCTCAGGCTATAAAATAGCTTCGATCATTGCACCACCATATGCCCGGTCGCCATTGGAGGCATGCCCTGGAACGACGGTTCCGTGATATGAGAAACGTGCATCTAGCTGGCTGTGCGAGAAGTCCCGACTCCACGAACTCGCCGAGAAGCATGTGAAAAACTTGCAATCCCAAAGATCCGCCTGTACGCGCTTCAGGCGGTCGTGAGTTACTGCAGAAAGCAAGCCACCTGTAATGCCCACAGGAGAAACACCTTGACAGCAGCCAACAAGCGGCCGCTAGACCTTGTTACCACTAGTACCAATACAGCCCGACTACACAACCTTTCATTTGGGCTAAAGGCCAACTACAAGGCGGAGATACGCACAAGCTGTGGGAGATGGTCTTCAGATGAGACACAGAATAAGCTTCTCAAGAGGATCTTCGACCACCAGGCTTCTTCTCTGCATCTTTCTTGCATACTTACCGTGTCTGTTTGGCGGTGGGCTGAGGTGCACGCAGCACCAACGACGAGCTTTTCCCCTTGGAATGAACTTCTAGGCAATTCTCCCCGAGCAAGGTTCCCCATGGACGGGCGTATGTTCCTATCTGTGCTGCCGGATCTGTAAGCCGGGGCGTTTATGAGGAAAAGTTTGTCGACTTGGTAAACCCAAAAACCCATAGCTGAGCCGTCCCAGCGTTGGCCTCCCGAACAACGGGCGTATTATGCGGTGATAAACGCTTGGATCGCTCCCACAACGGCGTTTGCGATGAGATTTCCCGATCTGGGCTTCGGATGGTGGACGACCCTGATATATCTCGTGGTCGACAGGACTATCATCCTGTCTGCGCTTGGTACACCAGATAGATCCCGGATCAAATGAAGCCAGGAACCCTGCGGCTGGCGCGTGCAGTCGATGTGCCACTCAAGTCGGCTCACGGCCTGGATACCGATGGATAAAGTTGCATTTGGGAAATGGCTGATTTCAATTACACATTTCGTCGACCAAACTCTTTAGTTCACAGGTTAGATTGACTCCGAAGGGGTTAAATGCAGTGACTTTTAAGCCGAAATCAATATTGCGTTGACATGATCAGCCATCTCTCATAATGACATGCCAAATGTCAGCCCAACGCCGCCCGATGCAGTGGTATACCGTTTTCCTAATGCTCAATCCCAGTTCTCGTGCGTGTTCTGGTTCCCGTGTCCCAACCTTCCAACCAGTGTTGTAGCCGCAAGTTGGTTCCGTATCGCGCTCGTCTTCGTCTCGTAGGAAGCCGGCCCTCAGTCCAGCTTCCGCAGACTTTCGATATCGCGAGAATGGTCTGATGCCATTTAGTCATGCTCTCTCTCATCACAGCTTTCCGTTGCCCTCACCCATATCTTCAAATGTAGTAGTAGTGCGCACGTGAATGCCCGACTCGATTGAGCTCCGGCGCGTCGAGGACTCGCCGTCTCCATACCTTATCTGTGTCCGCACCTCGCCCCTAAGCTTGTCTCCCAGCTCCAGCTGGCTTTCGTCTGGCTCTACGTTGGTCGATCGGAACGAGAAGAACTTCTTCCTCTTCTCCGCGATTCGCGCGGCCGCGGCTGCCTTTCGGCCGAACGGATCGTTGCTCTGTTGATCGCGGCTGCTGATCGACTTCAAGTACTGTCCGATGCGAGACGACGAAATCGACGCCTTCTTGGGTGCCGAGGCTTCCACAGAGCTCACAGAGCTGAAAAACCTTGGCATGCCGCGTTTGAAAAGGACTCGCATGGAAGGCAGACACACTACGACCATCGACACCGACACCTCAATGCCTGACCAGATGAGCGGATCCGTGAAGTCCCACGTCGGGTTTATTGACTGCGTAAACAAGGCGATGTACCGTAAGCGCACGCACGAGGTGATAAGAATAAAGATACCCAAGCTGAACATGATGAAAATGCCGACTTTGGAGCGTAGACCCATATTGAGATGCCACAGCAGCGGGATCGGAAGGAAGAGGATAATGATATCGTGGCTGATGCTAAGCCCACCCGCCACGAACGCGAGCACGTTGATGTCGAGGCAGTGATGCGGACCGAAATCGCCTTTCCACCCATCCCAATTATACGAGAAGGGTATGCATTGGAATATTTGCATGAAGAGCATGATAGTAGTCGACAAGGCAATATAGGACATGGCCGCGTACGTGGCACGTCGGAAGGATTTGTTCGGGAATATTCGCAGGTAGAAGAAAAGCACTGATATTTTGGTTAGACCTAGGCAGGTGAGGTAAAAGCTCTCGTCGATAAAGAAGATCTGGACCTATGGTCAGCGTTGATGGCACAGCACGACATGAATCTTCTTTCCAACCTTGAGTCCGAACGTGAGCTCTTCCGGCTTGACCATCCAAATGTCTTCCCCAAATGCAACCCAACCGGCTTGGGTTCTTGTCAGCGAACAGAGACAGGATGTAGACGAAAGTTGGACATACCCAGATGACCGAGGATAACGAATACAATGAAAAGAAGCTATTGCATGTCAGATGGTGAGTCCGATACTTCCTTGCACGCCTCACATACCCCGCAAAAGATCATGATCCAGTCGTCTGTCTCGAACCGATGCACGGTCGTCCAACGAGCATACAACCGCAGCGGCACCGCGAGTATTCCGAGAGCTTGTATAACGATGGGCGCCAATATATCTGCCTTTCGCCTGCGGACTGGTCGTTTGCATACTTCGGCTTCTATCCTCGCAACATCTGTATGGGCGTCAGTCCACCAATCGCCACATCATAGTAACTCATCAACTACACGCATACCTATCGCTTCCAGCCTCTTGCACCGCTCGAGAAGGCATGTTTGAACACTCGCTCGCAGCTTCTCGTCGCTGCATATGCAGGTATCGTTCGATACGACCTTGCACGCCGAAAGGGGTATTTGTTCCAGAGCACATGCCAGCTAAGTAAAGACAGCCAAGTCAGCGACGTGCTCAGTTTTGTCCTTGGACGTCTCCTCAATGGAAGCGACTCACCCCACATTCAGGTAATCTGCCTACGTAATCTATCAGGGAACCATTTGAGGCTCCGAAGAAGGCGACCATTAGGCCGGTTAACATAGCCTGCCTCATGGTGCCAAAGATGCTGTCCGTCAGCAGTGATGCTGTCTGACAGGAGGAGAAAAAAAGGAAAAAGAAGCCAGTGGAAGGTTCGCCGTGGCCAGGGCGAGTGTTCCTCGTATTGGACCTAAGGCACAGACGCTTGCCATGTCACCTAGGGACGTGGGAAAGCATCCGCAATATAAGCAGTGGAATGCAGTCCAGTCCGAATTCTTCAAGGGGACCGCGCGGGAAACTATGACAGAATCAAACTCTACCTAGACATCAGGTCTAAAGCGAGCGGTCCGCTACGAATCGGTAGTGGCAAGCACCCTTGGGAACCTCCTGCCTAGCAGCAGACGGCTCGAGAGCGTACAGTAGGCAGCTGCACCCGAAACCAGCGTTACCCGATGTGCCTCACGCATGGGGGAACTAAAAGCGTCTGCCATACTGGGATTAGAGGCCTCCCATTTCGGAGTTGCACAGACGTCCGTGATGATGACAGGTGTGACTGGCCAACGGTGAGTCTGTGGCGATGCGCCATTGTCAATGGGATGGTGTATCCTATGCTGATGCTTTGCGTACTGGTGAGGTTTCTGAAGCGCAACGGCTACGTGCATACTTATCCCGTAGCACCAAAGTAAAGGCGAATTGGTTTCTGGATATGTCACTGCCAATCCGTATACCGCAATGAGGCACTAGTTTCTACAACCCTGAGAAGCCCACGGCAAGGACGCGCGTGGCCCCAACACTACTCCGATCGCTGTGCCTTCCGCTAATACCTAATGAGGGCCAAGTCTTTATGCTCTGGAGCTTCACTGAATCATGTTTGCCTTTGTGTAGGCGTGCAACGTGCGCTTCTTTAGTTTCATCCAATTTACGGGCAAATCGACTAATACACAAAGAGTATTGAAGGCCCAGAAGAGGAGGGGATGTTCAATCTAGCCCAATCTACCCCGCATGGCCTTACGGGGAGTTTCTGATCTCCCTTTTGCCATGCATCGTCCGGGGCTCAAAAGCCTTAGCAACGGCTACGAACCTCGTGTGACGCTGAAGTGTCATCGCATTACAACGTCGATCCATGCACGATGTTCATCGCAGTCTAGGGGGCTTCCAAGCTGAGGCAAGTGATGCTGGCCATTGAGATCGGTTCTGTTGGCCGACCACGTTGCCGCTAGCTTTCTTCAGCACGCCAGAGCTTCGGAGACCGGCGCGGTCTAGTGGACCTTCAACACGGCGCCCCCATCCGATCGAGCTTCGCGTACGTCTAAGCAATTCCGAAGCGCCACTTGAAGGCTCAGTAGACTGGCCATCGGGTGAAAAAACAAACCGCCGCTTTTTCCAGAGGGGCCTCGACTCAACCGCATCGCTACACGGCATTCAATCCCGAATCATAAATTGAAAACCAGTTTGGCACTTTCTTACGCCAGTGAGGATAATTAAGAGATGTACATTTGATATAATTAATCCCGATCTGGTGCTGTTGTTGCCCTCGGAAAGTAGAAAGGTCAAAGTCAGACCGGCGGTTTTCTTTTTCACCCCTTTGACTGGCTGCAAGAGTGGGACGGGAGACCAGGTTCCACCACGGGGTGTTGGATACGAAACAGTGGTACAAAGCCGGCTTTCGACTGACGCACAAAAGCAACCAAACCGCCTCCATGCAGCGCCGGAGCGATCCCTGGTTACCCAAACGGCTGTCCTGTGATGAGGGGAGAGCGGTCTCCAAAATCCTCCCGTTCCATACTGGCGGCTACCTGCGCGTCTCTTCACCCGCAAAAACTTACAGTATTTTGAGTCATGGAAAAATCCCGGTGTCGTGTTCCCGTCGCACCCCTTCGCAACGTAGACTGCTGTCCTGTGCGAGAGCAAGAGCGAGGAGGTGGTAAGAATGAAAAGATCGCCCGCAGATATTGCAATGCCTCATGGCCAGTTGCCCAGGTCAAGCACGTCTTTAAAAAGGTATAAGGGAACCCACGGAAGGGCTCGTGTATAGTCTAACGTCTTGTAGAGGACAATACGACTGTCATAGGCTTGCCTCTTCAAGATTCGCGTAGGGTCCTCAGAAGTATCGAGTCATGTTTCCGCCCACAGCCTGGCTTGATTCAATGGTTCGAAGTTTCTGCTTTGACGCCGCTTGGACGACCAGTAGTCCATATTGCAAGTTGGGTCCATGGCATGCAGCTTATCGAGAATGAATCAGACGAGAGGTACAGTGCATTCCATCTCTGGTCGGCCGATAGCACATACTTGCTGAATCTCCTCCCTCCCAAGCGTTGAAACACTCAGGATTCGATGCTGGTCCACGTATTGACATCTAACATCTGCTGGCCCGTCGAATTTGGTTGACATCTCAGCTTGTTATGCTTATATCTCTGTACCCCGATGAGGACTCTGCTCCGATGCATCGTTGATCCAAGCTCCTCGTGTTTCCGTCATACGCCTATGCTTCTTCAGGACTCAATGCTGATGAGTTAATATTCCCCCACTTCCGATGATCGACTAGCTTATTCTGCGGTAGGCTTCCTCTCTGTACGCATCTAGCATCCTCCTTCAGCCACGCCAGTACGTAAAGAAAAACAGATAGTGGATCAGGAACCAGAAGGAGCTGTCTTTCTTTGGGCCTTGTGGCGGAGATTTTTCAACAAAAAAGGTCATGGCAGAGGTTTCCGTGCGATGGCCCTAATGCAAACTCCTGAAGGAGCTGCCATTGGCCAGCAAAACTTTCTCGAAGTTGTGGGGGAAACTTCGATTCTTCGCTGGTTCTTGCTCCTGGCTAGACTAGCGCGGTGCGGATCGAGTGATCCGGGTTTATGAATACCTAATCATCTGTCTGAGTCGATGAACCCGCTGGGCTTCGGGCGTGAGTATACTGCGTTTATAGAGGTAAAGAAAGAGGAGCTCTCGAGGTGGGTTTTCTGCAGGAATTTGGGAGACCACCTAGCAGCGCCAAACAAAAACAGCCACTAGGAGGCGTGTTTTGCAGTTTGGCCAGGAAGACTGGCAATTGCGATCATGGAGCCTCTGACATCTTGCTGCAACTGAGAAGTGAGACTCTACAGGCCTTGATTCACACCCGCAAGTGGCTTTGTGGTTTTCTTTCGCAGAAGGCCCGGTGCAGCCGGGTATATCGAGTGCCGGTTATGTATCGCCGGACACACTGAGCACTATGAAGCCAGGGTGTTATGGTGTTGTGAATGCGCGTTGTTCTTGGTTTATGAAATCCCCAGGACTTGACACGGTAGCCTTTTTGAGTTCGCCTGTCTGCTCAAGCTTCCTATACGGCTTGTGGGACGTATTGAGGCTGGAAGTTCGCGTCATAGAGGGTGCCTTTTCCATCATACGGCGTCGGCTGATTATGGAATACCCATTGTAGGCGGATACGTTCCAAGATTGGAAAGCCGCTGGATCCATTGAGGGCGAGGTTTGGAGGAGGGTAAGGGCGAAATTTGCTGCTGTCGTTGTTAAGCGCGCCAAAGTAAGATTCCGAGTTGTTCACCGAGGCTATATTAGGCGGATCTTTGTTCGGAACGATAACTTGGCTACCGAGATCTTGTGCGAACTTGAAGATATTGGCGCCCACATCGTACCGCCCCAAATTCGGAGTCTCCCAGTTGTACTCAACTGTTGATAGCATCGAGTAGTGGGTGTAGAAGGTCTTGTCCTCGGTCCCCTTGAGATAATTAGGTATCGCACTCCCTAGCAATAGTGACACAATCTGGTTCGGTTTCTTATAGTCTTCGGACTCGTCGTAAGTCAGGTGGATTAGTGTGCGCTCTTTGAAGACTTCTTTCTGTAGCATGGGCTTCAAAAAGTCGTGCGCCCATTTCGTGGCATACTCCAAAGATGTATTATGGCCATCGTTCATCATGTTAGGGGACATGAAGGCCCATTGAGGCACCTGTTTCTTCTCGAAGTCAATCTTCCAATCATCAAATCCCTCAATGTTCAACAGTCGGGTCCCGTTGAGGTTGATGGAGTCAAAAGACACAAACGGGCTATACGAATATTAGTACCCGCAGACTCGGCGACATTCGTGGGCAACAAACTTGTGTTTCCGGACGTAGTCCCACTTGTCATTGCCAGTCTGGCCGTCGCTGGCTGCGGCCAAATAGCCTGGGCCAGGTATGTCTTCCATATAGGCTTTCCATGGCAGTCCCCGCCATTCGAGAAGATCCACGATGGTCGACACGTTGATTGGCAGTCGCACTGGTTCGTCGTGGTTCATGCCAAAGTAATCTCCGGCGAGAGCGGCGATGTAGTTGGCCTGACTCGGGTGGGTATGCGCATAGTAGTTGGACAGAAGAATCCCCTCTTTCTTCAGATCGGCAATGTGGGAATCTTTGACGACTTTGGCAAAGTCCTGTTCGAGCGGCCAATGTCAGCGAGGGACGTTGTCCACAAGGAACTGTGGGCTCACATACCTGGTTCTCCAGCCAGATGGAAATGTACCTATCAAAAGCTCTGCCGCCAATGTGACTGGCTCCGACGGTCGCCAGCAATCCAGCCAGAGAAAAACAGAGGAGACGCATCGTAGCCCGACGAACACGTTGTGGCGCTGCAGTCGTCAGTTGACGATCTCAAGAAGCAGGAATGCGATGGGTTGTTTGTTTATTCCGGCGCAAAAACCGCGGGTTTTCGCGGCAAGAAACGCTGCAAGGCATTTCAACAACACGGACTCGCATCCGCCCCGGTTGTTGTCTCAGAATGCTACAGCACACTGGGTCCTTGGTGGCCCTGTGTCGCGTAGTTGAGCAAGCATTCCGTGCGGTGTTTGACGTCGATCCCCTTGAAACGCTCCAACGCCTCAATGTGGCACAGTAACTTGCGCCGGCCCATGCACCGATCTCGGAGAGATGATCCGCGGTGGCAGGGATATCTTCATCTGATAATAATCCTGGTGGGTTGAAGAAAATCCGCGGCAGGGATCAAAAGTCGCGTAGACTCTGCGCTGTGTGTGCAACAACGTGAGGTTGGGTTCGCTGCCCGGCGTTTGCAAGAAGCTTTTTGGGTCTGGTGTGGGGGTTTCGAGTCGACTGGAGCTAGAGCGATGGGGTCTTTTTGCAAGGAAACGTGAATGCCTCGAATTGACGCAGTTGAGAAAGTTCGTCTCCACAGACATCTAGTGTAACTGCTGGCCCGCGTGGCTGGGTCTTGATCCCATGTTTTGGACTGAAAAGTATTGCTCCAAGCTGCGAGTCTTGGAGATGTCCCATTACTACCGTGTGTAAGCCAATCCTTCGGGACCCAGCAGGAAAGTGGCCCTTTGAAGTTGATCAATTCTTCTGTCTTGCTGGACATCCGCCGTTGGTGCAGGGTTGTCAGAAGTCGTCATCCTCAGCAGCCGTCTGCAGATGCGTCCTGTGAGAATGGATCGAGGGTTGCTCCGAAAACAGTCGGGCATTTCGACCCAATTGAAGAGCAGACCAGCGCCAAGTATTCTGCGTAGTTTGCATGACAAACGAGATCCATTGATGGAGGCGGACCATTGCAATGGCCGGTTGAGTCGGCAGAGCTAGTCGTAGTCGGTGTGGCACAGCCCTTGACGAATGACATGATCCGCCAGGACAGATCAAGCAGGCCATCCTAGGAAAACGGCCTTTGGGGTCTCAGAAGGACTTGTGGCATGAGCAAATCTTTTACAGCTCAACGGCCGGAGGATTGTACCAGCGTGCGTCATAGGGCGCCATCCGTCGACTCCGAGTTCCCTTGGTCAGCCTAGCAAGGCCGCACCCTCCTCGTGGCTTCGCGTGCCCATTGTCTCTTTGTGTGGTGTGGTGTGGTGTGAGTACCTACTTCAGGGTCAACGATGGTGATGGTGTAACCCGATCGCAGGCAGATGCATGTCGGCTCAGGTGAAGATGGTGGGAACCGCGCGTCTTGCATCGGCTTATTCCAGTTCCTGACTCCTTTGGGATTCCGGCTTGTGGGCTGCAACGCGGTTGGAAAAATTATCTGATCTGAATCCCTGCAGTGTGAGTCAAGAATGGAGAACGTTGGGAGGGGAAGGCCCGATCTAATCTTATCAGATGCCCCACATCCGGGTGTCTTCGAAGTGGGTCGAGGTAACTCGGAGCTGCTCGGTGATACAGCTTCGGCGCTCGGATTTGGAGGTTTTACATAAGCCAGTTCTACTCTTCCTAACATTTTTCCTGCTGTCCAAGCGCTGTCGTCTGTTAAAGCATGGACGACGCGCCCTCGGCGGTAAGTGGCGCTGACTGACAGGGGGAAGTTTCTTCCCTTGATTTTCGAGGCACATCTTGACAGCAAACGGCAGGTGAAAAGTAGTCTCTCCGGTCCGGAGGCTGATCGTTTTGCCTGTATTGTCACTTCGTACTTTGTGATATAACCATGCCCGTGGCCTGCCCTGCGCGCAGCATATTTTTCCCTCGCTTTTGATCAATTTTTCTGCCTCCCGCATCACAAACATCGAGCCGCCTTCCGAATGAATTCCGCCAACCACACAATGTCTCCCTCGGTGGACGAAGCCGGGAGTCTGTCTCCAACCAACTCTCGCGATGACGATGAGAACTCGCAGCACCCTCGTAAGCGTCAGCGTGTCCGCTTGAGCTGCCTGGAGTGTCGTCGGAGGAAGTTATCCTGTGACAGAGGCTACCCCTGCCAGCGGTGTCTGAAAAGCGGCACGCCGGATCGCTGCACCTACGAAACCAAGTCGGGAGTTGTCTTGAACGCAAGCTCCGGTGTTCCGCCTGCGTTTGCTCAGCTCGACTCACGCAGAAATGGCGAATTGGTCATGCCTGGCAAGGAGGCCGACATGTCCGTCATCCGCGAGGCAGCTAAGGACCACGACCGTATACGCCGCCTTGAGCTGGAGGTTTCTCAGCTCAAAACTCAACTCACACGACAGGCCATGTCCTCATTCGACGGAAGCACCGTAGCCGGTACCAACTCACCACTCACTCAAAAGGACGAGACCAGTGAAGCGCCCGCGGATCCCTGCGCGAACAACTCGGAAATGCAGTCTTGCTGGCATCAGTACAGCGATGGGGACAAGTCCGAGCTCCGCTTTTTCAGGGGGAAGGAGTTCAGGACGCGGTATTTTGGGCCTCACAACGCGACGATGGCGTTCATCGAGGTAAGTCTTTCCAACACACACACACGAGTGCCTTTTTCTGCCTTTTTTGAACCCGTACCTGACTCTTTAATAGTTGACCGGACTGTGTCCCTTCATGAAGGAGACCGCAGATGAGTGGCTGAAGCCGGTCAAGGCTCATGACCGGAAAGATCGCAAGAAGCGTAAGGAGGATCGGGACAAGTTTTATCTCCAGCCCGACCCTCGGCTCGAGTCTCTGCTTCCACCCAAAGACCACTGTGATGCCCTGGTGGAGGTCTACATTGACCAGTTCGAGCAAATGCACCGCATCATCCACATTCCTACGTTCCGTAGGGAATACTCACAGTTCTGGGAGAACCCGACCGAATCCCGCTACGCCGCGCTCACTGCTCTCGTCTTGGCAATCTGCGCCGTTGCAAATTGCATCCACACCCATGAGTCTTTGAGGTTCACGGGCATGATTTCGAATGCGCACACTACTGCCGAGAAATGGATCAAGGCTGTCGAAGAGTGGCAGAGCCGTCAGAGCATGAAGCACCGGAAACTCATTCACTACCAGATCGCCTGCTTGTTGTATCTCAGCAAGCGGGTTAACACGGTGAAGAAGAAGCGCTTTTGGACGAACTCGGGAGCTCTCATCCAGGATGGAATTTCAGTCGGCTTGCACCGGGAGCCTAGCCACATGTCGGGCAAGATCTCAGTGTACAACCAGGAGATGAGACGGAGGATATGGGCAACGGTTCAGGAGTTTGACATGCAAGCCTCCTTCGACCACGGCCTGCCCACGCTGGTGAGCCAGCTGCACTACGATGTGCAACCGCCGAGGAATTTGGACGATGAGGATTTTGACGAGGACACCACCCAACTGCCTCCGTCCAAACACGGGAAGGAATATACTTACTCCTCTTACCAGAACCTGGCCCGTCAGAGTCTGCCCCTGCGCATGGAGTTGAGCCGGCTTCTCTGCGGGCCGCCAGGAGAGATAGACTATGATCAAGTCATCCGATACACGAACGACATTACGCACGAAATCGACTCTTTGCCCTCGTGGGAACACAACAACAACAACACACACGGCGGCAAGCGCCCACTTCTCGCCTACACTCTACTTCACATCCAGCTCCGCCAGTACATCATCCCCCTCCACCAACCCTTCCTCAAGCTGCGCAAATCCAACGCCAAGTACCAGTACTCGGAAATCATCTACTACAACGCCGCGCGAGACATTGTTCTTCTGCACGACAAGCTCTATGAGCAGGGCATCCGTTGCCTCAACTTCCTCCGCGAAGACGCTCTCACAACGGCCGTCAACCTCTGCAGCGTCACCATGCTGCAGCCGCGCGGCTCCACGAATATGATCATGATCAACTCCCAACACACTGTCAAGCTCCTCGAGAAGTGTCTGTCCATGAAGGAAGATAGACTCCTCCGTTGCGGCAACACCGAGCCGTGGGGCTACTCCATCATGTGCTCGGCCCTCGGCCTGCTCGAGGCGCATCTGGGCACAAAGACGACTGAACAGGCCAAGGCCTCGTCCGCGGAGCGATTTGTCAACCTGCACTACAAGCTGCTGGCGAACCAGGAGCCCCCGGTGTCGAGTCAGCAATCGGAACTCTCCAAGATCCCCGGCTTGGAGGTTCCGGAGAGACCAAAGGTGAGCATCCCCGACTTCCTCCCGGCGTCGTCGTCGGGCATTGAGCAGCTGCTGACCCACCTCTCAAAGTCGGTCACGCCATTCTCATTCCAGGGTTATCCGTCGTCGCAGAACACTGTCGACGGACTCCTGCCTCAGCCGCTGCCGTGGATGCCCTCATCCATCGACCCGCAGGTGAGTCTTCACGGCGACTTCTCCCCAGCACTCGTCGCTGACAGTGTGTTGGCAAAGGCGCAGTCGTTCAATCCCGACTTTAGTCTTGAAGCTCTGGGATTGAACTTGAACGAGTTGTGGGGAGAGTCGTGGGACTTTAGCTGAAGCTGTGTCTTTTGAATTTGGTTTGATGGGTGTCATGACACGGGGGAGAGAAAATTGATGTTAATCTGGAGGCCGTTGACGGAAGGGACGTCCTTGAGTTTTGAAGGACGACAACTTGTCACGGGTTGTTGTAGTAACGATATTCGGAAAGCTTTGTGATACCCATCTCAATTCCTCTCTTATTAGGTCAGATATGTAATGCAGCACAATCGTATCTGTCTTGACTTGCGGAGGGCTCCGTCACGGGGGTCACACTGCACTTTGCAATGCTGTGTTACGAGGTCGACAAAATCTGCCTACCTCTTTGCTTCTCCATCTTCCCCCTTCACCTTCCTTTCACGATCTTTTTATCTGGGCCAGCATCCGCCGCAATCTTTTTGGTGCTCCAGACTTCTTGTCCGCATTCGTACTCCGAGACCCATCAAAAGGCCTTTGCAGAGTTCACGGAATCGGTTGGTACCGAAACCTGACTCGAACAGATTGCAATATTGGCATTCTGGCGCCTTGACCACACCTAACCCAACCCTTTACCGACAGGCCTCTCTGCTGGGTACCCAAATCGCTCTCATGAGGTAGTCGCGCCCGGCTTCGGATTGTCATGCTAAACCCTGAATGCTTGTTCCAATCTCAACAGAGGTGCAATAGAGTATTGCAGGCCCCCACCAACACGATCTCTGCACACATGATCCTAGAGGCGAGATTGGCCGGGATCGCCACGATGGTTATGCGTGCGCCGGCAGAGTAGCAGTTGCGTCGAAACTGTAGTAAAACTGCCAATCATAGCAACAAGAGGCGACAACCCGGTTCAACAGCGCAGGCGTGGCAAGACGCGCAAGCGCATAACCGTTTCCGCACGTAGCGACTGACGCGGGATGTGTTAAGCGACCTTTATGCTCTTCGTCATCGTCGATATGCATCCGTCGTCAGTCCGTGTTATATTTGTTTCCCACTCGGCCGAACCTTGGCCGTTGAGCGAAGAAACGTGGGCTCGCTCCTCCACAACTCAATCATCATAAGGTGGATTTCGTCACCGCCAATGTGCGACCCAGAGTCAAGCTCTCAAACGCTTGGGCGGGGAGGTACCGGTACAGAAGAGAGGATTCGTCAAGGTTACATGGTCTCCCACTGGCGGCGGACAACATGCCGGATCCAGGAACCGCGACAGGGATCAGCTCGGCACCCAATTCATGGGCCTTCAATATTGCGGATACCTCCATGTTCCCAGCGGCCCCCAGCTCTCAACCTCCTCCAACCACCTTCTGCTTACGCTCTAGTGCGTGCCCCCCTGGATGGCTGCAGCTAGAGCTTACTCCTCCGCGATGCGGGTATCGACCGCTCGCTGACAGCAAAGAGTGGGCGTTCGCGATGCTAGTACCGGCACGCGGCACTTGGGTCCTGCTCTCACTGGCCCAATAGCGTCGCAACGTCGTGCCACGGGCGGAGTCAAGAGGTCGAAGAGGAAATTCGAGTAATTAGAAGCGTAGCTCGGAGTTGACGGCGTTGTAGAATATTGGTTTCCTGGGCCACGCTTTGGAGAACCCTTGTTGGCACCCTCCTCGCTCGCCCGTGTGTGAATGGCATGCCGCAACAGGGCGAAGAGGTTAAGAAACATTATTATAAGATGCAGGGCGACGCTGATGTGATGCAGGAACAAGCCTGGTCATTCATTCCTCGAGCCCATCTTTACTCTCCCGAGTCAGACATATCACGTCACTCTTGTCACCTGCAGCCGTGACAGTTTCAGAGATCGGATACACATAATTAGAGACGATCTCCCAGTTCGTCTGACAGTTCCCATATCTACCAATCCGCCCACTCTTACCTCGCGACATCCAAATCGTATCCTCTGTCCATAATGGCACCTTCCCTCTTCCGTCTTGCCTCGTGGCTTGCAGCCGCAGCTGGCACCGTCACCGCTGCCCCCTTGAGCGCCGCGCCACCATCGCCCACGATGCCGTTGTCGGCTTCCCAGAGACTGTCCCCTCGGGCACCGTTGGTAGTCTGTACCTCAAGTACAAGCCGTACCTCAAGGTCGTGAACGGATGCGTGCCCTTCCCCGCGGTCAATGCCGCTGGAGATGTTAGGTATGTTCACCGACTCCCCCGATTTCCTCGCCCAAACATTTCACTAACACCACTCAGCGGCGGCCTCTCTCCCACTGGCTCCTCCAACGGTGGCTGCTCCTCCAGCACCGGCCAGGTCTACGCCCGCGGCGGCACCTACAACGGCGCCTACGCCATCATGTACTCGTACTTCATGCCCAAGGACGAGCCTTCAGACGGTCTGGGCCACCGCTACGACTGGGAGAATGTCGTCGTCTGGCTGTCTGCTGCATCCAACTCCGCTACGGTCTTGGGCGTCGCCGTCTCAGCCCATGGCAACTACGACACGAAGACGTCCGGCATCGACTTCACCGGCACCACGCACCCGCGTGTCGGCTACCGTAGCATCTGGCCCGTCAACCACCAGATGATCTTCACTAGCGATGTTGGCGGTCAGCAGCCCCTGATTGCGTGGGAGTCGCTGACTACCGCCGCGCGCACCACTCTCGAGAACTTTGACTTTGGCAGCGCCAATGTGCCCATGAAGGAGGCCAACTTTGTCAACAACCTCGGCAAGGCTGCGTTGTAAAAGGGCGAGTACTTCAGGCCTTTGCTTTGGGAGGCTATGAGGGTATGAGGGGTGGAGAGAAGGTAATGATAATTACTTTGTCGAGAGGCAAACCGGTTGGCTAGCCTCATGGACTACTTCATGTATATCTTTATTTAGTAGGAGCGAGAGTTTTTATGCTCTCTAATGATGGCTCCGTGGCACATAAAAAAACGTATGTTCTTTTCTTGCTTCAGAAATGTGAAGTTGCACATGTAGAAAGAGTGACGGCTATGGAAGCGATCATGTCTTCTAGCTGCAAGTGATGATTAGAGCAACGGCGAGTTCTGTGTTAAGGAGTTCACACCAGAACCGTAATTGACAATCAGCGGCCATCAGAGCTAGTCAAAGTAGTGCCATACTGTTGTCATCTTGCCCGCCGTTGAAGATGTTCGGGTTGACCATTTGGCGGGTAAAACCGCCAATCATCTAAAGTACAACTGAGAACAACTACCACATCAGGATGGACGCTTCTGACCGTGCGCGCGGCCAAAGTCGGGATCGTGCAAGGAAGCTCTAGCCGCCTGCCGAAGACGGTAACGAACCTCCGATGCAAGCATCTCAAACCGATGGGCCATCAAGCACACTGCAATTAACTGATGACAGACTAATGGCGTGTATCACAGTTGACATGGATGCCGATCACCCGTTGATGTCAATTGGCCGGGCCGCAATGTGTGGAAGTGAGATGCACTTGATAGGGGCCACGGCGGACATAACGTGCGGGTTGGTTGGCAAGAGTCTGGCAACTCACTTGGCCTCTGACGAACCCGTGGAGACGCGGATATGACGGCACTAGTTTTACACAACGTCCCTGCAATGCCCACAATAGAAATCCGTCCTGGAATCCAGCCGGAGACTGTTGGACGACATAATTGACTGTTTCATACCGAGTTGTTGAACCCACGTGGTAGTTAAGGTTCTGGCCGAACAGGGCCGCGCAGTGGCTCTGGCGGGATCATCCCCGCACATGGGCATTCATCCAAGCGTGGATCCAGGATTGAGGTAGCCTTCTTATGCGGCATTTTTGCGAATATCTTCAACAACCAACAATTGGCCCTCTGGCGCAACGGTAGCGCGTTCGACTCCAGATCGAAAGGTTATCCGTTCAAATCGGGTGGGGGTCATTTCTTTTGCCGTTCTGACGTCTCTACGATGGTATTTTTGGTGTTTGTCGTTGACTCTGTTGATGTTGGTTGATAATGGGTTATGGTAACGTATGCGGGGGTTGTGCAAAAGCGCAAGAGCAGGGCCAATTGGATGATTTTTAAAGCTTACTACGTGTTCTACAATCCTTCCTAGAAGCCGGAAAGAGCCAAGAATAGTGTCAGACTTTCGGGAATGAGTTGTTGGGCGACACTAGGCGAAATTCCCTGTGGGAGGCTAAGTTCCGGATTCTGCTCACCAAGGACGAGTCTGGTGAAATGCACGGACCATGTATACACTTTGATGTCAGACTTGGACGCCCCCTTTGCCGGCCTCCGGAGCAATTGATTGTTTCCAGAAGGATTGACATTAGACATCGTACGTGGAACAGCAGTAGATCTCTGAAAGCTGAGGCGTTCAGGCAACTCCATGACCCACAGAATTTTACTAGCTTTGGCATGTGAATATCCTCATTAAGAAGTTATACTAACCTTGTCGCAGCACAGAAACGCAACGGCTACGTTGGGTTGTACGAAGTCTCACAATCACACTGAGAGCATTTTTCTTCATCATTGCAACCAGAGATCAAGTACTCAAGTGCTACCAAAGCTCCTTCAATGATTTATTAGTTCTACGAAAGGGTTGGTGTGAGCTATTAGGCCGTATAGAGTCGGTTCGTAACATATCACGCATCCCCTTGCCTATGCAGAGGAGGCGTTTTTCATGCCATAGTTCCAAGTCACGCACTTTGATTCTCTCTCTATAGCAAGCACTACCTTCTCGTATATTTCCTGTCTGAAATCTTCGTTGTTTAGATCTGGTTCCGGTAGGCCATCTCCTCCATTGAGGCATAGATCTACGACGTTGGCATAACTAGGGGTTCTCAGACACCCTTCTTCCAGCAGCCTGTGTGCGGTCGCGGAATCGTGGTCCAGTGATAAAATATCGATTGGCGGTGCCTCATGGGGTGTGCGATGGGAATCGATGGTTCTTCCTAGTTCCAGCTCCATAAGCAAGATACCTAGTGAGACTAGAGCGGGGTTGTAACAGGTAGCTGCGTAATCGTAATGCTGAATTTGATGAGACCCATTCGGGCCAGTCTTGACAACAGTAGGGTGATTGTAGCAGCTGGGATCTTTCGGTGTGCCTCTAATCAGAAAGAAGATGTTACGACTGGACAGCAGCTCTGGAACCCATGGTGTTTGGTATAGCTGAAGGAAACTCGATGCGATAGTGGTCGCCAGACGCAGCCGAACTGATCGACGCATTGCTTGAAACATGCCCGGACTCTCCAATACTTCTCTTAGAGACACTCTTCACCATTCCTCGGTATTGTTGGCATTTGTGGCCGGAGAGATTTTGAACATCTGACTACTTTTCACATCTGGGTCCACTATCATGCCATAATAGTCGGTACCAGATTGCTTTCGTGCATTGCGAATGGTGTTGCACAGTTGGACTTTCTCGTAAAGTCTTTTACTGGCTGGACTCTTGGAGATGGCTGATAGACTGCTCTGAACAGCCATCCCAGCTGCTCTTTGCTCAACACAGTCTTCCTTCATCCGAGAGCGCCAAGGCAGTGAAAAGCTCACAGTCTTTGGCTGGTGTAGACCATTGATAGACTGAGAAACTTGGACGTCAAGGGAATCTTGAGCTATAGGCTCATGGCTTAGTTGCGGAATGGCGTGGATGGTTAAGTCCTCCCACAGCAGCTGTCGAGGGAGCATCGGCGTCTCGTATGTAGTCTTCTGAGTCTCGTAGTCGATAACGAGGTGAAACACAATTTTCTGGATGAGATCGTTGTCATCCGCCCCCAAAGTTGGCTCTGTCAACCGCGGTTCCAGACCCAAGTGAAGTTCGTGGGTGCATGCACACGAAAAGCTAGAAAGTAGCGCTCGATACACGCTACTAGAAACCTCTCGAACTAGTCTTAGGAGCTTCCCTTGCGAGAAATGCTTTCTCCTCGGCTCTTGTTCTAAGATTCCCTTCAGTGACCGATCGAGTCTGTCATTGCCTTGTATTATTCTCGTTACAAGGTCACTGTAGTCCGTTTTACCAAGTGTGAAGGCGACACGCTTGTATTCCCTGATGATGGTTGAAGTTGCCTTCATGCTGGTCTGACGATAACGCAATGTTAACATAATGTACCCTCAACTCAACTACCAGTACCCACCTTGTTGTCAGGCCGTATTTCTAAACGCCGTTGCATCTCCTGAATTGCAAAGTTCAAATCCTTGATTGTGTTCCGAAACAAGTCAAATGATCTCGAGAGGCGGGCCCTCAACTTCTGCTCGATATCTGGTTTGTGCCATTCTGGTCCATCCGGAACACTGGCCAGTAGCTCAAGCTGAGGCTCTGAGACCAAGTCGCCGAGAAGATGACCGCAGATATCTTGAAATCTTACTTGTTCGGATTCTAGGTGAAAGACCAGAATCTCCCTTTCTCTTTCGAACCTTGACCACCTCTTTAGCGCAGAGAGACCTTGCCGATAATGCTCTAGAGTCGAGACGAGCAGAGGGATACCTCCTAACACGATACCTGCGATCTCGAAGCCAGACATGTTTTTTTGACCGATTAGATGCTGTGAGTTTTAATGTTCATAAGATGCGCAACTCTGAAAAGTGGGATTTCCATACATCGCCATCATCAGGGGAGTGACATTAACCAGCCCGCACCAACGTGCAGCCCCGCGGCTGGCCTACACAAGACCACGTAAGAAGCTTATGGTTCGCTCACAGTGCGGGGTAATATCTCTGGCAGTTCAATGGTTCAGCCTGATGAGAAATAAAAATTGCCTCTTACCTATCAAGATCCGCTACTACATGAAACCAACAGACCAAGCTTGACACTGGAAAATCGTCGTCCTCTACCAATACCAACTGAAGGCCACACGCCTTGACTATATTAAGCTGTGTTAGAAGGTTACTCATATATCTGTGGCCAAGATTTATTCTTTTGGTTGGCTAAATCCGTTAATGGAACCCGCCACGTATTCTTCCAATTTCAAGCACTTGGTCATGGAGAGCACTACTGCAGATGTAGTGCGAGAAGTCCTTATAGGTTTCGAACGGGTCCTGAAAACTAAGCAGGACGTCGAGAGCCGCCTAACTGTTTCGCCTCTGTCTCTGACGCTCGATGATGAGTTTGATCGATTCAAGATATGGACAGGCAATGTTGGAGCACACAGAAAAGACGCAGCTTCGTTGGAATACAAACTACGCGAAGCCCCGCACATACGACAGCAAGTCATGAAGCTCCTTCTCACTTTGAGGACATGGCTCGAAAAGGCTTTTCAGACTACAACTAGCCAGATGACTCCGTCAGGGAAATGGGAGGACGACGGGGATTCGTTGGATGGTTCAGACGAAGAATCTGAAATGGAGCATGTTGCAGCTGGCATTGCTGGAATGGTCGACTGTCTCTTGCGTCTAAGTGTCGCCATACAAAAACCAGCTCCTCATGGTCGTTTTTTGGCTTCAAAAGCTAGGAATGCTTCAAGATTCGAGTCTTTCGATATCAATCATGTTAGAGAAAAGTTCAGAGGAATCCAGGAGTATCTGGCACAGAGGCTTGGCAAAGCGAATTCTCAACGGCGAGAGTTTTTCACATACAGAGAAAAGCATCATCTGAATATTTCTCATGGCCTCAACACCCACGGAGACACGAACATAACAGAAATCATACCGGCTACCGTGATATCTTCCATACCCGACAACATGAAGCAGGGGAACACATTCAAATACCTGGACGAGCCGGCTCAACTGAAAGATACTGTCTCCCTGACTTCATTTGCAACATCCATGGGAGGCCACGAGAAACCCAGGATCCCTCCATTGCCAAAAGAAACATACAGAGGACCGTTTGAATGCATCTTTTGCTATGAACTGGTGAATATTCCGGATGAGGTATCCTGGAGGTAAGTCGAACTTGCTAAGATATTGTTGTATTAAGCTCACAAAAGATCACCAGAGAGCATGTGTACTGCGATCTCATGCCTTACTGTTGTCTTTTCGAAGATTGTACAACTCCCGAGATCCGGTTCGCAAGCCGTCACGAGTGGATACAACACACGTTACAAAACCATTTGAGAACTCACCGCTGCCAGTTTGACTGTGAGAGAGGATTTCTGTCCAAATCCGAATTAGTCGCTCATATGCGGAAGAGACATCCTGGAAAACAACAGAACAGTCAAGTTGAAACACCGGCAACGGCAAGTTCACAACCCTTGGATCCCGACTCAAAGTCTTCGTGTCCCTTCTGTTTCAAAAATCTTTCATCCCTAAAGGTATATCGCAGTCATATCGGGCGCCATCAGCGTGATGTTGCCTTATTTGCGCTCCCAAAAGGCGATCCGGAATCCGCGGACGATGGAGATGAGAGTGATAACGCCCTCGACAAACATGCCAAAGCCGAAGCCTCCTCTTATGAGGTGCTGTCCGAGTCAGAAGTCAGCGACTTAGACGAGGCTGGGGATGCCGACACTGGGATCGCCTCAGAATTGCGAAGGGATAGCGCAAACGACCAGTCACAGGCTGAAGGTCCTCACCAAACTCGACATCAGCCACCTGGAGGTCATCAATGCCAATTCTGTGGCAAGATCATCTTGAGGCAAGACAACCTCAAGCGACATATACGTGAACTGCATGAGCCTGGAAATCATTTAGTTTTGCCATGTGGCACATTCATCAGACCTCGCTCGTACAGTTCGAATATCGCCCGACATAGACTGTCCTGTGTTGTTTGTTGTCAGCCTGTCGGTGAGCAAGAGCAAACTAGCGTCTTGGGCAATGATAGAAACAATGACAGCCAGTTGAAGCTTTAGGTTGACAATATAGAGCTTGGTAGGACTGACTCTGAGCTTTCAGATACGTATCGGTGGATTGATGATTTGGAGATTAAGGGTTGAAGACCTGTTTCCTGCCCTATTGGCGAAAGCTTTTTGGAGTGCTTAGCATACTGCATGAAGCAGGTGTATCAATCTTACTGCTTCGGATGGACTGCCCTCCGGAAAGACTTGCGCCCTACATCATTCAGTTGAAGTGTCACTCACAGGACGTAAGGGTTTCCTATAGCATGTATCTATTCGGGTCGCCATCTTCATAGTGAACGGTTGTACTCTCACGACCACGAATTAAGGTCAGCCACCAGGGACTTCTCATTATACCAGACAACATTCGCCTTTTGTTTCACTAGCTATAGGGAATGAGTGCCACCATGCCATCGGACGCCCACGCCAGTAGTTTGCCACGCATCAAAACACCAATATCAAGGATTACAGCAGCGACAAGCAGAGACGAGAAAAAAACAAAGCCGGGTGTGGGTATGTCATTACGAAGTAGGTGTGTATTACAACAGGAGGGTGCTGCGCTATGTAACCAGAATATTGCTAAATGCGTCCGATATGTCGGCCGGGGTCGGAGCTTGGAACTTTTCGGGCGTGTAGCCGGCGGCGAGGCGCTCGTGCATAACCTTCAGAAGGACGGCGGGGACGCTCTCGTCCGTGGCGCGGATGGTAAGGCGAATCATCTAGTAGTGATTGTTAGCGATGGACAGCGGTTGGTAAAATATGAGATGTAAACTGACCTTCGTCCCGTAGTTCGGCTCAAGACGCATCAAGCAACCAAACTTGCCCGCCTCTGAAGTATGAAGAACACTTGCTCCGACAAAGTTCTTCGCGTTCGGGTCGACGCCGTCGAGGACGCGCCACCTGAAACCCTCAACCGTTTGCCGGACGAAGAACTCGTTCATTTCCCTATCCGACTTGCCCGAGGATAGGCCGAAGATCTGCTGAGCCTCACGTGGGGCACCACCAATCTGCTTCCAACGCCTGAAGAAGTCTTCGGCGGAGAGGTCTGCAGGGTCCATGAACTTATGGGCGGTGATGGGCAACTTGAGGGTGACCGCCTGGAGAGCGCCAGCGAGGTAGCTGATGCGAATTGTCGGGCTCTTATCAAACACCCTCTTGCACTCAAACATGATAACCTGCTGGGACTGCCCGGCCTGGTAAATTGTGCTCTCCGGCAGGTTCTTCACGTCCCACGTAAGCTTGCCCTTCTCATTTTCGTCAAGGTCCAGTGTCGTAGTAAAAGAGCCCAGCGCCGTTGGTGTCTTGTTCTTGAAGTAAAGAATCAAGCACGCCATTTGGCCTCTATACTCGGACCGCACACCGACTTGAAGCTGGCCATCCTCGTACAATACGCCTTCTGCCTTGAGCAGTAGTTTGTTGTATCCTACCTCCCAGTTGGGAGACAAATGAGCCGCACTTGCCAGGTTTGGTGCCTTTGTCTTGGGCTCGGCGGGTCCAATGTTGTTCATGTCTAGACCAGCCAAGTCGTTAACGCCGTTACCGTGGCCATTCGTACCGTTCGAGCCTCCGTTAGCAGCGTGGGGGTTGCCGTTCGTGCTGAAAGTTCGCTTGAGGCCGCCCTCCTTGGCCATCTTCAGCTCTGCCACATCTGCATTGGCATCCTTACCGCCTACAATCCAGGTTCTCTTATCACTGGTGTTGGCATGCTTCTGGTGCACTCTGGCGAGCAAGGCAGACTGGCGTTCCGAGAAGGGGGGCATCTCGTCGCAAACAGTTCGCAGAAGATCGTCTGTTGGCAGTGTTGCTAGCGTCAGATACTCACATGCTCTCTGCTGAAGCTCAGAGTCGAGTGTGTGGCTGAAGACTTGGAAGGCCTTCAAGAGCTGAGGTTTGATTTCGGGGAAGAGGTTGACGAATTTGACGTAGCAAGAGAGGATCATGGCCCTTGTACTTGATGAGCACGCGGCGACCTTGCTCTGAAGAGCCAGGAACTGTTCGATGGGACTGCATTTAGGTTGGTCGGCGATGAGGTGACCGAATTCACCCAAGATGTAGGCTCCGATCTTGACCAGCGTCTCGTGGCAGTGATCCGACTTGACGTACTGCAAGGAGTGCTGGGCCGCGTAGACCTGCAGCTCTTCGTTATTCGTCACGATCTGGATGACACGCTGCCACACCTCGTCGCTGACGTGGTCACCAGCCATGGCGATCAGACGCAGCGATATGTCCACATACCACTGTACATCAGTGGCATACCTTTCGGTCAGGATGGCAATCTTCAGCACCATCTCCTCGCGGATCGCAAAGTCGGCGTTCTGAAGATAGTGTAGAAGCTCGCCAACAATGACCTGAGCGTTTGAAGAGTCGCACATGCTGTAAAGAAGGTCGAGACCTTTCCTCCGCACACTGATATCTCTGTCCTTGAGAGACCCTAGGATAACATCCTGGTGCTGCTTAATCGGTTCCAGAGTATCAATCCGGGCTGCGAGATGTGTCATGGCTTCCAATCCCAGGTAACGGACGTTGGTTTCCCTAGAAGTCAAGAACCGTCCCAGCCGAGATGAAATCTGCTTCAGCAAGGCATTCTCATTGTCGAGGTGAATAATGAGGTTGATAGCTTCGAAGAGGACAGCGTTCTGGGCGTTGTTTTGCTGAACGTTCTTAGTCTGCTCCATCGCGAGGTTCAAGATCTTTTGGAGAGATTCCCTGATCATCTCACGGACATGAGTGTCGTCTAAAGCAGTTAGGACTCTGTCACTCAGTCTGAGGCCTCATTCATAACTCACCTGAGGGAGGGAAGTATTGCAGCAGGCGCAGAAGCTTGACCTGGAGCCAGGGACACGGAACCTTGTAATAAAGGTAGTCCGGAGTGTACTCTCCATCAATGACTATCCTCTTCATCCTTGCGGCGGCCTTGGCGTATGCCCCCTTGTACGCGTTCAAGTTGTCCTGGGCAAGAGCCATGACAAGCGACGTAACGGACAGAGCCACGCCGACATCCACGTCGTCCATCAGCGAGATAATACGTTCGGCCCATTGCGGTTGGACGATGTCGGGGTTTTTGCGGTACAAACGGAGGAGGGTAAGCGATGCCTTCTTCTTCACAAACGCCTTGGATGTCCTGTATGCAATGTCAGCCGACTCTTCAAGAACCATGCTCGACCGAGACATACGGCGAGATCAGAAGCCTATGGACCTCTCCACTCAGAGCCTCTCCCATTTCCCTGCCACCAACGTTCGCGATCGCGTGAAGAGCCAGGCAGTTGAACAGCTCGTTGTGGTCTAGCAAGTCCTTTCGTATACTATTGACGACCAGGTGCAGCAGCTCGTGCTTCTCGTGCAGGAAGAGGGTCATGGCGAGGTAGCCAATCTGCTTCTCCGAGTATTTATTCGCTGAAATCAGGTTGACGGCTTCGAGGTGGCCGAAATCAACGTTCCATCCGAGGATGTAAATGTAGAGAAGCTTCGCGAACCATCAGCCCAACGCCCAAACCCATGGTAGAGCAGACCTCCCTTACCTTGCACACATATTTCTTCTTGTGGTAGCCGCTGAGGTTTCCATCTGGAGAAGGGTTAGCATGACCGCACCGCGCCATCAAAACATCATAGTCGATCCTCACCCTTGAACTTTTGCCTGAACGCAAGGGGATCCATTAGTACCATCGCAAAGCGTCGCAGGTCGGCATGCCGAATGAAGTGTGCTCTGCTCACCGAATATTGGCCAATTCCTTATTGATTCTCTTCTCCTCCAGCTCCCTAGCTCTGGCGTTTCTCAAGTCGGCAATAAATTGCACCAGGCCTCGCATGTTCGAGTTGTTGCTGCTCGAGCGGCCAAGGAATCCGGCCGCCGAGGACGACATGTTGGCGTTGGTTGTCAAGTTCGACCGGTGGCGTTCTTGGTGGTGTTCTCTCTGTTTCCAACAGTTCTTCCCCCTCCACTTCGCGGGACGGAACGAGCAGAGTCGATGGACAGACGGGCTTCGGTGGACTGTCGTCACAGGTGTTTCGTAGAGGCGGCGCGGTGGCGGTCTCGATGATTCGATGCTCGAATACGCGGGATCGGTGCGTGTGTAATTATGCTCTGGGCGAGCGTTGGACAATCACTCCATGCGCGCGAGGGGTCTTGGTTGGGACTGCTGCTCGCTTACCCCAGCTGGTGCGCTTGCTGGATTGCTGCTGCGTGGAGTTTTGGGGGACAGGAGGGATCAACGGTCGGGTTCGGTGGACTCGGCGACTCGAACTCGAAACCGGCCGGCAAGTCCCGCTGCGGGCGTGTCTTGACAATGCGTCTCGGGGGGCGACTGTCGACAGGTCTGATTGCGGAGTGTTTGACGCGCACGCGAGTAAGAAAGAGGCAGTAGGTTGACTTCGTCTCGAAATAGGGGACTTGTCGATTCGCGATGTTGAACCGGGGGGAGAGAAGTGGACAAGAAGGGAAACAAAAACTCCAAGGAAAGGGGGCCGATGGGGGGTGAGCTCCGCGGGCTAGAGGGAGAGCGAGAGGGAGAAAACGACACTTTAGAGACAGTGGAGGCTCAGGCTAATGCTTAGGCCCGGAAGGCTTGGGAACGCAGCCAATGTGTGGAGATGGCGAGACGGCGCACAATTGGTTTACGGACCGGACAGAGTGCGAGAGTGCAGTCGAACGGGCCTGTCAAACCGCCGCCAGCTTCCCCCGATACGCTTGACACGGGCAGTCAGCCGCTGCAAGTCCAACGTCCCAGCGTCTGACAGCTCTGCTGGGTGCGCTGCGCTGCTCGTTGCTTATTGCGTAAAGACCAGGAGACTCGGCGCGTCAGGGGCTGCAAGGTACTTCCATCGACGCTCGTGTTTAGTGGGAGTGTGGAGCGTACCAAGAGCATTGGATATGGAACTTGCTTTCACTGCTGACTGATGGATGGGGACGAGATGGGATGCAGGAGGGGGAGACTTGGTACTTGTACAGAGGGGAATGTTCCTGAGCGCGCACACGACGGGCCTGTGCATCAAACCCGTTCTGCCAGGGAGGAGTACGTACCTCGGCACGCTAACCTGACCTCGTTCCTGTCAATTGGCGAAGCTCGAAATGTGCTGCATCATCGAAGTCGTAAAATCCCATTGAAGCTCCCCCCGGCCATCAGTCCGAAGATAAAAAAACCTTCTTTTAACTAACGAGCTTCCTCAGACCTCCAATCCCCATTTCCCCTCTCTTGCAACAATCCTAATTGAGATACGAATCCCCTCATGTTCGCCTCCGCCCGGTCCAGAAATGTAATGCCAGTAATGAACCACACGATCAAACGCCTGTGCCGTGCAGCTCCGTCTGCGCCGGGCTCCCGGCTTCTTGTGGGCTCTGTCTCTCGTCGCTCCTACGCCTTCGCCTCTGGCGGTGGTGGCGCCCAGGCGTTCCAGGTCTTCAACCGCCGCACAAAATGGTTGCAAAAGGAGCGTGCCGCCTCGAATCTTGAGTCCAGCCGGCAGGCCGACTACCTGAAGGATGAGGTCGCAAATCGGCTCTGCGAAAGGTTACTTGTAAGTCCTTCGAGACGCATAACTGCTATGACACGGACATGTCGACAGGTCACTGACATTCATAAACGAACGGCAGGACATCAAGCGAAGATTCCCCCGCGTTCTCGACCTCGGCGCAAACTCGTGCAACATCGCCCGCGCCCTCACTCGTGAGAACCCCGACCCGGACCCCGCGAAGCCTATAACCCCGCCCCTATCTACGCGTATTGACGAACTCGTCGCCGCCGAGTCCTCCCACGCCCTCCTGCATCGCGATGCCGACCTCTCATTCAACACCGACATCAACATCACCCGCCATGTCCTCGTCGACGAGGAGCACGTCCCTTTCCCCCCCGAATCCTTTGATCTTGTCATGAGCTCCCTGAGCCTGCACTGGATCAACGACCTCCCCGGCGTCCTGACCCAGATCAACAATGTCCTGAAGCCCGACAGTCCCTTTATCGGTGCCATGCTTGGCGGCGACAGTCTGTTCGAGCTGCGCACTTCGCTTCAGCTTGCAGAGCAGGAGAGGCGCGGCGGAATCTCGCCCACGTCTCGCCGCTCGCTGACGTCCGCGACGTGGGCGGGCTGATGCAGCGCGCGGGTTTCAAGATGTTGACGGTAGACGTTGACGACATTGTTGTCGACTACCCGGACACCTTTGCGCTCATGCAGGATCTGCAGGCTATGGGGGAGGGCAACGCCATACTGGGAAGGGAAATGGGCGCGATCAGAAGAGAGGTGTTGATGGCGAACGAGGGTATCTATAGGGAGCTTCACGGTAACGAGGACGGGAGCATCCCTGCGACATTTAGAATCATCTACATGATCGGGTGGCACGAGGGCGGCGACCAACCCAAGCCGTTGCCCAGAGGAAGCGGAGATGTAAATCTCAAGGACATTCTAGAGTCCAACTAAGATGTTGTGGCACTTGTAACAATACCCCGCCAAGCCTGTAAAACATGAACAAAAAATCTATGGCTTTCATTTTCGGCACGCCAGTCTGTCTAAATTGGAATCGTAGAAGGCAAGCTTGTATCTGCCTACGCCGAGCATGCCTACGCTCGTCATGAACTTCATTACCACCCCCTCACAGCCCGCGTCTTCCTCTCTTCCTGCAGCCCCCTTAAACCCTTCTCCAGTCAGTCATGACGCGGCCGATGGTTCCCAGACCAGCCACGTCGACAACCTTCTCGTGCCAGCTGAGCAACACGCTCATCGCGCTACCGACGCTCTCGTTCGTGCCTCCCGGTCGTCCGCCGATCTGGCTGAACCCGCCGGGGGCGGCCTGCGGCGGCGGCGACCTCAGACCGCCAGAGCCGGCCGCGGATCCCGCCATGCCCTTGTAGATGTACTTCATGAGGACGTCGAGCAGCTCGGGGCCGCCGGCCGAGCCGTAGATGGACTTGAGAAGGGGCGTCATCTCGGAGGCCTTGATGGACTGGAGAACCTCGGTGATGGTCTGGAGGTGGGCGTCCTGTTGCAGGCACGTTAGCAGCTGTTTCGGGTACCTGTCGCCAGCATTTGTGTTGCTGTATGGGATAAAAAGGGCCCAAACGGGACTTAACGCACCTTGGCAGCATCGGGGCCGTTGTAGACAGGAAACTCCAAGCACCCCCTCAGCGCACCCTCAGCATCCCCGCCACGGAGCAGCTGCCGAACCTGGCCGGCAAGCTGGCGCACCTCATCCTCGCCGATCTCGGGCTGCGGCGGGTGCAGCGTTGAGGTGTCAAAGTTGCAGGCCGAGTCCTCCTGCAGGGCGTCAATGTTGATGGTCCGCCAGGCATCGCTGAGCGAGGCGGATGTGTGCTGCTGGATGATGGACATTGTGTCGCAATGGTTGGTAATTTGCCCACGAGCGTCGGAGTGATGATCGGTTCGAGGTAAACGTATGTGTCGTAGAAAAGAAGAGGGATCGTGGGTTGTCGGTAAGCAGTCCAATGGCACGGGGTCGGTCGTGGGCGTTGCGTAGGAACTCTCGCCTTGCGTCAGGTAAGGTCGGGAGGTGAGGTAAGGTAGCCGCAGGCAATGGTGGGGAGTTGGCCCAGTGTGGAGGATGTGGGGTTCGATGAGGCGGTGCGCCCGGTTGACGACGCTGGCCCGTGCGAGTGTTCCTCAATGTCAACCCGCTGCAGACGGCGTCTTGATCATCGTGCCAGTGCATCAATAACTTCGATGTCACTTGTCCGCGATGAGCTCCTCAATTATGGATGGCATCGTTTCAAATCACATCTTTTCTCCTCATCTGAGACGCGAATGAGCATGTTCTAGCTAGGCACAGTAGATATCGCGGCGCATTTCATACAGACAGAAACATCACTAAGACATGGCTTGGTTAAGTACTAATAATTGCATGCCATTGTCTAGGTCCAAAAGTTGCCCATCGCGCACTCTCGGGCCCCCCCACATACGTATACACAAACGTCAACCGGTTGCCATTCCACGCTGCCGGCCTCTGGAGAATCAAGCGCCCGCACGGAGCGTCCTCCGCTTATGCGTCAATCAGGTTCTCCTCGTTTTGCTGCACCTGCGCTCTCTGCTTGCCCTTGTCCTTGGCCTCCTTTGCCGCGCGCTGGTAGAACTCGTTGAGAATCTTGCCGGGAATACGGTTGAGAAGCTCCTTGGGGTACAAGCGGAGCAAGCTCCATGCAAGGTCGAGAGACTCGTAAATGGTGCGCGCCTCATACTGGCCCTGGTTGATGAACTGGCGCTCGAACTTCTCGAGGAACTCCAGAGAAAGCTTGTCCTCGGCAGACAGAGCCTCCTCACCGACGACAGCCTTCATGGCGGCAGCGTCACGACCGATGGCGTACTTGGCGTAAAGCTGGTTGGAAACATCGCCGTGGTCCTTGCGAGTCATGCCCTCACCAATGGCAGACTTCATGAGACGGGACAGGGACGGCAGGACGTTGATGGGCGGGTAGATACCACGGTTGTAGAGACCTCTGTCGACGAAAATCTGACCCTCCGTAATGTAACCCGTCAAGTCGGGAATGGGGTGAGTGATATCCTCGTTGGGCATAGTCAAAATAGGCACCTGCGTAATGGAGCCGTTGCGTCCCGACACACGGCCGGCGCGCTCGTAAATGGTGGACAAATCAGTGTACATGTAACCGGGGTAACCACGACGACCCGGGACTTCCTCACGAGCGGCCGAAACCTCACGAAGGGCGTCGCAGTAGGCGGACAGATCGGTCAGAATAACGAGGACGTGCTTCTCGAGCTGGTAGGCGTAGTATTCGGCGGTCGTAAGCGCGAGACGAGGAGTAATGATACGCTCAATACTGCAAGACAATCAGTCAATGGGCTTTCCAATTATGCTTCGATGTACTCACGTAGGATCGTTGGCAAGGTTGAGGAAGAGAGTGACACGCTCCAAACTGCCGTTCTCCTCGAAGTCGCGGGTGAAGAATCTGGCCGTCTCCAAGTTGACACCCATGGCACCGAAAACGATGGAGAAGTTCTCCTCGTGTCCGTCGTGGACGCCCTTGTTGGTAACACCCTGCTTCTGAACCAAGCTGGCCTGTCTGCAGATCTGGGCGGCAATTTCGTTGTGCGGCAGACCGGACGAGGAGAAAATGGGGATCTTTTGACCACGGGCGATGGAGTTCATGGTGTCGATGGCAGAGATACCGGTCGAAATCATTTCCTCGGGGTATTCCTACGCTGCGTCAGAGTCGAGACCAGAAGGCATAGGGAGACGTGAACCTACACGGGAGAAGGGGTTGATGGGACTGCCGTTGATGTCGAGGTAGTCCTCAGCCAGGACCTTGGGGCCCTTGTCGATAGCACGACCGGAACCATCGAAAATACGACCGAGCATGTCCTCCGACACACCGAGCTTCAAGCTCTGGCCCGTGAACTCGACTTTCGTCTGGTAGAAATTTAGCGCATGCATCCTTTGTCGAGATGGCGATGATCTCATACCTTCTTGACATCGATGCCTGATGTACCCTCAAAGACCTATTTCCATCGTCAATCGGTGTTTCTCGCATGATCGCTCGGCTCGCATACCTGGACGACGGCTCGGTCACCTGTAGATCTTGGTCAGCACGCAGGTCAACGCAAATGGGGAGTCGGATGGGTAAATACCTCGAGCCTCAAGGACCTGACCCTGTCTGTTGGTTCCATCAGGCAGGGTTAGGGAGACAATCTCGTTGTATCTAGGGAATTTGACCTAAGCACAAAGTTAGCGCCGTAATTCAAACATCTTTTTGCGATTTCCAGCGCGGCGGGCGACACGCACATTCTCGAGGATGACGAGGGGTCCGTTGACACCGCCGACGGTGTTGTACCGAATTCTCGGCACGATCGAGTAGGAGGGCTCTCGGGGGTCACTCATTGCTTCTGACTATCAATGAGACAGCGCCCGTGTAGAAGACAATGCGTGTTGGGTCGAGGGCGTCGATTAGGAAGGGCGTGGGCGTGTGGATGAATGGAGACGTTACGAGGCGACGAACGTAGCTGGAGGAGGTTGGCAGGTCGTTGCAGTGTCGTCAAATGCACAGCACTGGAGCTTGCTTCGTCTTGGTGGAGCCCACTCGGCAAGCTGGGTCTCAGGTGGCGCCGATAAGATCAGTGGTCACCTCACCGTGGGCGCGGGCCTGGGAGCTTCTGTCGGTGTCAGTGCTTGGGCGTCAGCGCCAGTGTGGCAGTGACATCACATGACTGCATCTCCTCTTCCGGTCTTGGAGGACATAACCGGAATGCACCATTCATCTGAAAGGGCGTGTAATAATTTTTTTGAAAAAAGATGTCTCAAGATCCGATTGTTTAGACTTGAGGGTTATCATGACCTATAACTCAATCACGCTGCCGCTTCGCGAGCTCTGGCTCCCAACACCGCCTTACCAACAGTGCTATCGTTGGCCTTGCCCAGCTCGCCTGTGATCCAAGCACCGATATCTGACATGGCGTCTAGATCAATGCCAGTCTCCATGCCCAAACTCTCGATAAAGTAAATCATGTTCTCCGTGGACACATTGCCAGTAGCACCAGGGCTGTAAGGGCAACCTCCGAGTCCACCAACACTGCTGTCAAACGTGCGAATGCCATGCTCCAGCGAAACGGCCGTGTTCACCAACGCCTGGCCGTACGTGTCATGGAAATGCATAGCAATGTCCTCGTTCCTGATACCCGCAGCCCTCATGCAGTTTAGCAACTCCTTCGTCCGGGGCGCCGTGCCCATGCCAGTGGTGTCTCCCAGCGAAACCTCATCGGCGCCCGACTCCAATAGTTCCGTTGAGATCTCAGCAACCTTGTGCGGGTCAACATCATAACCCTCAAAGGGGCAGCCGAGGACGACGGAAACGTATGCGCGGACGCGGAGACCGGCTCCCTTTGCGTCGCGAATAACCTCGCGGAAACGGTCGAGTGATGTCGCGATGTCGCAGTTGAGGTTCTTCTTGGAAAAAGACTCGGTCGCGGCCGCAAAGACGGCGACTTCAATGGCGGGCTTTGTCTTGTCTGCTGATGGTTGAAGCTGCGACGCAAAAGCGCCAGGGTACTTGGCCAGCAGGGCTTGGGCGTTCTGCAATCCTTTGATATTCGGGGCGAGGAAGGAGTATGATGTTTGCGACGGGGAAGAAATCTTTCGTGTTAAGATGTGCTCGAGAATGTCGTTCGAATTGGCCATCTGCAAGTATTCAAAGTCAACAAGACAGCTCCCCGAGATTGTCAGACCACTTGGTTTGGCTTACCTGAGGAACCCATTTAGGCGAGACGAAAGAACCGCCCTCAATGGTAGAAACGCCCGTCTTGGCGAGCCTCTCGATCAATTCGATCTTGGTGGCAAGGGATATCGTCTTCTTCTCGTTCTGCAGTCCGTCGCGGGGGCCGACCTCGACGAGCTTGACGTAGTTGTCGCGGGGCGGCTGCTGGATTGGGCCGCTGGCGGTCGCAAACCCTCTCGCAGGGCGGATCTGGGCCCTCCTGCACGCTCTACAGATCGCTGGACGGATGGCAAGCATTTTGACGTTGAATTGTTCAGAGAATGTCAACGAGGGGTTGGCAAATTGAAAGGCCACTGGAGAAGAGCTGGGCTTTGTAGAGCTTGGCCGCATATCGTCGGCTTCTATAACGCCTCGGCCAAGGCCGCCAGCTGCCGTCTGTTGCCAGCTGCTTATCCTTTTCAACTCAAGTGGCCTCCCATTCCAAGAAACTATATTGCTTCAACTCCGACAACAGTGAATATAACAGTCCTCACGATTGTAGTTTGCATCGTGGGCAATCCCGCCGTCCTTCCCTTGAGGATTTTGCGCTTATATATGAGTCCTAATCAACTTTGATTGATCAGTCTGCCTCGCCGCTTGGCATGGTACCCCTACGAGATCACATTAGGAACTCCTTCGGTCCAGACTACTGCGCATATTCTTTAGCCGGTCCCTGACGATGCAACCAGGCGGCACAGCAGGTGAACTTGCGGATGAATCGAACCAAGCGCAATTTCCCCCTGGCTATGCGTCGTACTATGGAAGAGCATGCTTTCAGGACTTTTAATAGACGCGTTCTCCGCGACGCGGGGGTTGGCGTTCTCTCAGATACATGCAAAATGACTGCCTATTCTGTGACGCAACTGCCTTTCAACTCATCTTGTTCGTAGTATTGGTTGAATTTCTTGCTGAAATAATACCAAGGATGGCGTCGACGAGGTTTTCGGCTCGTGAAACGGGACTTCTGTCCCCCCTTCTCGCATTCGGTGCGCTCATCATGCCTCAGTACGCAGCTGCTCAGACACCGACGCAGACATCGATACCAGCCATCATGCCCACACTAGCGGGCCCAGCAAGGCCAAGAACGACGCAATGGGAGGAACTGTGCACAACCAAGGGCCTCATCTTACCATGGCTGTACGTATCTGAACGCCATACATCCCTAAGCTACTGACCGACATCAACACGCAGGTCCTGGGCAGACTGCACAAACTCCGCGATGCTGGGTCAACTCTCAAAAAGCGATTGTTCGCCGTACGTGACAAGGACACTTGACGACACCGACGCGACGGCAGCCGCTGGCGTCATGACTGACTGTTTCTGCCCGGCCTACCAGACCATCGGAATGCGAGTCTTATGCTCTGTTCTTCTGCAAGGCGTTTTGTTCTAACATGAATCACTAGGCATTGCCTTCAGATCGTTTGCCCCACCGAGGCAGCGAACTTATTCACAAAACAGCTCCTCGAGGGTGTCTGCCCGGGAGTCACGGCGGAGGGTAATGGCACCTTTCCGCTCCAGACTGGGACGACGACGACAGCTGGGAGCGCGGAAGCGACGGGAGCGGAGACGTCGAAAGATAGTGGCCCGGATGGCGCCGCTGGTGTTTTGGCTGTTCCACTGAGCCTATCATTTGCAGCGACTGTGGTAGGAATGGTGTATGTGTTGTTATGAGGGATGTCCAGTGACGATGGGGCAGCATCGGGTTTCTAAAGGGAATATTGCCATGATCATGGATTCCCTTTCTCATTGTTGAGATGGGCATATTTCTTTAGCTTTCAACATCCTAGCCAGTGCATACTTACATCTGCACAATCACATCAACCTGCCTGCATAGACAACGCGCCTCATGTCTTTGCGGTAATCATCCTTGTGTATCCTATTGTTCATGTGTTCATTTGTACAGATATAGCACTGCCACTCTACTCGGTTTCTACTAGTTGACTTACTTGCTCAGCTCATGCAACCTCCTCCCGCAGCATCAGTGTTCACTGTACTGATAATGAACATGAGATATTCAATCAACTTATAAAGGGACAGCATGAAATTACATAGCCTCACCCTCTACGGTCTGACAATCGTGGGCATCCTTCTTGAGGGCCAACGCTATTTCACTCGAACTTGATGGGAAACGACCATCAGACGTAATCCAGAATCTGCCTTGGATGCCTCTCACCACTCTAATTGTCCTCTGAACTTAACACATGTCCACGAAGACGTCCTTCCAAAGACCAAGGGCACGGCAGCATACGTTCTTGTTAGCCACACCACTCTTATTGACATACACCCCCGCCCAAAAGATGTGACTGGGAAGCATACCCACTCACCATGCACACCCTCGCTACTATTTCACCACTTAGATCTCTGCCATATCTCGCGCTACTTCATCCCAGTTCCTCCTTGCACTCGTGCGTGGTGCACATGTACCCGTGCGCCATCCATTGCGAAAACGCTGCCAGGCCACTCAATCCGATGAACCCATCACCTAGAGGAACCAGGAAGTACATCCTAGAACAAGCTATACTGCCTCAAGTTGACGCAAAAATAAAGTTCAGTCAGGTTTGGTTTGGCAGGTCGTCTGCTGAAAGAATTTGTTTTGTTTACTTTTCCACCTTGAGGGCAAACGCCCGCCGGCCGGGATGTCTTGCTACCACCGCCCCAAAACGAAGTTTCTGAATGCAAAAGCCGAGGATCATGTACAATGATTCTCGCCGGTTAAAATTGAGACCTCGATTCATATTGACGTATATTAACAGCCATCAACGGTAAGAACGCACACGTATTCTCGTGCCGAAGGGAAGCAAACGAAGCGTCGTCGCCCGTCGCCAGGGGCTACTAGGAACAAGGTTGAGACTGAGTGCATTGGCCCCAAGATGATCCACTAAGACCGTTGAAATGCGCCGCCCATCAAGTGCATAAGCCAATCAGACGCTATAAATCCGCCTAAAACACAGGGCCCTACATGCAGTAGTCAGCAGTTAGAACATGTCACCCCCGTTCTGCCAAACGGTATAAGTGCGTTTAACCTGACTACACAGCATGTCAGTGGCAGGCATTCAAACAACGAACAGAGGATGCGTTTCGAGACGATTGGAACAAAATGAGGCTAAAGGAATTTTCATTCTGTTCAAGATAAGAATTTGAGGATCGCAAAATCCGCCTGGCGATAGAGACTGAGAGTACCTGCACAGCCTAGCCTCTTGAAGGACGCCAGGCAGCCGCAGACCTTGACTTGTAGAAAGATGGTGGTTGGTCTGGAGTACAAACTCAAAAAAAACCTGCTCAAGGTGTAGAAACAGGTGAGCATTGGCACATTTTCATAGGGTGTAGTGACATGAGGAGAAGCCCAAAGTCCTCAACGTCCCTCACATCCTCGACATCTGGTATGCGAGTTGCCAGGCTTCTGGTGTCTAAGCTGAGCCAAACACAGTCCATTTTCCTCGGAAGATAGACCTTTTTAGTTAGATAGATGATGACCTCGCTAGATTATCGATTCTATACTATGCAAGAGACAAATTTTACATCGAACAGAAGTAGATAATCGCCCTCGTCGTCTTCATCGTCCTCGTACCATCCTCACAGTCTGAATCCAAGTCCCGGAGGGATATGCAGATTTTTCTCTGCCCCCATACTTCCTTCCTCTCCCGGTTTCTTCGTAACCATGTCCAAAACTATCAGCAACTGACTCCTCAGCACCTGAGGTCCTCTTCACAGCCGGGAACCCGCCGAACTATACTCTCACAAAGACAACTCCTCGCTCAATCAGCGCCTTCGACCGTACGACCCCCGGAGCAAAGAGAACGCCCACCACGTGATCCATTGTCAAATCTTCCTCGAGGAGCTTCGACGAGGCTCAAAACCATGGAACGGGCCCAGTACACTCTTGTACAAAGTTCGTGGTGTCGTATCTTTCTCCGGGACCCAAATATCGTTGCGAGTTTCTTTTGACAGGAGAATATAAATTTACAGCCTAGATCCCCCAAGCCTGCCGTTGCTGCTCTGATCTCCCTCGTCATTGCATTACAGACACACAGACACACAGAGACACATACTTTTGCTTCGATTCTTCTTCAACTCTTCTTCTTACTTCATTTTAATACTTGGCTTCACTCTAATCCCTATTCACAATGGACAGCATGAACAACGACTTCAACATGCAGTCTGCCAACAAGATGAGTGACGAAGAATTCGCCCAACTCATGACCAGTTACCTGCAGCAGGATCAGCCGCAGTCCCCGTTTAACCCGGGTTATGATGGCAATACCTGTCTTCCTGTCCCCGCTGCTGCAGTTGAGCCTTTCCCTGGCTACCAGCAGGGCCAGAGCTTCAACCCTCAACTGCCCCAGAACCCTGGTTCTGTCGGTTTTCATCCCTATGGTAATGATGAATACACCGAGGAGGCCAGGTGGAATGACAAGGGCAACTTCTATGATGCCTCTCTCTTCGGCACCGGCAGCAATCAACAGGAGCAGTACATTGACCCCCGACCGCTCCAGAATATTGGTTCGGTCGGTATTCACCCCGAAGAAGATAGTGAATACATTGGGGAGGCCAAGAAAGATGAGGAGGGCAACCAAAACGACGCCTCGTCTGACCTTGACTCGCTCTTCGGCGAGAAAGAAGTCGAGGGGAACCTTCCTTCCCCTGATTTCTATCTTCTGGGGGAACAGCAAGCACCTCCTGTCCCGGCCTCTGCCTTTCCTATCGCTCTCCCCTCCTTTACTCTTGCACTCCCTTCCCTTCCCTTGCCCTGTAATGGCCCAGAGAACAACCAGCAGATTGTTGGGGATGCTTCGCAGCGGACTGTAGAGGCAGGCCACATGGCCTATAGTCTTCTGCAGTCCCCGTCGCCTGCCGAGCCTGTGTCTCGTGCATCCCCAGCCTTGGAGAACATTGTGGACAAAGCCATCAAACCCAACAACAAGGGCAAGCGAGTGACGAAGAACAACAGCAACAAAAAGGCCAGAGAGGTCAAGGCCAATTCTTGTGAGGCATGCCGTCGCAGCAAGACCAAGTGCGTTCGCGAGGGGGACGCCGACGGCTGTAACTACTGCAAGAAGAAGAACCGTGTGTGCCACGTCTCCGGCACCGATGGCCGCACCAATAAGACCAACCAGGAGCGTTTGGATGCCGCCGTGACGGCCGTCAACGACTACCTCAAGGACGCCGTCCTCCTCTGCTCCGAACTCGTCGACCATCCCGAACAGAGACAGACTGCCCAGGCCCTTCTGCACAACATGGGCGACTTACGACAGGTCCGCGCAATCATCTCCGGCTTGACCAGAAGCCCCTTGAAGGAGTTCCGGTTCGCCATGGGTCCCTTCCGCCCGCCGTTTTACGAAGGAGCGACCAAGCTGGCAGAGACTCGAAACCAGCGCATCCCTCAGCTCAAAGAAGCGGCCATGAAGCAAGCTGAAATCGTCGGCTCTTTGTTAATCATGATTGTTTTTAGCGGCCAGTCTCAGCTTGAGGAGGCAACCACACTTGTTGCGCGCGTGATGCTCCACAACATTGCCCTGAATTTGCTCAAAAACGATGTCCAACAGCACTGCTACTTCCCTCCTGGTTCTGTTCATCCCGTCTGTCAGCAAATCCGCCAGGAGATCGAGGATCGAATCAGCGCTGCGTTGGCGTAGAGCCTTCGCATCTTGCTTGAGAAGTGGTAAACACTACGGAAGAGAATCAGTCCCTAAGGGGAACAACCAACTAATGAAAGGTGATCTTAAGAGAAGAGAAGAAGAGTGACGCTCGAGTCTGAGACTAATAAGGGGAGTTATGTGGTAATTCAGGAATACCCGGTGCGATAAGACACCACAATAAGTTTTGTTAAGGCGTTTTGGAGTTTGGCGGTTGTAGTATGGATACTTAAAGGTGCAGTGTGTCAGGCAATTGATAAATTCCTTCCCGTACACCTTTTTTTCGTGCCTTCTATGATGTGATGTATGTTCTTGAAGTCATCTCGGCTTTGACTGCTTCGTTTGCCTCGTGGGCGCTCGTCCCTTTTGATGCTCCGTATGCCTTGTCTCTCGGAGAGGAATCGTATCTCAAGACGCCATGGCAGCAGTATAATAAACCTACTTGGGCTATCCTTCGTGTTATTTTTTGTGATGACAATGATGAATTTCCGGAGTTTGTGCTTCCATCACCGTTGACGCGAGATCGTCGTCTCGACCAGGTAGTCAAATCGAACTTGTCCGCCTGAGATGAACAAGGCAGGAACGTCGGAAGTCGAGGGATGCTCAACAGAAATAAGAGACGTCAACAAGAAAAAGAAAGGGTGTTTATACCAAGGAGATCAGAGATCAAACTCCGGTAGATGAAAGAACAAAAGGCAAAAGGAGACGGCGGGACTGACTTTATCTCCAGTTTGCGAACAAGTCGCGTAAACAACCTCCATTAACTAAAGAATCCCAGGCCATCGACGAATCATCCGTGGTGACGGACGATATCTAAACAAACGTCGTGAGACCGAGAAACTGGAGACAAAGGTTACCAGGGCATTATCGTATACCCGGAGTCTGCTTTGAGCAATACTGCCAAAGATATCAACTGGCTTCGAAGCGACCACAGGCGCCCGGAACACCAGGGCACGGCATCCATGAGACCACCGGGTTCGAAGGAGATTTGTCGCAGCAATGCTAAAGTCTTGATATCTATACCTACAGTCAAAGTCAACGACGGCGGGCTCTTTCTCCTTTCTATACCGCTGAAATCCCATCACTCATGGCTCAAACTTCACCTCGGCGGCCAAAACACCATCATCTCCAACATCTGCAACCTAATAGTCAACGACCGCTGAACCATTCCTTTCCACCTTCCTCGCCTCCCTAAACCAGAATCTTCGCCTCGCTCTTAGGGCCTCTTTCGCCGAAGATCGTGCTGCCCACCCTCACTTCCCCGCTGCCTAACTTCACAGCCCCCTCAAAGTCCTCGCTCATACCCATGCTCAGCTCCAGCTCCCTCTGCAGCCCCAGCTCCTTGGCCACCAGGTCCCTCTGCTCTCTCAGGCACAGGAAATCCTCGTTCTCGTTCTCCGGCGTAGTGGCCTTGCTCCGCGCGATGGCGCCAATGGTCATCAGGCCTAGCAGCTTCAGCGCCGGACATTCCTCCTCGACGGCGCGGCACAGCGCGACCGTCTCCGGGCCGGGCGCGGCGCCGGACTTGGAGTCCTCGCCCGAGGTGTTGACTTGGACGTGCACACCGAGGGGTTCCACCTGGGGTTCGGCGGGAGAGGAGGAGATGAGCTCCGCGCGGGAGGCGTTGAGCAGCTGGGCCTTTTTGAGGGTGTCCACGCTCGAGACGCAGAAGAGATTCGGAATCTTGGCGAGCTTCTTGGCGTGTGCTATATCAATCAGGTCAGACGTTATGCGAATCTTCTGAAAATGAGGCCAGCAGACTGGTAAGGGGGGGGGGGGGGGGGGGGGGGGGGGGCATACTTGATTGCAATCCACCGATGAAATGCCACTGGATACTTCTCGGCAGCATCTCCGCCTTCTGCCCCAGCTCCTGCGCGTAGTTTTCGCCAAAGTGCACCTGCGGCGGCGTCGCCTGGTGCAGCGCCAGGATGTCGTTGGCGGGCTTCAGCTTGGAGACGGCCACCAGCCGGACCTGTCGTTGTTGCCGTCAGCGTCTCATCTCACTCCCCGTGTTACAGCACGACCGGTGGGAACTTACATTCCGCCCCGCGGCGACAGCGGCGACGCGCTCCTGCACGGACTGCAGCTGGGAAATGAGAGCCTTTGCTCTCGCCGGGTCGATCTTCATCTCGGGCTGGGCGTCGGTCATTGCAGGCCTAGACAGGGTGTGATGTGGTGAGAGTGAAAGTGAGACTACAAGGTACTTTTTCGCTATGAAAGTTGAGGTGAGGTTGAAAGTGTAGTCATGGATTTCCAGCGTCTTCCAAAGGCGGCCTATGGATTGACTAACAAAACTGGGGCTGTGTCGAAGCAAAACGAGGCAAGGTTCAGTGGGGTATTTGTTAGCGTGGTGTTCCCTGATCCAAAGGTCACTCAAGTTCATAGGCTCATTTAAGCTCAATATACAATCGTATTTGTTTATGTTTGTCTCTTATTTTTAAGTCGTCTAGTCTCTGGTATTTCCCCCCTGTAACCATGTTGCCCAATTTTTCCTTGGTTTTCAGGAATTCTCATATCTAACATCCAACCCCAATCTCCTCAAGACTAGAGTTGTAATCCAATCCCTTAGACCAAAGCGCCGCGACCTCCGACCCTCAACAGAGCCTCCTTCTGCTCGGGGCTGATCTCGGCAGGAGGGATGGTCAACTGGCCGGGCTTCTCGGGCGCCTCCAGGAAGCCAATGGCGATGAGGTAGCTGAGATAACGGCCAATGGTCTCGTCCTTAACGGCACCACCAGCCGAGAGGTCCTCTCCAGTCAGCTCGGCGTCGCTGCGGAGGGCAGCAGCGGCGTTGACGTCGTCGAGCTCGGGAGCGATGGAATCGGCGGGAAGGTCGGTAGTTGCGAGGTGATACAGACCCATCCTATGCTTCATTAGCGCTATTCGTATTCAAATGACTTCACGGGAGGACTTACAGAGCGTGCTCCTTGCCCTCAGCGACGTAGTCCTGCAGGCTCTTGCTCCATTGGCTGTACTCCACCTCCGGCACATTGTAGCCGTACTTCTCCAAAGCACTCAGATACGTTCTGAAGGTGAGTCTGGGGTGGCTCGTCACCTGCGCAACACCAAGAGGCTGACGAGGAGGGTGCAGCGCAGAAGCGACTACAAGACGGGCGACGTGGTCGACTGGCACCATGTTGATGGTGTTCTCGATCTTGGGCCTCGAGTTAAGCTGGATGCAGCCCTTGAGCATTCTCAGCAAGAAGTCATCCGTGTTGCTGGTGCCGGAGTACTGCTCGCCGGTGATGTAGCCAGGTCTGACGATGGTGCCCGTCAGGCCCCTCTTACCGGCGTTGCGGACAAGGTACTCGGCAACCCACTTGGTCGAGCCGTAGCCGTTGCCGAGGTTCTTGGAGCTGCCGGAGAGGTCATCCTCCTCGCTAACGAGGCTGCCTCCTTGGGAGAGCTTGACGAAGTGCGGATGGTCGAGGACGGATGTCGAAGACACGAACGCCAGCTGCTTGGGCTTGCCGGCCGCGCAGAGCGAGAGGACATCCAGCGTTCCCTGGACGTTTGCCGGCTTGAGGTTGGAGTACGGCAGGACCCAATGGACCTGGGCACCATTGTGAATGATGACGTCAACCTCGTTAGCCAACGAGTTCCAGCGCTCCTGCGAAAGGCCGAGAAGCGGCTTTCCAAGGCTGCCCTGCACGGCAGTAAGACTGTTCTTCCAGCTGGGCTGCCACACACCGTATGCCTGGCAACTCTTGACGACTCTATTGTAGGCGTCAACGTCATCGATGGCACGAACGTGGGCGATGACTCTAACGTTGGGCGCGTTGCGGGTGAGGAGATCTCTCAGAATGTAGGCACCCAGGAATCCAGTAGCACCCGTCAGGAAGATTGTCTTGACGTCGGCAGCCTTCTTATCAAAAGGCGTGAACTTCTCGGGCAGAGTGGCCAGGAGTTTCTTGGCGTCCTCAAAGTAGTCTTCTCCCTCGGGCGTGGCGTTCGCTCCCTCAGGGACCTTTCCAGAGAGCTTGCCATCAATCTCGGCAGAGAAAGCTTTCAGCGAGGGGCTGCGGAAGACAACGGCCATGGTGACATCGACACCCGGCCATGTGCGGTTGACCTGGAAGAGCATCTGTTGCGCCAGGATACTGTGACCACCGATATCGAAGAAGCTGTCGTCATGTCCAAGGCTGCGCTCGTCGATGTTGGCGAGGAGAGAACCCCAGATACCAGCAACCTTACGCTCGGTCTCGGACAGGTCAGCGACCTCGGTGTGCGGGCGGGCCTCGGCGAGCTGAGCAGCGTCAGGGAATGGCAGCGCAGGCTTGTCCTTCTTGCCGTTAGGGTTCAAGGGGAACTTTTCCAGAGGGATGATAATCTCCGGGATAGCGTAGATGGGCAGCTTGGTCTTGAGGTACTTTCGGACCTCCTCGCCCAGGGGCCAGAATCTGCGAAGGCGACCCGTCAAGCTGTCACCACCAGAGGTATCGTCTTTCTTATCGTTCTGTACCAGCCACTCGGCCCATCTCTGCATGTCGGGCACAATGTAGCTGACCAGGGTCTTCTCCTCGTCCTTGTTGCGGCGGACCAGGGTGACGTTGTCAAGAATCATGGGGTGATCCGACAAGTACTGATTTCAATGTCAGCTGGTGTTGGCAGGTCTCCTAGTGATGGGATCTTACCTTGTCGATCTCTCCCAGCTCGATACGGAACCCACGAATCTTGACCTGGTCATCCGCACGGCCGACGCAGACAACATTGCCGTCCTCAGTATACTTGCCCAAGTCACCTGAGCGATACATGCGATCTCTGGGACCCTTGTAGAATTCTCTCCAGGGCTCGTTCTTAGATGCTTGCTGGTCGAGCTCTGCCCATCTGTTGTCCTTAACGAACCAGTTGCTGACGAATTTGGCCTTGTTCAACTCTTCGTTGGCCAAGTACCCCTCGGCCAAACCAGCGGCTCTGACGTATATCTCGCCAACCTCGCCGACATCGCACACACGATCTGTGTTCTCGCGGTCCACAACGATCAGCTGCACGTCCTTCATGCCCTTACCAGCAGGAATGACGTTGTCGGGAAACCTCTCCAAAAAAGTGGGATCGGCGCTGGCACTAGGGATCTCGTAGTAGCTGACTGCTCTTTGTGTCTCGCTGTTTTCGTTTAGCAAACTTTACCGCCGTCAAGGATTTTAACTTGTACTTACGTCGTGCCATACATGTTGACAATGTAGCAGTTCCTTGCCAACTTCTGGAGGGCCTTGCAGTCTCTCTTGATAAGGATGTCACCGACGAAGAATGCATGGTGGAGGGCAGGAAACTCGGCACTTGCGTTGCTGACAAGCACGTTGCCCATAGCCGGGGTCAGATGAGTAATGGTAGCGCCATATTCTCTCATCCACTCGGCAAGCTTCTCGTGTTGGATGTCCTCCTTGGAAGGAACCAAAAGCTGAGCACCAAGGAACATCGGGGTGAAGATGTCTCGCTGGATAGGGTCATGGGCTGCCGCGTGTTAGTGCACTTGTCTCCAACACATTTTCGAACGAGAGGTTTTTTCTACATACCAATACCACTGAGCATGGTGAACTTGTCCTTCTCGCTGAGGTTGAAGCGCTCAGCCATCCAGTCAAAGTAGTAGGCTAGGGAGTAATGTCTGCCGAGAACACCCTTGGGCTTGCCCTCACTGCCCGAGGTGAAAGAAAGGGTGGGGTTTGAGTCAGGGCCCACGAGGACATTGGGGCCGTTCTCCTTCTCAAGACCGGCGAAGATGTCCTTGCCATTGATCTGGCCACCGACGAGGCTGCCGTCGGCCCTGAGCTCGAGGGCCGGGACCTCAGTCTTGAGGTCGAGGTTCTCGGCGATGAAGGTGCGGACCTTGTCGGTCAGCTCACCAGCCTCCTTGGTCGCCTTGTCGATTACCACAAGAGCACGTGGCCGTGCAACATCGAGATAGATGTTTTGACCTGCCGCCTTGCCTTAGCATGGTTCTCTCGAGCCAATTGGGTGACAACTTACGGTCAGGAGGATACGAGGGGTCAATAACACTGAAGGTAGCCCCGGCCTTGAGGATACCAAAGACGGCAACGACAAGGTCAACCCCACGGTGGGAGTAGCTCCTGGTTCGACGTCAGCATCCGCTGCAGAACATATGAAGGTCTCATGCCGGAAAGACAAACATGACAACATCTCCCCTTTGGACGCCAGAGGCAACAAGGTGGTTGGCCAGCAGGTTGGAAGCCTCATCGATTTGGCGGTAGGTGAACTCCCTCCTGGGGGATGTGGAAGAAGCGGTCTCAACGACGCATAGCCTATCGGGATGCTGCTTGGCATTCTGAGAAAAGATGTCCTGAATGGCGCCCCGGAAGGCGGACCAGTGCAGGTCGCTGCGATGCGTGTTAGCGCGCGTGATTCATGATTTCGTCCTTTTTTTTTTCTTTGACCGGAGGCTCTCCGTATCGGCGGCATTCGTTACTCACCTAGTGGGGTCTGGGAGCTCAGGAGCCATGGCGGGGGAGGGGTAAATTCGAAAAAAGGTGAACGGGAAAAATGGCTATGAAGGAAAAAAAGTTTTTATAGCCCGGAGTCTCAATTGATGCAACCGTGAGAACTCTAGGGGCACGTCAATTGCTTTGGGAAAAGGGTATCGGTTCGCTCCCGAGATATCCTTGGAGCCTGAGGGACCGATCGGGAAGAAGACAATGACGGAAGGGGGGTTGAATTTGGATGAGCTGAAGTTCGATTGAGTCACAGACGGAGACGGGCGGGATGGAGGGCGGTGTAAGTTTTGTCAGGCCTGGGAGAGTTCGCACTGCGCAGCATCGGCACGGGATGGCAAGAGAAATGCGGCAAATTTTTTGACCCAATCTGGGCTTTGTACCATTCAGTGCAATCCGTTTTAACTACCTACAGGGCAGTTTTAATTCACTCTCCTTGCAACATCTGCCCTGCACAGCTGGGTTGAGCGGCGGGGTGCTTCCCTGGATTTTCCTGCCCATCCCTCTCCCTCCGATCCTAGTCCGGCATCGCTCTCCCCGCAAAATTTATTCGGGTCCCTGACGTGCCCACCACCAACGACTCATCCTCGACTAATGATGCACGTCGAGGGTTTTCAAGACAAGAATAGGTGTCGTATGCGAACAGGTAGGAAGACCGAGTCGATCGACAGTCAAAATCGGATGAAACTACAGATCACTACCTAGATTGGGTTGTTTGGGGCTATCTCTGCGCGCTGCGGCCCTCGCTGTCGCCCACGTTACGCCCGCCTTCTGTTTGACTCCATCAACTCCTCCACCCCGATGGACCCCTGATACTGAAGCGCCATTGGAGAGGCCATCTCCAACTAGCACAACCTCACAAGCAAAACAGAGCGCAAGGAAACCATCATATATGTTGTCGTTTCACCACGTCAATGTCTATGAGAGCTCGATAACTCTGACGGGTAATTCGGGTTCGTCGCCGACACCTCCTGCGGCTCCCGCACGCCAGATAACTCTGTTCTCGGCCCCGGGTGCTCATCCATCGGCAAAACATACGACGGCGGAGGCGTATGTCGCCTATCAGGGCTGATCGGACTGATGTCGCTGACTTGACGCGGCAGGCTTGAACCGTGAGCGGGCGGGACGATGAACATGTGATCGCCTGATGAGTTGGGACTGGCGTAGGTCGAGTCCTGGCGCGTCTCCTGGCGCATGACGGGATGCAGAGTCGGCGTGGGATGATGTCGCGTGTGGTCCTCGGTTGGGTTGTATGTAGGACGTCCGTTTCGGAGGAATAAGAACCAGACTCCCAGCATCGCCAGCGCGCCGGCCGCGACACAGCCGACGGCAATTCCAGCCGCGGCCCCAGTAGACACCCCGGATGGCGCCCCGGATATCACCGCCGATGGGACGGCCGTCGGGACTGCCGACTCAGTCGCGTTCACTCGGATGACAAACCCACGGCTCTGCAGCTCGCTGCCGATGAAGCCTTCGGGGTCGCCCGTCTTGGTGTAGTTGCCAGTCGGATCGATCAGTCTCAGGGCAAAATTGGGATTCGCCGCCAACATCTCTGCTGTGACGCCGTCGCCATGTCCTATGTACCACGTGTAGTATCCGTTGTTCCGGTCGTTGGCTTGGTTGGATGTCAATCGGTGTAACCATTGTACAGCACCACAGGAATCTCCTTACTGATCAACGAGCCAACGGCCACGCCCGCATCTTTGCCCCAGTGCACAAGACTGAGAGAGATGTACGACACCGTCGGTACTTCCCACGTAATTTGTACTTTCTGGCCCAATGTATAGGTTGTGTTGAGATCTGGGACCGTGTATCGGGTGCCCATACGGTCGAGCTCGAAACTGGCTGGTTCGGTGAAGTAGTCTGCTTGTGCGGGAACTGCGCAGAGAGACAGGAGGCCCAACAGCGCCTGGCCGAGGTTAATCTGACGACGGCAGACCATTTTGTGAAGACTCGGAGGCAGATGCACCAAGGACTACCAGCCACGAGGCTCGAAGAAATGGGGGATCGCGTGTCATAAAGTACGAATTGTCATCCACACGTGGCAGAGCACTTTTGCAACTCATGTCGAGTCTGCCTTTGCTAGGCCCAATGGAGGCATCGTTCCTGAGTTGCAGGCGTCGAGGCAAGGATGTTTGAAAAGGGTCACATCTAATCTTGGGTTCCTAGGTCAATTGTGTGGTTGTAGGGCGCAGTACGGAATGAGAGTGAACTGTGCCGCCGGACTACAGCAACACGAAGCGCGCCAAGCCAGGGCCATGTTGAGGTTGGCTACGCGATGTGTTCTTGTCCATGTATTGGAGCTGGGGGTCCGCGACCGATTTAGAATTAAACAAATGATACATATATACAAGGCGCTTCTGCGGACACGAACATCCTAGGGAGCAGCGTCTGTGATGTCCGGCAGAAATGCTGTGATAACTGAGGTCGTCAGTTTCCACAACGGACGAATTGGGAAATTCAAGATTCAGATTAAGGAAGGCCCCGTCGAGTCCATTCGGCTTCACCAGCCACAACTCGAGCCACCGCCACACAACCTCCCTCCGTCCTTTCAAGCACCCTTTCGAGCAAGCAAGCCACTTAAGAACCCTGCTTTCAGCCCAAAAAAAGTTACGCGTTCAGATTTCCAGGGGGATCGGAGGACGGCATGACGGATGACATTTTGCACAGCATCTTGGTTGGCTACTTGACGCCTGTGGCTCCCACCCCCACCCTTACCGTATGCCGACTGTGTCTTCGTCAGCCCCGAGCCCAGCCCATTCCGGGAAAAGGGGATGAAGGATAATTAATTGACAGCCTTTCAACTACCTATCTCCCCTCCACGAATGTGTGTGCGACACCTTCAATCTGCCTCTCATACGGGCACGATCTCTAGCCTTTTTTAAACAGCTAGTTCTTTCTTCTTTCGTTTAGACGTTTTCCTTATTCCCCCATTCTTCTTCTTCATATATCGGTAGCTTCAACCCGATCTCCATTTGTTCTATTCTGCCTTTGTGAACCAATCGGCTTGGCAGGCTTTGGAGCTCCCTTTCCACATGTCCCACTTCTGAGCTCGACCACCACCAAGACTCGACCGATCGGTCGACCCACGATAACCTCAATCGACCCATCCCACTCGACCCTAAGCCGCATACCGACCGTCACTGCCCGCCGCCGCTTCGTCGGCCAGAACCATCGCCCATCATGCCGAAGCAACACATGATCTTTGGCCGCCCGCTCCCCCGCTTCAGCACACGACGCATCTCCTTCCTGCTCGTGAGCATCTCCATCTTCGCCGTCTTCTCTCTCCTCGTCACCCTGCCGAGCTCCATCCCCTCCGGCCCGAGCCTTTCCAAGTACACCGACCACAAGTTCTCAATCCCCTCGGCCCTCAAGCACCCCTTTGGTGCTTCGAGCCGCCTGAACCCCTTCAAGTCCCCCTCGCACCCGCCCCCGCGCCAGCAGAATGACACCTACGGCGAGTCTTCGTGGTGGGCCGACTGGAAGTGGCTCTCGGTGCCCTTCTCCTCCTCCCTGACCCTCGACGAGGAGCGCTCCCTGCTGCCGCCCCTCAAGCCGCGCCCGCCCATCTACTGCTATTACGACACCACCATCAAGAAGGACGCCCCCAGCAAGGACGCCGAGAGCGAGCTGCTGCTCCTCTGGCGCCGCGCCTGGTGGGCCCGCGGCTTCAAGCCCATCATCCTCAGCGCCGCGGAGGCTATGAAGAACCCGCTCTATGACGAGCTCCAGCGCAAGGAGATCGACCCGGACCTCAAGACCGACATGATGCGCTGGCTCGCCTGGGACAACATGCGCGGCGGCCTGCTTGCCTACCACACTACCCTCCCCATGGGTTCTCACGAGGACCCCCTCCTCTCCTATCTCCGCCGCGGCGAGTACCCGGAGCTCACCCGCTGGAACAACATGGGCAACGGCCTCTTCGCCGGCGGCGAGAAGGAGGTCAACGCCGCCATCAAGGCCACCATGGGCAGCTCCAAGATGAAAGAGACAAAGGACTTTGTCGCCGCCGCCACCGAGGACACCTTCAAGATTGACAACCAGCCCAAGGCCATCGCCTACTACGACTCAGCCATCATCCAGGACAAATACCCCAAGGTTGCCGAGGTCATCGCTGCCGACCGCGCGAGCGGCCTGCAGGCCCTCCGGAAACTCATCAACGGCCACCTGCACACGACCTGGCAGAACGTCTTCTCGGACGGCATCGCCGTCCTTAAGCCCCTGCCGCAGCACATGACGCACATGATCAAGAACGCCTGGGACCTCGCCGGCGACCTCTCCATGTGCCCGGCCGACTCCCCCATGCCCGCGTCCTGCCCGCCCAACAACGCGAAGTGCAAGCCTTGCGTCCCCGGGCAGCCCATGCACGTCGCGACCCCTGCCCGCTACCGCAACACGTCGACCCTATACACCATTGGCACCGTGCCGCACCCGTATACGACCGCCCTCCTCACAACCCTCCAGGACTCGATCGAGATCCCCTGGATCCGCCGCAAGTCGGAGCGCGACGCTTGGCTCAGCGCCGTCACAGCCGAGCTCCTGGGCGCCGGGGTCAGCGGCGGGCCCCGCGTCCTGAAGTTCAAGGAAGCCGTCGCCGGCGAGCTCGCCCCCGCCCATTCCCTCTGGCTCACCGCGGAGAAGGACCTCCCTAAAGACCTCGACTGGCACTTTGGCTTTGCCATCCCCCGCAACGCCACGGACGGCACGTCCGAGACCCCAGTCCCCGGCCCCGAGCGCCGCCCACAGCCCAAGCACGACCCGGCCGACGGGCCCATTGCCAGCCCCCAGGAGCTCGAGAAGGAGCCGCCGCTGCTCAAGAGGGCGCGCGACATGGGCAAGACCAAAGACGCACGCGAACTCGCCGTCCGCGGCGCCAGCGAGGCATGGAACCTGGCCGACACAGAAGCGTGGAAGTTTGCGCGGGCCTTTTTGGCGCGCCGCATCGTCGAGCGCAAGGAGTGGGAGGACAACGAGAGCCGGTACGCCGGCGGCGTCGGCACTGAAAAGGGCCGCCGCGCGAGCTGGGGCGACCGCTGGCTGGACCACAAGGACTAGACGTGTGTCGCTACTGTGACAGGAGTGAGGGAGGGTATGAGAGTGAAACAAGAAAATCGGAATCAAACTACTACACAGCAGAGATGATATTGCTCGAAGCACTGTAGTATAGGCGTCATGGGAAACTGGCGTGTACAAGTAAGGGTGTATTGTGTGTATTGTGTGTACTATTACGGATTGGTTGGGCATCGGGAGTTTCGTTAAAGTCGGTCCCCGCGTAGATTCCGAAATCACAAAAACTGTTCACAAACGCTGTGCTTGGGTGTGAACACAATCACGTCACGAGTAGAAAGACATTCGCATGGTGTTTTGGTTGTCTCTGATGGGGCTAGTCTACCGTCTCTTGGCTTTCTGTATTGTCATGCCTCCCCTTCATTTTCCATGGTTTTCGTTTCCCTCTCCAACTCGAAACCGCCTTGTCTCGTCTCCTGATTCACATCGTGTTCTGGTTGTTAGGAAAGACGCGAGATGTTGAATTCGCATTGGGAAGAAGAAAAAGAAAGTAGCGTGGGATGTAGAAAGAGAAAGAAGCATTCACAGAGTGCGCAAGAAAGACAAGTTGAATTGCCTCGTTCCACGCTTCATCATGGGCCGAGTCCCCCTGTCACCTAGTATCGGGAATTAGGCAGACTAGAGATCGGGCCCCCGTTTACGCAGCGCGCGTGTCGCCGCCCATCTCGCCGCCCAACTCCCTGGCACTCGCGCCGTTGCGGCCGGCGCCCACGGCACCCAGCTGCTCGCGGGAAGCGGACGAGGGGAGGCCCTTGGTCTTGGTGCCGTTGACGCTGTTCTTGGACGTCTGGCGCTGCTGCGGGCCGTCGCCGCTGCCGGTGGCCTCGGTGTAGGAACGGAGGGCGGAGCGGGCGGCCTCGACAACGCGCTCGGCAGCCTTGAGGGCGTCTCTCAGCGCCTGGGCCGTGGGGTCGCTGTCGTTTCCAGACCGGACCCCGGAGTCGCGCTCCTCGAGGAGCTCGCGGATGTGGCCGTTGAGCCAGAGGCCCTCGAGCTGGGCGCGGGACATGTCGCGCGCGCCGCCGATGGTGCCGCGGCACGACGGGGTGCCGCAGAAGCAGTCAAAGGGCTGGGCCATGTGCCACTCGGTCGAGGGGTAGAAGAACTGTTATTGCGTGAGCGGGCGGTCCTGTCAAGCACCGTTCGCCACATTGGGAGGCCGGGGGGGGGGGGGGGGGGGGGGGGGGGGGGGGGGGGGGGGGGGGGGGGGGGGGGGGGGCGACGCGGAGACGTCGACTTACAGTCAGCTCGTCGCCCGGCTGGAGTCCTTTCGGGCCAGCCAGGACATTGAAGTTGCCCGTGTCAAAAATCTAAAAATAGCACCTGTCAATCTCGCAGTTCCAAGGGTCACCCCGACCCGGCCCGCTTGAGGGAGCCCAAGTTCGGAGGGGGGAGCACGCGATCTCAGCGGCAAGACTGACAAGAGACGGTTCGCAAGAGTGGTTGATGTACAGCAGGTCGCTGTTGAGGTTCAGGTGCTTGTCCTTGCCGCACTGGACGGTGGCATATGTGGGCTCGTCGGCCAAGTCGCAGGGCGGGAACGACATCTTTGCAAAGACGGCAAAGGGCGGCAGGGAGACCTTGGAGAAGCTCTTGGTGAGGAACTCGGTTTCGCTTGCCTTGACGACCTCCTGGACGTCCGGGTGGGACGGCTGGGTCCAATGGGGCGTAAGGGGTGCCATTGTGAGGATTTCTTTGGGGCTATGAGGTTGACAACGTCGTTTCGTCTGGGTATTGAACAGGGTGCTGTTGACCTGTTCTCATTTGTTCGGTCAGCTCGTTGTCACAAGTTGAAAGCGGGCGGGACTTAACCAACGTCGGGTATGGCGGTCCGAAGCTATAAATGGAGTATGAAATGAAGCAAAGAGTCAGTTTTTTGAAGGTCAACTTGGTATTACAAACAAAGGGGTTGGGTGTGGTGGTCGTATGGTGTATACACTAATTGGGGGAGAGTGAACTAGGTTGTGTGACGGTAGCAGAGGAGGGAGAAGAGTCCAAGTTCAGACCAAAGTGACCAACTGGAATACCCTCAGCTCTTGTACAAGAGGAGGGGTAAAACCATCTGACATCAACATGTGCCGAGCTACCCAAGGTGGTCCAAGGTAGTCCAAGGTTTCACAGGCTTCTTCTTTGCCCGCGGCAGCCATTCAGGGGGCTCAATGGTTGCTGGATCGCTCAGCAGTTGCCCACCTCACATGCATTTCCAGTTGCGCATTCCCATTGCGGGGACCGGCGTGCCGTGCTTCTTCTGCACGCAAGGATAGCGGGGCAAGGGATGGATGGTCGGAGAAGCCAATTCAACAAGTGCAGCGACACCATTTGTGAGATTGCCGTCTGAACAGGTGCAAGGCCGTCCCCGTCGCCCGTCCGGTTGTTGCGGTAAAAAAGGGAGGCTCCGCGGGGCCTGGCCAATGAGTGAGGGCACGGCGACGGATCCGGTCAAAAGCGGCCCCTCGTAAGCCCCTGAAGGTGCAGAACAAGTACCAAATGCGCAGCCCAGCTAGGCCGTGGTCAGCCTAGCTGCAAGTCATGATACAGGTCCAGCACAGGGTGTGGCTTGAAGGTTGGCGGGTTGACGAGCACGAGGGGGTTGCCAGCAACCCTTTTCCAGAGCGTCTGCCTTCTCCGGATACCCCTCATTTGGCTGGGTTTCTGCCCCTCTTTTCTTATTGACAGACAGTCGACGGACTTCAGGATGGTGGTAGCGTCCAAACACCGCCAATCCTCAAGGGTTCAAGTGTGGGGGTTGGGGAGGCTTTCGGCTTGGGAAAAGAATTAGGCTCGGCAGCCGCCCCCTTTTCACTCTCTCTTCCACTCTCCTCGCTGCTTTGGCCCGACGACCGAGGCTGGTGGATGGCAAGCCGGAAAAATAATATGGAGTTTGCGGTGCCAAGCCACTTCTGACGTACTCACGAGTTTATCAGCCAGTATCCGTGTCAGTGGCACATAAAGCCTTGGTGCCATTGCATTCTCTGCTCCATGCCATGCCTGAGGTCAGCCGGGCCGCTCAGGGCGACAATGATAGTCAGCACCGGCGTCTCCCGGGCGTGGGAACTGGGCTGTTTTTGACTTTGTCTGTGTCGAGTGTCTTCGCTCTGTTCGCCTAGCTTTCATGCCATGTCATGTCGCGTTGGTACTTGTTCGTCTTCTCTCACAAAGTGCATCTGGACGCCGCGTACGTATCCATTTGGCGACCACGTCTCGTCTGCCCGGCGACGTTACCGAGACAGCCGTGAGCCCGGCGGTGTGGTTGTGGCCACACAGGCGGCCGACTTCCTCGATTCCGGCCCACCCGGGGGAAAGCCCTCGATTTTAGCGTTGCGGGCAATTTTCCCCAAGCGTCTCAATTGTCGGGTGATTGTGGTAACGAGAACGTGTGTTGATGACAACTCTGTCCGTAGCCTCCTTGTGCAATAAAAGCCCATCCCATGTTAATCGCCAAACAGATGCGACGGTCACGCCCGCCGCTCGGGCCGCCCTGACATCCCGCTCTCGTTTGCCTCAATGGTAACAGCACTTGTTGCCGATCGACGATAACCATCGGATTACTAGCTGGTGCTGCTTGCCCGTCGGATCGAATGAGGTCTTGCAAAACATGCACTATTGTCCCTGTGTTACATATCAGATGGTGTCATCGGAGCTACAGCTGCAAACGGAAAACGCGCGCGCCCTCAACCGCTCAGAGATGAAGTCGGGACGTGACAACCAGAACCGAGAGGCCTGCAACGCTTACGGGCGGCCTTTGGACGTGTCCAGCACCCGGCACGGAGCCGCGCGCTGCTCCCTCGGTGCAGAGTCCCGGATGTGAGACCCGCCGCATCGGTTCGAGTCCTGCTGTAACAAGGTCCCTCAAACGATTGCCTGGTCTCTTCTCATGGCGTCGCTAAAAACAACTTACAGTCGTCACAATCCCAGTTTCACTCCCTCCATTGTTTCATTCAGCGTGGCTGGAAGAGAAAGAGAAAGGGCCCAGAGTCGGCGAGCCGACATCTTCTCATTCAGGCAATGGACATGCTGTCCACGGGCCGCTCAGTCCCAACTTTGATCCCTGTGGCCCTATTCACGACCCTGTCGTTTCAGGGCGCAAAAGCTTGGTAACAAGCTCTAGGCGGGGCGCGTCAATGGCGAACACCAACCACCAGCAAGGCGGGACAGCAACCTGTCAGAACCGCATGATCCTGAACAATTTCCGGCGCGCCCCTCTGTTCTTTGAGGCTTCCCCTGTCGGGGGCCCGACGTGCGAGGGCCCCGCACAAGTCGATCTGCCGCTCACCGAACCCAACCAACCTTACGGCTAGGCCGGGTCGCCTGCCTTCGGAACCCGCGTGCTGTTGCAATCCGGCAATAGTCTCGAGCTGAGGCGAGCTGTTGACCCTGTGGGATTGCAGGCCACGGACGTAGCGCGTGCGCAGCCTCGTTGCGTGCCGACCCCCTCGTCGATAACCCGTCTGGAGTGAATGCCCAGGCGTTCAGCCGCCATCCAAAATGTTCATCCGCGTTTTGGCATCGTTGCTCGCTGAAGGTACCGCGCAGGGTTCAGATCCCTGCCCCCCTAGCAGTGGTCTTGGGTGGTATCTCCCTGGCTGTATCAAGGGAAAGTGTGACAGACCAAAGCCTGTGCGCCGTCAGTAGACTTTAGGAGAAGCCTGTCATACAGGCAAAAACATAAGGACTTCCTGAGTGGCGCCCTTTGCCGCCATCCGCCTATACCATGGTACGCGTCTGCTCATCGCCCTCTTTGTCTGGTTGTCGCTCCCTTGATCAAACTAAAGCGAGGTTTCATTGCTGGGAGCCACGTGCTCCTCCGGCAAACGTTCCCGTAGGAGAAACTATAGTATCTGCCATTAAGTTAACCGGGAGGTCCTCCGTGGAGTGTGTATTCTCCGCATCGTATCCATCCCACCGCTCGAGCGCGCTTGGCTCACAGGGGTGCGGTGTGGTGCGGTGGTATGTATGGTTGCTCAAGATGGGGTCTAGAGGAAGCTTTCGATCAAGATGTAAAAAGGCCGGCCGTCCGGGTCGATTCGCTTGGTGGTCGTTCGGTTCAGCTCTTCGTTTCCAATACTCCCATTCTGAGCAACCCCCTCGCCCCTAGCCAACTCTTTGTTCGCATTTCTTCCCCCGCTTGGCTCCGCTTCAGCCGTGTCACTTCAGACATTTGAGAGTTCGAACCCGAGCGTCATCCCAATCGTGATCCGCAGAAATAGGCCGGTCCAACCTTATCCGACCTTTCGACAAGAAAACACCATCGATCACCGTTGTTTTCCAGATGACAGAGGAAAACAAGCCGCATCCCAAGCCTCAGCCCGATCCTCCGGTGCCCGTTCCTGCCAACCCAGATGACCATCGCATTGCCTAAGCTTGGGTTATCATGAACGCCGGGAAGCGGGACTCCAAGAAGCCGACTGCACGTTGAAGACCTCGACACCCGCTCCCGCCTCGGATCTTGGGCTAAGGAAGCGGAAAGGGTGTTGTCCGAATGCCCTGTGTGGCCGAAAGTTGAAAGCTAGACAGCATCGCAGCCGCTGGGGACTCAAGAACTCAAAAGCAGAAAGCGTACTGTTAAACATCGCTTGTAACATTGGCATCTGGAGTTGGGTCCTGCAGTTCTACTTCGACCTTCGGTCAAATCACGTGGCGGTCCCGTCCCGGTCGGAGGCCGAGGCGGGTAGCCGCTGGAGCTACGCTTTCATCAGAAGCTAGCTGGATCACCTTTTTTTTATTCTTATCTTATGGGTGCTCTGACGAGTTCACGTTACTGGGGTTTTCTGTAGATTTCTTGAGCTACAGAGCTTGACAGCAGCCAATCTTCCATCGGTTGGGAGTCTCGACGTATAGGTATCTCTTTGGATTGAAATTGGGTCATGTGTGGATAATGGAAAAGTTCTTGGAAGAATGGAGAAGCTCAAAACCCTTTCGACTCGGCATAAACTAATAGAAATGGGACGGATGGAATGTCTGGATGGTGTGATTGTAGGTCCGGCTTTGTGTAGGCCTTTCCTTATAGTCTCCCCATGGCTAGTGCCATGAAGGGCGGCCATGGGCCAGGATGTGAATTGGTACAATGGTTCCTTGGCAGTATGAACGGGAGGTGAAGGAGGATCGCATTGAAAACGGAGAGATCAGAAATCATAGATTGTAATCATATTTAGCAGAAGCAGACTGCGGTTGCCTTTGGCTTACGGCAATTGCGATGGCTAAATACCGTGGGCGGATGGACTCTCCTGCTCGTAGCTATCATCATCTTCCTAAGTTTCCACATAATTAACGACAATATGTCAACTCAGCAAGATTCCCTTGTTCTTCTATCAAGGCTTCTCATAACTTTTGTTCTACTTTATCGAGGATAGTCTTTCAACTTTGGATAAAGACATACGGGAAGAACCCCGTTATATGTCGACCTCCTCGGTGAGCAAGGTAACAGGCTGGATGACTTTAAACGAGATCCAGCGATATGCCCTTTGTGATTTTAAGAAATTTAAAGACTGTGATGACGCAACATGCTAATCAATCCAGTGCTTTACGGCATTGCCTTATTCATGATTACCAAGTTAGTGACAGGATCGTCAGTTTCCGCTTCACGACATTGTGAACCCAAATGATCAAGAGTAATTCTTCACCTTCGCTACTTCGCATGATCTTGAGATCTATTTTCATTCGATCAAGATGTCTTCAAAGACATTCATCCCAGCTAACGAAGCTACAGTGTTTGGGCAGGTGGGCACTTGTCGTCGTGAACCCATTGACAGTTAAGACTCGCGGGGGCTTCCTTCGGAACAACTGTTCCAGTTCTAGCTCACTTATCTCGTCTTTCACTTGGTGACTTCCCTGGCACTGTCGGAAACTGCTACAAATCCTCACCTGCCTCGTCCGCCCTGCAGTCCTTCATCTGGCTCCTTCCTTCCGCTTCTTCCTGGGTGGGCAGTTTCCGTCCCGATTATCTTCGGCACCGAGACAGCTTACCTGCCAATAAATCTTGAAGCTCTGAAAGGCAACGACCATCTTGTTATTTCGTACTCACCCGTCAGGCCGGTTGGCTCTCTTCATCCTCCATCTTTCACCAACGCATCACACAGCTCAATCCCTCCCTCGCCAGCTCGGCCTCATTTTGCTCTTCTGTCCGACTTTTGGAACACAGCCATCTTGTTGCTAAGCCCGAAACCCTCGAAGAACTCTAGTTCTGTCGGTTTGGTTTCGTTGAGACCACCTTTCACGACAAAAATTGTATGCATAGTACTCTCGCTGAGCCTTTCGTCGCCTCGCTCTGTTGATTCTGGTAAGCTTCTCGCTTCGTGGAACACCCCTCCCCCCACCCATCAGGTCGACTATTATCCCTCAAGTCTATCAGTTCTGCGAGGAAATAGTCTGTGAGCAAGTGGCTCTTGCTCCGACTCTCTCCACCAACGCCTACATCTTGTCTTTGGTAACCATTACAACGTATCACTGAACGTTCACAGACCATCCGTCAAACAACGTCTCCGGATTTTGCTGACCCCGTTTCAACAGTGACCAACAGAATTGACATCCTGGGCCAACAGTTTTGTCGATATGATCGTCCAAATACTCCCCATGGATTCGACTCGCTACACCATCACTGAGCTATTGACCATTCGTGGTTCCAAGCTGCAGACTTCACTCGAGCAGAAGCTTCTTGACGGTGCCAAGGACAACCCTGTCTTGAGTATGTTGTCATATTTGTCCGACTTTATCTTCCCCGGTCAAGAATACTGACTTTTCCCTTGTAGCGGATATCTTGCGTCAGAAGCATCTCGGCCGTCACCGGAGATTCCCATATCTTTCCAGGAACAATATGGAAATCCGGAAGTCCTCCTCAGGCGACCTAGAGGGCCGAGAGTCGATCAAACCTCAAGCCCCTCAGGGCATTGCTCTGCTTCGTGATCAGGCCGTTCGCCAAACTATTCGCCACCCTGCCGGAGATGTCAGTCAACTTGATGGACAAGCCGGTCGACAGCTTGATGGACAAGATGCCGAGCCCGATTCTCTGCCCGAGGCACCTCCTCAACGACCCGTGCTCCCTGACCAGAAGCGAAAGGGATTTGAGCAGTTTTACGAAGCTGTACGATCTCCAACTCATGTTCGCGTTACTGCTGGAGGCAGAATCGTTCCCAACACTCTCGAAGCCTCCCACGTATCCCCCACTGGCAAGGGTAGCAGAGAGAGGTTTGCCGGAGACGTCAATGGCACCCAGCCACCCCTGGGGCAGGCCTTCAACGGCAATCCGTTCCTGCCCGGCCCCCCATTGATGGGCCCTATGCATCCTGCTATGCACTCTGCCTTCTCTATGATAACAACAGGACCTGGCCCAATGCCTCCCTTTGGCGGATTCGCGATGCCCCCTTTCGCTGTCTCACAGGTTCCGTCTCAGACAGCCTTTTCCCATCTAAGCGGTGGCGCAAATCAGGCCGGGAATCCGGAAGACAAGAAAGAGCATGAGACTGGTGCTGCTCCGACTGTACCCTCGATGCCCATGCCCCCGCTTGGCGGCCAGTGGTTTCTTCCGCCTCATCCAATGATGCCACTGGGGATGCAGTTTCCCGGTGGTCCAATGATGCCAATGGCTTTCAGCCCCATGGGTCAGTCGATGCTCTACCAGCAGCCCCCTCAACCAGTCCCTGCGACCGGCACCAAATCCTTCACGTCGGCTGCACAAGCCGAAAGTTGCCCTATCTCGTCCATTCGACCTAGCATCATCACCAAGAACCAGCTTGCTGGTCTCCGTTCCAGTCTCAAGAAAGCAGAAGCCCAACTGGCGTATAACCGTCATCAGATCGACGAGAAGCACATGGAGGAGTACGCTCGCCAGCTTCGTTCCGACATCGAACACTTTGAAATTAAGCTCAAGGGCGAACTTGCTCTCGAAGACAACACTCTTCCTCAGAGGAACGACACGAAGGAGAAAAGCGACCCCAACGTCTCAAAGGAGCCAAAGTCTGCGACCGATTCTCGCAAGAGACTGTTCTTTTCAAAGGCTGATGCTGAGAACAAGAACGAGCCCGCCTGGGACGCTCCTGCGAAGACAACAGAGGAGCACAAGGCCTCTAGATCTCGCAAGAAGGACCAAGTTAAGCTCGCGGTAGATACTTCCATGGCATCCGCTCCTTTCATCAACTCCAATATGATCGCCAGCATCTCCCCGGTGTCCTTCGATCCTACCAGACACCAACAACAGCAGCAACAGCAACAGGAGTCTGATCATGTGCGTAAGCCTTCCACCGGCCTTCCTGTATCTGCTGCTCGGGCACCTGTCTTCCAGCCTCGTTTGGATCTTCGCCATGCCAGCGAAAATACACCCCCCGTCTCCGCAGCTATCAACGGAGAGAACGACACGCGTGGCACTCGGTTCCACGGACCTATTCCCACCAATCTTGAGGAGTCTCGGCTGCTGTCTTCTATCGCCCCTCCCACACCTGCCCACGACATCGAGGAGTTCTCCAAATTTGCTCGTGACAATGCTGGTCTAGGACTGCCGTATCTTGTCGGCGAGGTGCCTTTTGGAATGGATCCTAGCCCTGACTTGAAGGATTACATCTACCACCGTCCTCTCAATCAAGACGAAGAGATGGCCAAGCATCTCTTCTGGACTGACGCCCCTGAGCACCTGCGCCAGAAGTTCCCGAAGTTCGACGGAAAAGACTTTTACCCAATTTCCCCCGAGAAGAAGCCTCGTCCTCGCATGGTAACCTCCAATTTGCCCACCGGTCGCCCCGAACAAGACTATGGCTTCACACTACCAACAGCGGATCTTGATCCCTTTGCCCCCTTGGAACCCTACCGCGAGGAGACATTTGGAAAGCCGACATTCAAAGAGAGGGAAGGTAAGGACATCAAGAGAGATACCAAGTCAGACAACGTAACTTCACCCATGAAGCGTCGCAACAAATTGCGCCCCGTCGCCTACTTCAACAGTCAGGGTCTTGATGAGTCCAAGCAAAGCTCTGGTTCGTCCGAGAATGTTGTCGAATCAGAGTCTGAGAGAGCCTACTTCAACTCTTGGTCGGTCGCTGCCTCTATCAATGCTAACTAATTGTACTAACACTTCTGCAGTGTTCGTACCTGGTCAGAGAGAGTCACGGCAGCAGCGACTGCCCTTCCTGGCGCTGTTACACCGGAGAATGCTCATGGTTATCTCCCGCAGTACGCTATCGGCCATGCCGCAGCTTCGCTGTCGCCTGCCATCGCCAAAGTTGCCAATCAGTCTACCCGCTTGTCCCCATCCAAGCTGAGCGAGGAAGGCCACATGAACGCCGGCTTGAGCTTGCTGACCGCGTCAGCTGATGGTCGAGTCGAGAATCGTCCTCCCAGCCGTTTTGCTGTAAGTACTGTGTGCTCCCACGATTCTCGACGGAGGTGATTCTAATGGTGCTTGCAGCAAACCAAGTAAGATGTCATACCCGAAACAACTTGGCATCTGCTACACCTGTATAATTACGAATTTGCGTTCCCAACACTTGTACAGATTACGTCGAGATGACCTATGCTACAGCCACCTCCGATACCACGGCATTCATTTCAAATATTCAGGAGCCCGCGCTGTGACGCTGTACGTGGTCGTTCTCAAGACACTTTGTGCATTCATCCGTGGTATATGGTTTTGTTATGCGAGGCGGAAGATGGATGGAATGAAAAGGATTAGTTAAGCCTTCGAAAGAATTAATGATTACACCTGATATGGTAAAATGTGGACCAGTGATGTTATCAGACATTGGGTTGACCAAGTCTTCGTGTATTATGAATCGTATTAACTAAGGTATTAGAACTACGCGATAGCTCAAAGCAAAAAAAAAAAAAGCAGACACAAGGAGATTGTGCATGTACCTCACCATCAAATTTCCAGCGTCAGGGCCAAAGCTCAGTGAAAATCTTCGGGCGAGAGTGGGAGAGGTGGTGATTCCTATTGGAAAAGCCTCCCCACTGGTTTACTCTTCGCCAGTCGTATACCTCGAAAACCATGGACTCAGTGGTTGACGCGGAGATATCCTAGCGGGAAATTGTTTGTCTACAATGGACCTACCGTGAGAGAACGTTCCAGTTTCAATAGGGGAACAGCTGTCCTCCAAGAGGCCTTGATAGACGGCAGCGGCAGCAGTTAGCATGGTCACAATATTTATAGCAAGAGGCAACAACAACAACTCCAAACCTGGAGCGGTTCGGGGTCGAAGATAGCTTCGGGAGGACCTCCCATGGAGCATCTCACGGGTTGGAAGCGTGAGGTGGCCATTGAGAAAAACGAAATTTCTCGATTTTGATTTTCTAGAACTTTTGCTTTTAGCCTTGTATTTCCCTCGTGTCTTCCCTTTTCCCTTTCCAGGCAAATGGAGATTTGCCGTTTGCCAAAACGCGTCAAGGACTCTCATGAAAAACGCCGCCGTCGAAGATGGATATCGTGAAATTGGTATGCTCGCCGTTCTTGTCCTTAGTTTTTATTGTGCCGTGGTTCCCTTGAACTGCCGCTTTTGGGGGTCGGGGAGGACATTTGTCTCGCGTCTCCGTCTCTTCCGTGAGAAGACTTTTCAGCCCGTCACTCAAGAGGATAGCTCATGCCGACAAGTGCTTTCCAGTGTGGTGGAGAGGAAGGAATTTAGGCGGTGGCCTTGCTCTTGACGCGGAGCTCACGGCCGACCTTGATGCGCTCAAGGATGGACTCGCGGTCCTTGTCGATCTTGAGCTTGGTGATGACGACGTTGGAGGGGTGGATGCCCAGAGGAACGGACTGGCCGTTGGTCTTCTCGCGGGTGACGCGCTCGACGTGGATGACGTACTTGAGGCGGTAGACGGAGGTGACCTTGCCCTCGCGGCCCTTGTTGGCGCCACGGACGATGGTGACCTCGTCGTCCTTGCGGACAGGGATGGAGCGGACCTTGTAAGAGTGTTAGATTGATTGGGCCTCGATGAGGAAAGCCAGGCTGGGCATGAGCCGGGCAAGCAGAGTAGGACTTACGTTGTACTTCTCGCGGAGCTCCTTGGAGAGGGGCGCGCTCATGATGACACGACGAGTGCTGGAGGGGGCACCGAAGTGGGCAGCGCGGGACTTGCGGCGCGAGGACGCGACCACTGCAAAGGGAAAAAGTCAGCAATCTGCCTCAATTGACGGGGATCGCCATCATCGGGAGAATGAACGTACTCTTGTTAACCTTGGTCATTTTGGCTAGGGCGTTAGTACGAACGTCGTTGGTTGAGGAGGGAGTGAAAAAAAGTTGAGGTCGTCGCAAGTCGAGGAAAAGTTCAAAAGTGTGTGCCAGATGCCGGGAAAAAGGAGTTTTGCGTGGTGGTGCTTGCGCCGTTCGAAAATTTTGGTGGGGAGCACGTGATTAGGTCTGGATTACCCGGCGGTTTGGCCAGGGGTCCAAGCTTCTCTTTCCGGCGCCTTTCGGAGGAGAAAAATTTCAGAAGCCGGGGATGGTCGGCCGAGACTTAAGGGTGGGTGGTGCGATAAGATAAGGGATGGGTCGAGTGCGATTTCTAAGGCCGACACACTTCTCTGAGATGCTGATATCAGATGCTTCGACTTGCTGCTTGCTATACGCAGCCAGTGTTTGAAATCACCGTCTTACATTCTATACAACAAACACTCTTTCGAACACTTCTCGTCCCATCTAACTAAGAGAAGAATCTGACTCTGAGGACGTCAGAAACATCACCTCACCGTGGCACGCTTTCACTGAGTGGACGCGGTGGTGCTCAGGAATCGTAGTTACTTGAGTACTGAGCATCTTGAATGCGCTGCCGACTTAATGAGCTGCTGGACTGCCTGTGCTCGCATTCTACATCGCTGGTATCATACATGCGTCCTTCCTTCAGATGTTCTCATGGCAACGCCCATGGCAGCCAACCCCAGCAATCGAAGTACATTACGTATGGATACATCAGCCGACGGAGTGCTAGGATCGTTGGCCATCAAGAACCGGTCTGTGTGTCTATGCGCAGCTCGACTTGTCTCCCGCCAAATGTAATGGCTTTTTGAACGCCTGGTAATATGCTCTGCCCCCCAATGGGGGTATACAACAGTAATGTAACACAAACCGAGCCTGAAGAACCAAGCTACGCAGGTTCGATGGTTTTAATATAAAGTGATCTCAGTGAAAGATGCCGGAGTGGGGAATGTGGTAAATGGCGAAGCTGAGTCTTGTCCTTGGCCAGGAGACCAAGGGCTCGTATTCCTTAGGCCATGGGCGAAGGCGCCTTGAACTTGCCATTGTCATCGTACTTGGCCTCTGTATCATATCATCAGCACTCCGTATTCCATTCCAAGGATAAAAAAGACCAAACCACTCACTGAAGAACGTGTAGTTCAACGTCACGGTCTCGATACCGCGCATGTTGACGTCGTTCACCATATCCGGATCCAAGTAGAAGAACACGGGCATGTCGACCGTCTCGCCCGCATTCAGCCGCTGCTCCTCGAAGCAAAAGCACTGGATCTTGCTGAAGTACGGCGCCACCTGGCCCGGGGTCACGCTGTAGGTCGCGACGCCGATGATGTCCGAGTCCGAGTTGTTGGTGGCCGTGTAGAAGGCCAGCGCCGTCTCGCCGGGGAGCACGCGCACCTCGCGCTGCTGCGGGGTGAACTTCCAGGGCAGAACGTCCGAGACGGACGAGTTGAAGGTGACGCGGATGCGCTTGGCTGAGGTCACAGGCACCAGGCGCGAGGCGAGACCGTCCTCGCTGTAGTCGACGTCCGGCCCGTGGGCGCGGACGGGTTGGCCGCCCCAGCCTGTCGTTTGGCAGATCTTAGATGTTTCGTTAGCCGGGGACGCTCGGAGGCCAAGGAGAAAGTAGACGGACCATCTTGTAAAGAGGCACGGAGCCGTACGACAGGGCGACCGTCCCGAGAATGACGCTGAGTGTGTAGTATCTGCGCATGCGCTTGCTTAGCCCACGGTTCCCCAACCTCCAATTGTTTTTTCTTGCATGTCTCCTTACGCTGTCGAGGCATTCCTGCGCTTATAATGCGCGTGAACCTGCTCCATCGACGGCGCACCGCCGAAGCTGGGACCGGTCTGCTTGGGTGGTGTCGTCGAGGCCGCTCGGCGAGTGGCGGGCGATCGGATGGTGCTGCGCGGCGCAGGACGGGCGGCGTGCTGGCAGAAGAAGCAGCTCCATTTCTGCGTTGATTGCGACGAAGCGCGCCACGGAAGACGGGGGAGGGCGTTCATAATTGCGGGCGGCGGTGGTGTATACGGGAGGATTTGTCGAGGAAGCTCGGTTTGTTCAATGTCATGCCATAATCTCCATTCCGGTCTTCATCGGGATTTGAGGCCTAGCTCGAGGAAAGGCACCACACCGCGAGCGCTGGCACCGAGAGGCCGGGATGGGCGGGGGTGGTTGTTCCGCCACAGGGGTTGGCTTTAGTGACTTGTAGGGGTCCAGACGCTGGGTCTTCTAGCAGGGTCTCCGCTGAAGCTCCTGGTTCTACAGGGATACTGCAGCACGGGTCAAGGACGGGAAACGGAGACTCATCCGACGTCACACTACATTGAGGAATCACAACATTGAACACTCCTGCTAAATTGTACACAGCTACTATTCGCTACTGTTCGCAGATTTCTGCTTCCACTTCCTGGTATTAACAAATGCACTATAACTCTACGCGGCTTTGGCATTCTTTAATTTCCTCGCACGGGGGTATATCGCCCTCTTGGCCACACCCACTGCCCTCTCCAGCACTCTGATGACAAACACTTGAATAAGAAGAATAATGAGTCGCACCAAGAGGTCTCCAAGACCGAGAGAAGGCTTTCTTCCACGGCTGTAGGTCGAGTCAACAAACTGGAAAGGCAGCTTGGCGTAGAGATGATCCTGAGCAGCATGCAGTCCACTGCTAAAGCCGTCCTCATGGAAGCCATACTTCGTCCAAGCACCAGCGTAACTGATGCCTCGCTTGTTTTGAATGCGAGGCAAAAGCTTTTGAGCACGAACGGCAGCGGGAGTGTAAAGGGGGTGGCGATAGGTGAAGGAGCCTTGGATCGTGTCTGGGTTCGGCTGATGCAGCGGGTTCATCGTGACGAGGACGTCGCCAAACGTCTCGCGAGGGATGTGCTGGAGAATGTTCATGTTGTAGGTAAGTGAGACTTGGTCGATGTTCTGCTTGCCGGTCGAAGGTGAGGAAAGGGTAAGATAGTTCCAGCTGGACCAAGCCTTCTCGGAGGCCGGCATCAGCGAGAGATCAGAGTGGAGGACGACCGAGTTCTCAGAGGTCTTGAATGCAGAGAGGATATCCTTCTCTTCGCGCGTGGCCGAGCCTTCAATGATCTTGAGAGCCTGGTCTCCGTGTGTCGCCAGGATGACATGGTCGTAGACATCGGACTTGCCGTTGTGAGTGTGCACTCGCACCCTACCGTCCTCCTCACTCGTAACCTGAGTAACTTGCGTGTTGAGGAAAAGGTGATTAGAAGGAAAGCCGCTCATTACAGCGTCGATGTACGACTTGCCGCACTTCTTCAGAGTAAGCCACTGAGGCCTCGTAGAAACCGTCGACAGGAGATGGTGATTCCACCTGGTCCAAGTTAGTGTTGAATCCCACTTGCAAGCAGCAGATGGGCACTTACATGAAACGGACTAGGGTGACGGCCGGAAAGTCCAAGGTGCACTTGTCCGGGCTCGTGCTCCATACGGCGGCAGTCATGGGAATCAGATAATCGTCCCTGAAGGCATCTGAATAGCCTTCTCGTTCGAGATACTCGCCGATCGTCTCCTCCTTCTTAGCTCCTTTACTGTCGCCGTTCATCGCGGCAGCATCGTTCTCGTCGTCAGCCATCAACAGGTCCAAAGCGAACTGGTTAAAGCGGATGATGTCGAAGATCATGCGCCACATACGGGGCGAGAAGATGTTTTTTCTCTGGGCGAAGACAGCATCCAAACTGGTGCCAGCCCACTCGAACAAGCCATGATCCCGGGTTACACCGAACGTCATCTCCGTCGGTACTGTATCCACCTTGACCCTCTTGAGGAAGTTGATGAAGTTTGCTAGAAACCATGTGAGTGCGACTCTGATGTGGGGTCATCGAGGCTAGACTCACGATATGTCGCCGTGTTGAGGACGATGAAGCCGGTGTCTACACTGGTCTCGTATTTTCCATTCTTCCACGTCACGGTGTTGGTGTGTCCGCCGAGCCTCGTCGAGGCCTCGTACATGTAGACGTCATGGTAACTTCGGTTCAGCGCCCAGAGAGCAGCGATGCCTGCGCATCCACTGCCGACGACGGCAACCTTCTTCCTAAACTTGGAGTCAATGGGGGAACCCACGGATTCCAGCGAGGGTGGTCTACGGGGCATTATTGAAGCAAGGAGATGGTGAGAGAAAGGAGATGCGGTTCTGGGAAAGCCTCGTCTGTACGTCGCGCGCGCGCGGAGGGGTGCAATGCTGCAGTCGCATATATAGAGCGGCAGCGGGAAGAATCAGGGAGGCCGGCAGTGGCTTGTGTCTTGAAGTGACGGCAAGGAGGGGTGGTTCAGGTGCAAGTTCAGGTGCAAGCCACGGACGACGATTTGGGGAAGAAGGGCAATGGTTCGCACATGCCGCAGCAGCCAAGCTGCCCCCAACTGCACTTAGACACCCTGCCCCGAGTTTTAGAGGCAGGGCCAAAGTATCAAGTTTGCGGAGGCGACGTCGAATAGTGACATGGCAGCACCGTCAGATTATGGACCAGAGCGCCTAGCGCTGCACCTTGCAGGTAGCGGGCAGGTTCGAGAGAGGGAGCAGTAACGGATACATGTGCAACACTGCAGCCGGGTGTTCTTGAGTAGGTACGTGTGCGGAGGGAGAGCAGCGGCGGTCGTGGGCAAGGTAGCGAGCAAGTGAATGAAAGTAAGAACGAAGCCTAATGAGACAGTGGATGCGAAAAACAAACTTACAGCGGCTGGCCTGGAGGCATCTTGGCCTCTGTCTTCGAGTATGCGAGTAGTCCCGGATAGGAAGCTTCAAAGCCAGAAGTGATCGACACGTGGCTATCGGCAGTGAGGACTGGGGAAGGCACGACAGTCTCCGGTCTTTTTTTTGGGATAAGTTCTGCAGCGGTGACAGGATCACGGGTGGGACAGAGGTGTGCTGGTCGAGAGGAGTTCGGCAGGTGTTCGGCCAGCGGATCACGATGCGATGAAACGAAACTCAGCTCAGCTCTCTTCCGGACTTCCCACGCGCCATGACGCTTGCAATGACCAACCCCTGCACCCCAACAGCTCTGGCGTTTCCTGACTGCCCCCAGCTCCCAACCCCCCACTCCTTGTCGTGGGTCCCGCCCGATGGCTCACGATCCGAGCGCCACAGTGGCTGCTGGCCGGTCAAGATTTTGGTTGAGTAGGAGGCCGGGAAAGGTCACAACGACGTCTGTTCAGCTTCACTGTGGCGACGGCAATATTTTTCAGTCTGATTTCTCGGTGGATAAACAGTGGAGTGGATGAACCAAGGCCAGGAGTAGAGCATGGCACCACGACGATCAACGAGGAAGTGAGGCCACCGAGAAACCTGAAAATGGGTTCAGATGTTGCGCAGAGTGGAAAACAGTGAGCAGCTCTTCTTCACACATTCTAATCAGACTCGGCATACATTTAGGCATAATACCAGCAACTACAGCGACATGGTGGTTTCCACATCACATGTCTTCAACGTCCAGATAATACTGCACCGTGCTCTTATGCTAAACCATCAACTTGAGGAAAGTACTTCTTCCTCACTACCAGAGACCAGCTCCAGAAAGCAATGAAAAAGAAAAAGCCTGTCAGACGTCCATCGACACCCACCCCGACCGTGCGCCCGAAGGCAAGACCACGAACGGGGACGAGATCATCACCGCCCTCTATACAGCAAAAGACAAAGTCCATATGCCGCCTTCCTGACGGAAGGTGCGAGGGCAACCAGAGTTCTTCACTCTAGGGTGTCGAGGATATCACTCATCAACCAGGGTGGGATCTGTGGCTCCTTTAGGGAACCAAGAGAGGGTCGAATACTATAGAAATGATTCTCTGAAGTATTGTCGACATGAAGAAAAAAGAAGAAGAAAATCCTAAGATGCGCGGTGGGAGGGCGCCATTATATAGATTTTCGGCCAGGCGGGCAGCGGTGCACGGACCATGGGTCTGCTGGGTGGGTTTTCGTGGGCTTTCTGCCTGGGGTGGGCCGCGCCTGGGTGAAAATTTCGAACAATGGCTGGTCGCCGCCTGAGTGGACGGCCTTTTTGCCGGTTTTTCGACGAGGGAAGGGTCTGATGTGAAAACTTCTCTCTGCAAACCATTCTTTGCGCTCACTGGCGGTGATAACAGAGATTTCTCGGAGTACATTTATGGAAAAAAATCCTCTACTTCGCATTTTCAACGGCTGCGGATCATCCCGTACAAAACCAACGCCGGACAGCGCATCTGATGGATGGCTCTTACGGCGTTGTTGAATCCTTCGGAGTTCACACGCCAACACGTGCTAAATTGACCCGACGCGTAGCCGAACGCGTGTGAGGACGACGCAACGGCCATGGGATGATCACGAAGACTCTGCTGCCTGGGTCTTTGGACGTCCCTGGTATGGGCGAAATCATGTGTCTCTGGTATCGATTGATTGATGAGAATGAAATCTTCAACAGACCATTGAATGACGACTCTTTACTGCCTATCATGTTTAGGCTCCTGGCTTCGACCGGGAGTCTTGACATACACTCCAAGCACGTTTCAGCGGGCCATGGTTGGTTCGAATCCAGGCAGCCTTAAGGAGGCCAGCACCGGCTTACGAAGACTATGTGAACATGTCCGTCCATCATGCTTTATCTGGGCAAGAGACACCCAGGCAGGCAGGATTGCTTTTCTACATGCAGGGCTTATGTCAAGCAAGTTTGTGCAGGCGCCATGAGGGCGGCCTGGGGCACAAGTCACAACATGCCTTTCAGGGCGAAAATATGTCGTACACTCAACGGGATCGGAAAACGGTGGTTCGAGTTTCCAATTCTTAAAAGCGCCGTGACGTTTATTCAACGCCATCAGTCTGCCCAGCTTAAAGTTCAACTCTGCGTCCAAGTGGAAGGAGACACCGAAGTGTCTCCCTCCCTGGCGACGCAGAGCCGGTTTTCTTCTAGAGCCGGGGTAAATAATCAACTTGAGGGGAAAAAAAAGAAGAAGGAAACGAAGTTTTTGCGCAGAGCGGCTTCTCATAAAAAGGCCGGCGGCGAGACGCGGGCTGCAGGCGCTAGGACCATAAAAGTCACGTGCACTGCCACCAGAGTGTCCGTCCGGACGTGTCTGGACCTGAGGAGTTTCCCACTCGGGTCCCAGTGGCTGGAGCCTGACGCCAGGCACCTTGCTGGTATCCGATTGGTGCACCAGCCACTCGGGAGCATGATGTCGCCAAGGCCGGCCCTGACTTACGCAGACGACATGCGACCAAGCACCATCCAGCACTACGACGAAGCCGAACCCGCCGCATCCAGACCGTTTTCGGATTTCCCACCTTTACGACCTACAACTACCAACGAACCCGTATTGACGACCATCGATCACGATAATCCACGAACGAAGTACGGATTCCCTTTTGACTCAACGAACGATCTGAAAAGGAGGCCGCTTCACCTTCTCAATCATCCCCGTATCGCCCCTGGAAGGCGAAGCCACGCATATCCCTCTTACGCTAACCTACCGAACCGCCACCATGTCCAACCCTCTCGACACCGAGCCTGGCTCCGAGCGCTTCAGCGACTACGAAGCGGAGCTGAAGCTTGTTCAGGCCGACCTCGTTCAGAAGCTCGACCAGATCCCCGAACTGTCAGGCGAGCCGCGCAAGGCCGCCCTCTCGTCCGCCGAGCGTGCCCTCGAGGAGGCCGACGAGCTGCTCGCCCAGATGCGCCTCGAAAAGGCAAACATCCCCACCACCCTGCGCTCCAAGATCAACGCCCGCTTCCGCAACCACGAGTCCGACGTTGACGGCCACAAGCGCAAGCTTCGCTCCCTCGCCGACGACCGCGCCGCCCTCTTCGGCGCTCGCTACACCGACAACCCCTCGGGCAGCGGCCAGGACGTCCAGCTCGAGCAGCGCCAGCAGCTGCTCTCGGGCACCGACCGCCTCGACAGGTCCACGCAGCGGTTGAAGGCCAGCCAGGCGCTCGCCAACGAGACGGAGGGCATCGGTGCAAGCATTCTTGGCGATTTGCACACACAGCGCGAGACCATCCAGCACACCCACGACCGTCTGCTTGAAAGCGAGGGATACGTGGACCGTAGCGTCAAGACGTTGCGGGGGATGGCACGTAGGTAAATATCGTCCCTTATACCCCGTTAGACTATGGGGGCCGACAAAGGCTAACATCATGCAAGGATGGCTACCAATCGGGTGATCACCATCTCCATCATCACCATTCTCGTTCTCCTCATCATCGCCGTCATTTACAGCAAGTTCAGATAAAGATCACGCAGCAAGTACCAGTAGCAAACAGAAGCCCGTCGAGAGTGCGGCTTCCGGAGTTTCGGGTTGTTTAAGGATTCCATTACGATGTGCTTTTTTTCTCTTTTTCTCTTTTCCACTGGAGAGGAGCTGCAAAGCAAGTGGTTGGTTGTGTCTTTCATGCAGAGAGAGAGGGGGGCTCGGCGTGCAATGTTCAATAATGAAGAAGGAAAAGCCCCTGGTCTGGGTTTGAAGCAGGCCGAGAGTCGAAACAGGGGCGTGTTTAACCAACAACCGCCATGACACTAGACAATGACAGGTTGCTGCCTCTGTGCATATACGTATTCCAGTCAATCGTTGTAAATACCAATTTCGTTTTTTTCTCTATTGACCGTACCCGACAAGACGCCGACATTTTTGAGACCCTTTCCCTTTCAACTCGGGGTCGCTTTTAACCTCATTGAATGGGTATAATCACACTAAATATCACCAAAACCCTCAAAACATCCGACGACGTCTCATCTACGTCCACCACCCCTCCGACCCTTGTTGACACCTCCGCTCGACGTGGGTCCTCCCCGTCTTCGGTCCTCGCCGAGGCCCTTGCGGCCGGCGGCAATACCACCCTTGCCGCCGCGTCCGCCACGACCGCCACGGCCGCCACGATCGCCACCGCGACCACCACGGTCCTGACCACCACGTCCGCCGCGGAAAGGCCTGCCGCCGCCCCGGCTCTTGTCAACCTGAGCCTTGACGACCGCAGCTTCGCCATCGTCCAAGTCCTCCATTTCTTCATCGTCCTGTCCACGCTTGTTGCTGAACTTGAGCTTGCCGCGGAGACCCCTCTTGGCGACGTCCTTGCCCTTGAGCGCGGCGACGTAAGCGTTGACGCCGGAGCCGTCGTTCTCGGCGCCGTCGACCTCCATCGCCTCGTCGTCCTTGCCGAGGATCAGCTTGCCGTCAAGATCGGTGCGGGCCTTGGTCTTGGTGGGCTTGCGCATCTTGACGGGCTTGGTGGACGAGATGTTGGCCAGGGCGTTGCGGTCGAGCAGATCAAGCGGCTCATCCTCGTCTTCGACGATATACGTGTTACCGCCCTTCCGGTTGGCGCGCTTGCCCTTGGGGCCTGCGGCCGCGCCCTCGTCGTCGGACTCGTCGTCGGAGCCTTCCGAGTCGCTGCTGTAGAGAGCCTGGTCCAGCTCGTTGTCGAACTTGCGTCCCTGGCGGCCATCCTCTTCGTCACTCTCCTCGCCAGCCTGCTTGGCGGCGTCCTTCTTCTTCTTACTGCGCTCCTTGGTCTTGCGGATGTTGACGATGAGCTTCCTGTCGCTTTCAGGACAGTTCTGGTTGATGAGGTCGAAACCGAACTTGCGTACCATGCGCTCCAGGATATGCCTGACCTTGCTCTTGAAGTGGCCCTTGTGCTCGTGGCTCCAGATGATGAGGTTGGGAACAAGAGACGACAGGCGAGGGATCACGAGTTCCGAGGGAAGACTGACGACGCAGATCTTGACGAAACCCAAGACACTCTTGACGATCTCGCGGTTGTTGGAGGTCAGGAAGAGATCCATGGTTTGGACAAGGTCGGCAAGAGTCTGTGTGCTCAGGGACCTTCTGAACTCGTAAAGCACACGGCTGAGGGCGGTGATGGACGCAGAGATCATGTGGGGGGTGCTACCAACAAGACCAGCGCTGACCATGGTGAGGAACTCCTCCAGGTTGGCCTTGCCGGCGGGCGCGTCCGCAGGCATGTGAGGGACCTTGGTGTTGTCAATGGGAGCGCCGTTCGCAGCCTCCATGCGGTGACCAATCTGAACAAGAAGATCGTAAGCAGCCTCTCTGGCGCGCTCGTTGTTCTCCTTGCAGCAAATGACGACCTCGCTAAGGATGGACGGGACGAAGTGGAGAGAGGTGTCGGGGATATAAGGGAGGAGGGCAGACAGGGCGCCCAGACGCTCTCTACGAGCAGGAGCCGACACCTTCTCAGCACTCGTCAGGAACATTTGCTGCAGCTCGTCGCTGCGTGCTTCGAGTGCCAGTTTGCCGGTTTCGGACTCGGCAAGACGAGGGACCAACTTGTAAGCCTTCTTTTGCAGCTGCGGCTCATTCTCTTTGAAGATGATGACAGTAGCGATCTCGAACAGGGCCGTGTAGCTCTCGCGGGGCAGGTAAACGGCAATGGTGATGATTAGATCCATCAGGGTGTTGCTTGTTGAGGGCATCGCACCCTGCTTTTGCTGTTGCTTGGGCTTCTCCTGGTCGGCAGTCTGCTGCAGTTCCGCTGCAAGCATCTTGCTAACCCGGTCGAAGGTGTCGATAAGCTCCTTTTCGGGGGTGACGCTGAGGAAGGCGTTGATAGTGAGGAGGATGGGACCTCTTGATTGAGGCAGAGTCTGGGTGTAAACGTTGAACAGAACAGCAAGCATATTGCCAGCGAAGCTGCCCAGGTGCTCCAGGTTCTTCTTCGCAGTAGCTCTGGAGACACGGCTTTGGAGCACCAGGTCCTCCTCGCTGTCATCCTCAATGGTAGCAATGGCCTGATTGGACTCGATGAGGATCTTGAGCGCTCGGCAAACCTCAAGACGCAACTCGACTTGCTTGTACAGAATGTTTGCGAGAAGCTCAGCGAAGGACTGGTCAAACGCCTCTGTTACATCAAGCGGGAGATCGCAGTAGCCAGGCAGGGTTGCCCAAATTTGCTGCACAAGAGTCTCAAAGATCTTGACTTCCATAGTCTTCTCCGCCTTGCCGTGGTCCAGCACCCGTTGGAACATGAGTTCACTGAGGGGCACCATCTCTTGGCGGAAATGAGCAAGGTTGGTGTTGCTAAGGTAGTCGCGGAGGATGGGGAACATCCACGCGCGACCCTGCTGACCCTTGGCGGGCTTAGCGATGTTCAGAGGCAGTATGGAGAGAACAGCCTCGGGACCCATGGCGCGGATGGCCTTTCCAATGACTTCGTCAGCCTCCTTCTTGCCCTGGAACGAGTCACTACCACGGAGCTCTCCGACGGCCTTGGTGATGTTGAGCATCATCGGGTATGCTCGCCACCTCAGGGAATCGAACATGGCTCCAAAAACGTTGAAACTCTCCATCCAGGCCTGCTGGTACTTGACGCTGAGCAAAGATTCGGCAATCTTGGCGATCTTGTCCAGTGTCTTCTCGTCGTAGATGGACGGCTCAAGAATAACCTGCTTAGGAATGCAGTTCGCCATGAAAGAAACCAAACATTCAGAGGCGGAAATTCGGATGTTGTGTGCGGGCGACTCCAGGTACTGAGCGACCATGGAAAAGATCTCAGGCAGGTTCTGGAAAACGTCCTCGGGCTCGATTTGTGCGGAAACGTCGTATCCTCTTGAGAGAATTGCCAGCCATGGGGGGATCAGCTGTGTGTCGTTCGCGGCGGGCCGCAGCTCGGAAATGATTTCCATAAGTCGTGGGAGCTTGGCAGAAGCGACCTCGTCGGCCATACCCTCAAAAATCATTTCAAAAATCTCAAAGGTGGCCATCGTCATGTACTCGTTGCCTGATCTCGAAATTCCGAGCAGCAACTCACACAAAGACTCAATCTTCTTGCTAGGCCAGCCTCCACTAGCAGATGCAATGGTCTTGATCAGCTGAAGGGCATGAATCAGAGCTGGATCGTGTGCAGACTCGGCTCCCTTCTGCTTTCTCGCCTGCGCAGCCTTTCCGGCGATATCCTCGAGGTTGGCGAGAGCGGTATGGGCGCACATGTCGGCAGCGGGATGGTCGAGCGAGGGACTCGGAGGAGGGTTCCTGAGGACATTTCGCAGCGCTTCTTGCGCCCTCTTTCGGATCTTCGGGCGGTGCTCGAGGGAGAGGTTCAGGAGACCGGCGACGGCTCTGCGGGGACCGATCTGGGTCACGCCGAGTTCCCAGGCGCCCGAGTCTTGTGCGAGGAGTAGGGACTCGAGACAGCCAATAGACGACCGCAAAAGGAGTGCTTCGGCATCTTGCTGGAGAAGCACGGGGGCGAGCGACGTGAGAATTTGGGTGAACTTGGCGCGGAGGAGAGGTTGAGGCGCAAACGGAGTGACGATGTCGAGAAGATAAACAACTGAGGTCGTTGTGTCGGAGCTAACGTTGCCGCTCTCGACAGCCTGGGTGAGGAGGCCAAGAAGCGCGGCGAAGTAGCCGGTCGGGGTGGGTTGGGCGTTCTGCTCCTTCAACGTTGTGTCGACCGCCTCGAGGACTACCGCCGTCTACCGACTGTATTAGCAATGCTCCCAGACGATGAATCGGCAAAAATAAAGAGACTCACCCTCTTCTGGCTCTGAAGACCCGGAGAGCGGATCTTGTCCAGCTTCTCGGCAAGAGTTGGAGTCGACATAGTGCTTGTCGTATTCCAATCCGTCGGGATCAACTTTGGGAGACGATGGAAGCCGGTGTAGTCGAGATCCCCGTCTGTGCAAACATTTTCGGTCGCAAAAAAATCCTTATCGAACACCCCGCCCCCGATAAGGGTCCGCTTTAACAAGGGTCTATGTAATGTACTGTGCAGAAATCCGATTCAGCCTGGCATTCCAGAGTTTCTCGCACGGTCTTTTAACGGTGGGCTGGGACCCTCTTGCCTAGGTAGTAAAGCGCCGTTCCAGTGGCTGAGAAGTACCTAAACACCTACGCCTCTTCCGCAACAGACATATGCAAAGTCTCAGATACAGGCTTACTGAACGAAAATACAGACCATATCGTAGACAGTGTAGCATGGTTTGAGTTGCACATCTCGCTCCTGATGACCTAGTCGCCTACAGTTTGTGTGAGACTGCTCGCGTTTGGCCCAATCACACCCTTGATGAACCCCCATTCTAGGGGTGCTTCTTATCCCAATGACTGCCAATAAATTACTTAGCATCCAAGGCAACTTTTAATAGGCAGCCAACTGAAACCATGTCCAGTAACTCTCTCCAATCGGAAACCTATGTTTACGAGTATCAGAGAAAAGAGGCCCAATAATAGTGTTCATCCTTCCTTCTCTCGTATCCACTCTCAGTATCAAGTGGTTCTGTCTATGTCATCCAACTGAAGGCATGCATCTTGGGTTTGCTCAAGCTGTCTCGTGGCATTGAACTGAACATGCACCAGAATGTGTAAAAATCAATTTGTCTATGCGCTGCTCAGCTGCAAATGCAACAAACAGCACAGGCATTTCATTTTGTTGAGTATCGCCTTTCTTTTGTTGGCTCGAAATGGTAAACAACGTCCTCGATAAAGAGCAAGTTCCACACGGTTACCTACGCTTGGAGTTGAATAATAGAACTTTGGATACTTCCGCTAATAAGTCGACTCAACGTCTGAAAATCGCACAGAGTCTGACATGAACTAAACCAGTTATCTCGGGGCTCAGTAAGCCAATTCTTGTTCAGTTACTGTCAGATAATATAGACGGCACAGTGGCGTATCTGGCACATGTGCTCTCTTTGGGCAGAACCTTGAGAGCCGACTCAACAGCAGTGACTTATACTCTCCGCTAGTTGTGTGTCAAAGGAAGAATCTATACGACTTGTTAGTGAAAAGGCTTCCGCAACTCGGCGAGGCGGACTTTTCACAACCGGAGATAGGCCATGTTACCCGGTCTTATTTGGTGTTGCCCCACAACCATAAAGTCAATTGTGATTTTCAACAGCTTTGGCCCGTAATTTCAATATAACTAATGCATTCGGATAGTCATAAACCAGAGGTCATGCTGCGGATGACTCGCGGATACGTCTGGTACTTGTGCCCCACCTCTTGCGTTCTTTCTAACTCCCAGTGTGGCCGTGAAAGTCCGACGGAACCGACGTTGTTCTACTATATTAAGTACCAATTCAGCCATGGTGAAAATGCGCTACTCCTCCCTCGTCTACTTTTGCTCCTATCAGAACAGTTTTCTTCTCGCTCTTTCCAACAATGCGTTTCTCGGCCATTGTAAGCGTTGTCGCGTTTGCTGCTGGCTTGACTTTGGCCTCGCCGGTGTCGAAACTTGGTCCGTCTATCGTGGAACGACAGAATTGGCAATCTTGCCCTACAGAGGGCGAGCAATGCACCAACATTATTGGAGGAATTGGCGGTTGTGAATGTGGCCTCAACCTTGACCCTCGATACGAATGTGTCTGCGTCTAGTAGGATCTACCTTATTTTCCTCATAGCCCAAGACAGGTTCCCTAGAATCATGGCTAATGGTGAATCAAGGACGACGTCAACTATAATCGCATCTATTGGCGTTCAGCCTTTTGTCTATTGAGCCACCATAGGCGGATGCTTTCTCCATCTGTCGTACAGAATACATGCCTTCTATGCAACGACGAAGTGTCCAGGGTACAACTGTGAAGCCATTGGATCATCAATACATTGTCAAGATTAAGAACAGTTACATTTCTTCTAGTACAGATTGATTATTGAATTGTGACAAGAAATGGGTGCCATACAAGCGCGCAAAGTAGGTATCCAATCTCGATCTGCACCAGTATACGCCTCAGGTGCAGCTGGATCACCCGCCGCCTTAGGTAGCGCCTCAAATAATCTACAGTAATATCTCTTAACAACAGCTTAGCCTATCCAACGTGGCTAGACCGCATACATCTGCAGTCGCAATGAAGCTACTCTAGACTAGCTTAGTTTCACTATCTATTCTCTCTTGCCCCTTTCCCTTTTCCACTATCTTGTCATTCCAATCTCACATCTCACTGTTCCCGTCCCACATATCCTAAAACTTATCTCACGGCGCCAACAAACTATCATGTTTGAATAGGTGTGCTTGAAACTGACTGCTCATCCTCTTTTCCCAATCGTTCCAACCGTTTTGGCTTCTGAAAATGTGCACGAGTTGAGAAAGCAACTTGTCTTTTTAACCAAATGCTTGAAAACCCGGGTCTTCTCTTAGCAACTCATTCGCTGCAGCTATTTGCTTGTGACTGCAGGCAAAATGAAGTGCTGCTTGTCCGTTGTGGACAACCCCATTCACATCCACGCCCTTATTGAGTAGCGATCTTAGCAAGATGACCATTTTTGAGCGGATAGCGATGCGAAGAACCTTTGCAAGGCTACCAGTCGCAAAACATGCGCTAGGCACTCTGTCAAGGAGAAGACCTGCAAGAGCATCCTGTCTCAAATTAACTGCCCAAGCAAAGGCATCATTGATACACTTTTGACTAAGACGCACGATTGGCGTCGAAGTAGTGGCAATGTAATGCGTTTCCGAAGTATCCGCCATTCTTGGGATTGGTGACTTCCTTCTGGCGTCAGGATCGTCGTCTAAGGGTTCTGTTGATCCACTTTCGAGGATGGAATCTCTACCAAAGGTACCGGAACGACCAAGTATGAGCCTCACCAGACCTATGTTACTTGATCCTGAGTCTGGGGTGTCTCGGTTTGTAAAAATGGCCCAGTGTAGTGGGGATTTGCCATTCTTATCTGGTAGACCAGCGTTTGCGCCTGCGTCAAGCAAGAGTTCTGCTGCCTCAAGATACCCCATCTCTGCAGCCAGCGATAGCGGTGTTCGCCCGATCTCATCAGGGTCGTTGACAAAGGCAGCCTTACGCCTGTCGACTTGTTTTGCATGAGGCTCTAGCATGTTGCTGCTCTGTTCTCCTCTAGTGTTGTACTGCAACAGGGTTCTGACTGCATAAAGGTTGCGATTCCTAACCGCTATCATGACTGGATTTTTATATTTTTCGAGATTAATTAGTGCAGAAATCGCAAAATCTAGTGCTGTTTTTATTAGAAGAGAGTACCCATTCTCTACAAAAAGGTAGAGAAGGCTGCCTGTCGGTTTTGTTGGGTATATTGAACGTCCGAAAAGGTTATGAAGGCGAACCCATATTTTAGTTTGGAAGAGTTCCTGCAAGAATTGGCCCTGGAGTAGTTCTTTTGCTGCTACCTCAGAGTGATATAAGAGTTTGTTGGTCGCATACTCCATCAACGGGAACTTTGTGATCACCTCTTCCTGTAGGCTTCTGGTCGAATTCCAAGGTAAGTCCAAAAGGAAGTTGTTTTCGGCGACATAGGGTGATGTGTCGAGTTTTATGTAGTTGTAACAACAGTCTCTGAGTCGCTCATGGCTTCTTGCTTCGAAATTGTCTCCTAATTCAGGCCAAATAAATTTCAGCCCGTCATTCTTGAGCAAAAAGTCCCGAACTGATTCGTGAATAAACTGCACCCGCGTATCCTGAGACTCAGTCGATATCTCAGCAAGACCCTTGGAAGAGCTGATAACAAACTTCTCCATAGAATCCTCTTTGATGTTGATGGGATTCCATTCGCTAAGACTTTTAGGGTCGAGTCCGGCGACTAAGGCGAAGTAGTACTCCTCACGTCGCAAGGGCCTTTCGCCGAAGGCTAGCCACTGAATACAGAGGAGCAAGTCGTCCATGTTTTCCTCGTCCCGAGTCAACATATCCTTGAATAAGTCGCTCAGTTTAGAGGGTATCGTCTCCAACCTTGCTTTCACTGCGAATATACGACCTTGCCGAAACTCTTTGTTCAAAATCTCGACAACCAGCACTACCCACATGAACACTCCGGATGATCTCGATAAAAGTTCTGCTGGGATTTCCTAGCTTTGGTTTGAGGTTCCAATCTTGAGTTTCCCTTGAATATACAACTTCATGTCTCTGGTGTGACCCATCTGATCTTCTAAAGTCAGCCTCTGGCAGTACGGGATATCCAAATAGGGATAATGGCGGCTCGAAAAGCATATGTAGAGCTTAATGTTGTTTTGAACAGAACACTGTCCCACGTCTGTGAAGAACTCCAGCATCTCCCTAACCTGATCGTCATCACACTCGTCAAGAGCGTCAATGAAGCAGATAACTTGGTGCTGGCCGAGTTTTGCAATTTCTCTGCTAAAGAAGCCTTGGAAAAACGATACTTTTGACTGATAACTCATGCTTGAGATGCTCTGAGCAGAATACGCTGCTGTATCGTCGACCAACTCCCGCAACTTCGGCACCTCTGCCAGAAGCTGAAGTATAAGTGACCTATACATTCCTTCGATGGACTTCTCGAGGTTTCTGCCCCTGGCATTGAAGAAGTAGGAGATGACAGCTACGTGAGGAGCAGCAGCAATCCGGGCGCGACTGAAGGCGAACTTCATGATAGTTGATTTACCAGCTCCAGGCTTGCCACTTATCCACAAGAAGCCATGGTGCTCTTTTACTTTCTCTGCGTCTAGCCATATCTTGTAGTCGATATTTTCAAGGAACCATTCGCAAGTTCGGATGTGAGCTTCCTTGATGTTCGCGTATCTGTTATCGATGTGATCGAAATTCAAAGAACTCGTAAAGCTCTCTAACCTCTCTAACTTCTTTTGGGCTATTTGCGATTAGTTCAGCCAGAGACAACTCGTAACAAAACAAAGCAAACATACCGTCACTAAGCGAGCCATCGCTCTTGTGAGATTCGTGATGGTCGTTTGGTGGTGTCAGACAGAGAAGTTCTTTGGCGTAAGCCGCTGCAGTTGTAGCGGCATACTTCTGCCATCGTTTGGTCTTGTGGGAGTCTGAGTAGTCACAAATACCGCGAACAACCAAGCATGGAAAGTTGTCCATCAACCCAGCTGCTTCCATCTCGAAGCACAATACACCAAGTTCCTTAGCAATGCTATCTCTGGTTCGACCACACTTCATTACTTTATCTCCAGAGGCGATAGTACCATAGTGAATATGTGGAGACTGATCAGGTCGTGGGCTTCGTTTAACTATCTTCGACGAGTCACAATTGTCGCAGTCGGCCCCAATATGCTTATATGTGGGCTTTGAACAATCGATCGTAATCAACATAACTATAGAAGTATTGCGTTATGGATGGATAGCGATGTTCCATGTCAGCCAGTATGGAGGGAATTCGACTGGGCTGGATTTCGTGCTCGGTACGTAGGCGGGAGACCGCTGCCAGTAGAGATGGCGGAGGTTTGCTTAAGGACCCTGTCCGTTCAAACTTGCCGTTATGCATGGTTTTGCCGAAATCGTATTTCACAACACCTGGAGAAGTCGCCACAGGGTTGCTGACTACAATATCCCCTAGTCGGATGTCAACCTCGCGGCCATCGCCCGGAACACCGCCACCGATGCCAACCATCAGTCTGATTTGGATGAAGGGGAAGCTCCAGTGCATGTTGTTTGCCACAACTGCTGCACTAATTGTTCCATACTGCCCCGATGGCAAGCATGCGATAACAACATTGTGAGGTCCAATATCACCGTATGTATAGACGTTACTGTCGTTTGGACTCATGGGGAGAGGCTTGTGGATGTTGTCGAGCATAGTCATTGCGGCTGCCATTTCGAGCGGAAGAGCACACACTCAAGCAACGGTGTAGTCTTCATGCGATAGTTTTATCAACGGTTGAGGTTCCATGACACCGGTCGGCGTGTTGGTTGAGTAATTCAACTTTGCCAGCTTCTCCCGCATCGATGGTGCGTGCGTCAAATCGCCGCCATCATTGACGTATGGCCTTTTTCTTTTCGGTTGGAGGGTTTTCACCACAGCCCGTTGCGAGATCGCCTCGACATTTTTAGTCTGATCATTGTGACCCGTCATCTTCAATCCAGCTGAGAGCGGGTTGAAATCTTGCGGCCGCTGGTATTGTTGACGAAAGATGTGTCTTCTAGTCTTGTTGATGAATGAGGAATATAGTACAGTGATGCAGTCAAGAGGTATTTGGTTGACGCTACAATGCCGAGGTTTAGATGATTGTTGATGATGATGTGAAGTCCGGCGACGCGAGCTGAAGGGGGCCGATTCTGCTAGTCAGGCTTTACCAAACACTTTACCCGCCCAACACTATCTCTTCAGGCTGAGCTAATAATCTCACCTGCATGAACACAGCCTCAAAACCTCTTTAACACAACTTTTTTACGCCCCGAATCATATTGATTACTAACGTAGCATTTGATTAACTGTCCAATGATCTAAAGCGTGTGATCATACGACTGTTTGATGTGGCTTCCTGAAGCCCTCCTTTCATCTTGAAATGATTGTGCGGTAACTACACCACTCCACTTCCTCCGCAGGTTCCAAAACATCATCACCACTTTCTAACAACTTCAAACTATTACAACATTTTCTATTCTTCATCAAACAACACGAACGTTCCAAGATACACTATTTATTACAATATAAAGCAATACATCAGAAACAGCTCTCTCACTCGGCGCTTATTTTTGTCGCAGAGTGTTTGATTGTCGTTCACTGGCTCTACCTTAAAAAATGGAAAAGGAAAAAGATGCCATTTTGGCAGGTGAGAAGGAAGACACCCAGAAGAACGGGAACGGGGACTGTGATCCAAGCTTCCAGTGTCGCCTCTGAGAAAAGATTCAATGATCATGTCATCTTTATGTTTGGATTGTTGATTTTACCCCTTTGAAAGCACAAGTTTTTGATGTCAAGCTGAAGGAAATGAGAAGGATACCAAGAGTTATAGGTTGTAGTTGCATCGAAACTAAATGGATGAAGAGAATACTATAAGTACTCTTAGATCTGAAGCGACGGATAAACTCTTATTAGCTCAACTGTTGCTTTGATGATTGTATCATGATCCTGGTCGTTCGAGCTATTGGTATTTTACCCCGTTGAAATTATCCTCTGATCCAAAACTTCTCCTCACCTCTCCCCGACATGCTTCAGTCTGTCCTGATCACTTCTTCAATATCATAAAGATGCTTTCTGGGCTAGTGCTGGTAAACCTCTCTTAATGTAAACTCACGCGAACTGCACAACGTGCGTGCATTTATTTATTCTACCTGAGCCCCAAGTAAAGGGTTGTATGGGGAGGCTGGTTTGCTGCCCTCAAAAGCTGTATAAGGCCTCATATGGAGGTGTGGGACCCCATTGCGTGAAAACCCATGCTTTTGCGCTAACCGCACTTCTACTGCAATTTACCCTTTGCATTCAGCTGGGTCCTAGCCGGTATAACTCATAACGACAACCAAAGAATATTGATAGCCGCCGCCTTTGAACGTGCACACTTGGTGTGTACCAAGATGTTGCAATATGATGGTTTGCCGACGATTTCCCCTTTGAATCCGTTCACAATGATAAAACGTCCTATCTCCACTCCGTTTTTCGCTGCGTTTTGTTGTTGCCCTGTGCCCCTGTCCTCGTCAAATTGATAGCGTGAATATGGCACCAGGATTTAGCCAAGCACCAACTCGACTGATCTAGTGGAGTTCCAACTCCTGATCAGGACAAGAGAGCTATTGCGGGCCTATGCATCGTATCGAGAATGGGGCACCATATCCTTGATTGGTTATGTTGGCAATTTTTCACTAGTCTCTACGCCCTTGCATTGACTTGTCATTCATGTCTATCAATGGGCGTAGCAGTTGAGAACTTCAGCAGTCGAGTGGCCAGTAGTGCAAAAAAAAGGCATATAAACTTTAAACTCTCTCTTCGGACAGTCTTTCTTACCGCATTAATTAACCACATCGATCCGCTCCTTCCCGTTCCTAAAATGTCCGAACCTATCGAAACCATCATAATCGTTGGTGCCGGCATTGTCGGGTCCGCCTTGGCCCATTTCTTGTCCGCATCACCTACACCCCGGAATATCACAATAATCGACCGTTCTTTCGGCCCGCTCCTCGGCTCCACAGGCCACGCACCGGGATTCGTCGGCCAATTCAACGAGTCCAAAGTCCTTACTAAACTGGCTGTTGAGACCGTGGCAGAGTACATTAAGATCCCTGGAGGTTTCGACGCTGTGGGCGGTTTGGAAATTGCCTTTCAACCAGCTGGAGTTGAGCGACTGAAGTCGAGATGCACGAGTGCGGCGCAAATGGGTCTGTCGGCTGAGATGCTGAGCATCGAGAGAGCGCATGTACTAGCGCCAGAGCTTGTGAAGGAGTCAAGTTCTGGGATGGCGGTTTTGTTTCCAACCGACGGCACGGCCAACGCTTGCAAAATCACCTCCTTCTATCACGAGGAAGCAAAGAAGTCAGGGGTGCAACTATTGCAACGCGATGTCAATAAGCTTCTTATCCAGGATGGTCGCGTTACCGGCGTAGAAGTTCTTGACGGCGACTCTGTCGAACAACTCGATGCCGACAAAGTCGTCATCACGACGGGCATCTGGGCTCAAGACCTGTGCTGCGATCTTGACTTCCCAGTACCGGTCATCCCTGTCGGTCACCCATACATGTATGGTCAACCAAGGAACTCGTTACCACGGAAGCTGCCTTTCGTCCGTTGGCCGGAGCATCATGTCTACGCCAGAGATCACGGCGACAAATACGGTATCGGCAGTTATGACCATGAGCCCCTCGGATGCAAACCGACGAATGGCACCGCCATTGGAAGATGGGTCAAAGATTTTAAGCAGACACTGAAATCTGCGACAGGGTTGTTGCCGCCAGCTACCGGAGAAGACTTCGACCAGGGAGCCAGCTTTAATGGGATCTTCTCAATGACGCCCGATAACATGCCGCTTGCTGGGTCAGTACAATCTACGCCAGGCTTACATTTGGCTGTTGCAATTTGGGTCACTCACGCAGCAGGCACGGCCAAGTTTCTGACGAAATTGATTGATGGTGAGGGTGTGGACCAAGAAACTCGATATGCTTTGAACCCCGAACGATTTCGGGGACAAGACTTTGCGGCATTGGAAGAGAAGTCACTTCTCGGATATAATTCTATATACAAGACTGTAGGCAAGTAAGCATAGTAATAGAGCCTTTTCTTTCCTGGAGGGTGCTGTCTGCAAATCACCACTTCAAGGCTTTGGCTGTCGAGGTTAAAATTCCATATTCTCTAGAAACTTTGTGTTTGTCTTCCACATAACTTGGACCTTCTGTTTACTTGTAGATCGCACATGAGGTGTGAGACATGATGCGAGAACTCCTACTATCAGTGAAATGGCCAGAGCTGCACCCGGGGCTCCAATCTGACCAGGAAAAAAGCCAGACTAGCTACGCGATCTATGCGGGTAAGCATTGCAGATAAACAAGATGGAATGCCTAGGCTTCTAGAAGGTGTTTGATAAGGTGGAATGGTCTTGGAAGCCCAACCAATTTCTTCACTTCTTAGGTGACCGGCGTGATGTCCGTTTTGCCGACGGCATGAAAAGGTCGTGCGCCGAATACCCTTTGAGGTGGGCTAGCGGCTTCTGCAATGTGTCTCCCGGCAGCTGGAGATGACTAGTCATCCGGCCATCCTGCCACGAGAGGTAAATTGTACACAAGGACATGCCGAAGTAAAATCTTCAAGAATTGAGTACTAGCAGGGTTCCGACGCACACTACATCCACCGGCGGCTTGAACCACGAATGAAGCGACCGAAGCCCTACAGTTAGGCCGGGCAGGCCTCGGCGGCGAACCTTTGGCGCCGAAACACTCGGCCTCACGCCTACGGACTGCAAAACAATTTCATGACATAAGTTGGTAGTCTTCAGCAAGACTTTAAATTTAATGACATAAAAACGAGCAATATCCTTCGTCCGGTGTCTCTCATCCTCGTCACACCATCATTACACCTCACCAACAACCTGCCCGGGAACAAAGACATCAACAACACATCACCATGGGCTCACAAACCAACGAAACGAAGGAGTCGTTGTACTTCGCTCCCATCCCCAGCCCCGCGGCGAAGAATGCCCCGTACTTCACCCCGGAGCAAGACCCCGTCTCCGGCACGGCCATCAGCACAACAACCGGCGCCCCTGTCCCCAAACTCTTCACCCCGCTCACCGTCAGGGGCCTCACCTTCCAGAACCGCATCTTCCTTGCGCCACTGTGCCAGTACTCGGCCAAGGATGGCTACGCCACGGACTGGCACCTGACCCATCTCGGTGGCATCATCCAGCGCGGGCCCGGCCTCTCGATCATGGAGTCTACAGCGGTGCAGAAAGAGGGACGCATCACGCCCCAGGACATTGGCTTGTGGGAGGACGGCCAGATCGAGCCGTTACGCCGTATTATTGACTTCGCCCACAGCCAAGGCCAGAAGATTGGCATTCAGCTCAGCCACGCTGGTCGCAAGTCCAGCACCGTCGCGCCGTTCCTGCACATGAACGCCACCTCGAGCGCTGAGGTTGGCGGCTGGCCCGACGAGGTGTACGCCCCTTCGGCGCTGCGCTTCAACGATGCCTATCCGCAACCCAAGGCCATGACTTTAGAGCAGATTCAAGAGTTCAAGACTGCCTTTGTTGACGCGGCGAAGCGGGCTGTGAAGGCCGGCTTTGATGTTGTTGAGATCCACGCTGCCCACGGATATCTGGTCCACCAGTTCCTCAGTCCTATCAGCAACCAGCGCACAGATCAGTACGGCGGAAGCTGGGAGAACCGCACGCGGTTGGTGCTGGAAATCACCGACCTGGTGCGTGCAGCGATCCCGACGGAGATGCCCCTATTCGTGCGCATCAGCGCGACGGACTGGTTCGACGACATGAAGGAGGAGTTCCCCGAGAGCTGGACCGTTGCGGACTCTTGCAGGTTGGCACCGATACTCGCTGACAAGGGCGTTGATTTCCTCGACGTCAGCTCGGGAGGCATCCACCCTCTGCAGTCGACGAGTATCAAGGGCGGCCCTGGTTACCAAGCAGGCTTCGCCAAGGAGATTAAGAAGGCGGTTGGCGACAAGTTGATTGTGTCGGCTGTTGGTGGTATTAGCACCGGAACCATGGCAGAAGGCTTCCTCCAGGCGGGCTTGGATGTCATTATGTGTGGTCGGTGGTTCCAAAAGAACCCGGGTCTGGTTTACACCTATGCTGATGAGCTCGGCGTCAACGTCAAGATGGCGAACCAAATTGGATGGGGCTTCAGCGGACGAAAGGGAAAGAAATGATTCAACTCTTGGAAGTACCCAGACTACACATAGATTCAATATAGTTGTCAATGCTAGCAAAGAAACTGAAAAGAAATAATTCCAGGACTTCCAGTTGCCCACTTCGGGCTCCGTTGTGAATGATTTTTAGCACATTTCACTTGAGACCAGGGCTGGTTATTGCTCAAAACTCATGTTTGCCTGCTTTGACTACAAATACACCCTCAACGCCACCCTCCCAATTCGTTACACAATCTGCTGAACTTAGGTATACTTCATAAACATTATGAAAGGCCGTCAGAGAATAAAACCACATTTCCCAGGTACTCATTGCCTCAATACTTGTTTCACCCCAATGTTGACTCGAACAAAAGAAATGCGGATTAAACCTCTGTCTCAACATCCGGCTTGCGCCCGTTGAGAGCGCCTAACTTGGTCATCTTCCGGACGGCGAACTTGGCCTCGTTCTTCGCAAACTGCACGTTTCGCATCGGGCGCCACTGCATCAGCCCGCGGTGCTGACGGTGCAGGTCTCGGCTCCTGCTCTTGTAGTCCTTGTATGCCTGGATGGGACCGTTGCCTTTCTTGGAAGCATTCGAAGGTGCCTCACTGACATTGCTATCGATTGATTGCCGGGTTCCGTCGCTTTCTGCCTTGGTACTAGCGTCCGCAATCCCAAGGTCGAGATCGCTGCTGTTATCATCGTCGTCGTAGTCTTCGTCGAAATCATCGCGTCCCTCGGAGTTGAGATCTTCTTGCTCGCCGTCGATCAACTTGGTAGGGTCCTGTCCGAAAGCTGTGCTCCAATCCGTGCCATCCTTGGACAACCACTTCTCTTTGTCCTTTGGGTCGGCTTGGGCAAGGACATCGCGACCGTGAGTAAGAGATTCATCATGGAGCTTCTGGACCGCGGGAGGAACTTCAGTCTTGACTTCCTCGCCTCGAACACCTTCTGCGAAGCAAGCCTCCCAGGTCTCAATGGTCTCGCGCGAATCGTTGTCAGTGACGAATTTGACGTGGTCACTGTCCGTTCCGGTGGAAAAGCGACCACGGAACTTCAGTCGGCCAAGCTCTTCAATGTGGATGTCGGGAATGTCCTTGAAGTTCTGCTCGGTAATGTAGTTCTGTGACAGGCGCAGACCCTTATCGCACTTCCAAATTGGGATATCAAATTCCCGCTCCTCTTGATCAGGGAAATCTTGAAGCCACAGCGACGCGAATGCCTCGGCGTGACGTTTACCTGGTGGGTAGAATTCGAAGAAGACAGGAGACCTGTATCGGTAACGGACAGGAAGCCGAATCTTGTCGTGCTTGTTCTCGCCGCTAATATCCCAAGAACACCCCTCTTGGTCCTCGAGTTTGTTACACGTGTCCCTCTTGATGCTGGCGGAGCTTCCGCCCGTGCGGAGTCTAATCTTGGTCTTCGAGTGACCATAGCCGGCAGCCGTAATTTCGCGCGAAGTGAACTCGAACGTACCGACGTCCCAGCCCAGTTGAGTTGGGGGAAGGCGAAGCTCAACGGATCTGAAGAGAATCGAAATGCGAATTCTTCCGTATCCTACACCGCCATCCAGAGGATACCATCTTGTGGCCTCACTCCCGGTTTGCAGAATGTCGGATAGCTTAAGTGGCACGACACCGATGATGGGATCGTGTTGTCGGTTGCGCGAGTCTCTAACCGTGATGGTTACGATGCCTGATCGCCAGTCACGAATAAACTTTTCCGTGCCAGCGTTGAATATAGGTTGTGAAGACACGGCCTTGGTTCGCGTCTTGTAAACCAACTCATCGTTGACAAGAATTGTGCAGTATGAGCTGGGCAACTTGCTTCCTTGCTCTTCCTTGACTTCACCAGCATCCAGACGGGCAGGCTCGTACTCGCGGCCTTTGCGCTTGCCGTTGGAACCCTTGACGTTGGCGAGCTCCAATCCGACAATCTGGTGGACGACGATGCTGAGAATTCCCGAGGGCCACAATGGGTCGGGAGGGGTGTGCTCGACGGCATCTTCCTCTGCGTTCTCGATAGTGCCCTTCTCATCCTGGAGCTCCTTCTTGTCCTTCAGTTCAGGGGGCAGGTTGACATCCTTACCGTCGGTGCGGAGAGCCTTGCGGAACTGGGTCTTGCCGAAGAAACCAACCTCCCAGTGAAGCTCACCGGGCATCGTAGTCTCAGCCTTGACGCCAGCAAGCTTCGAAACTTGAGGGAACATCTTGCCAGGGTGCTGGATGAGCTTTTGGATGCTCAATTCAACTTTGCCAACAACATCGTCCGCAGATGATCGATCGCTGTCCCAAAGTTCGACCGAAAGCTGCTCATCTGCCTTGATCAGGTCGGCAGTGACCAAGAGCCCACAACTCTCCTCAAAGACGGGGTTCAGGTCATCCTGAATAACACGAGTGCAGAATTGAGGCTTTGAGAACTTGCTCCACGCGACAGTGATGTAAGGGTCAGAGCCACCGCCTTCGCTGCCACGGCGATCCTGCTTGCTAAGACCGACAGCCTTGTGGATACGGATAAAGAGAAGACCGAGGGCAAGCGTCTCCTTTTTTATATCGTCGCCTTGAAGCATCTTGCTCAAGTCCAGTGTCATGCTCTTGGGGGCAACATACTGTACCATTGTCAGTCGTGTGGATAGATAATTTGGAAACGCAAAACCTACCATGGAAGCAGCGGTACCAATAGCCCAGTTGACGAAATTGGAGATGAGGGGCAAGTTGAGAATGTTGACACCCTTCTCAATCATCGGAGTACAACCTGCTTGCACCTTGGGGATGCCCATGAGTGTAAACGTAAGGGTCTTGAGGAAAGGAGGCTCAGGAGTGAGCTGAAGTCTGATTCTGGCCGTAGCGACGAGGCCCTGAAGTTCAACCCCTGCAAACAGTCAGGCAATGCTTTCAGAAGGCGGAACCGGTTTAACTCACAGATTGGAAGGGGGACACCGAAAAGACCCCTAACACCTAGGTAGAACACAAGTTGCATTCCCATATTACGGGCCTTGGACGAGACGTCGGCACCAGATGGCTTTGCATGGTAGGCGACCGAGGCCTCCAAGTTGTAAAAAGAACCAGCCTGCTCCATGGCCGCCAGCTCGTTGGGGTCGGTGTTCTTCTGGTTCTGCCTGTGGGACTCCTCCTTGATGTCTTTAACGTGACTGTCCGGTAGGGCGCGCAAGCTAAGGATTCGAAGAGGGTTGCTGCCTTGGGAGATATCGGCCACACGGACGTTCTCGATGATGCCAGGAACCGAAGCGACCATGACGTCCTCAAGAGTGTCGGCAACACCAGCAAACATCTCAGGGTTGATCAGATTCCACATGATTCCAACTGCAGTGTTCATCCACTGATGAATGGTCAGCAGAATACCAGCCACAAGGGAGTAACGGTTCTTACCTCGACGGACTCGGGAACCAAGTTGACGGTGGCAGTCTCACCACGCTCCTGTTCACTGGACCATTCCGTGTTCCTTCCCTTCGTAATAAGGTCCTTCACCCACAAGAAGACACCGGACGCAACGCAGAATCCAAGAGGGATCAGGCCGTAGAGCGCTCCACCAAAGAACTTGCCGACAATGACAATGCTAAAGAAGATGCCGGCACACAAGATGTTGGCTCGCCGTTCGAGATGTTCGAACATGGGCTCGTAGCTTACGCTAGGAGTCTTGAAGAAGGTCACGTTGGTCTTTTCGCTGTGGATCGGCACGTCGGAGGTGCTTCCGGGCTCGACTGGGTCGGGAGGTGCTGTGACATCTTGGGCGTGTCGGTACTCCTCGCCGGACTGCTTCGACGACGTGGAGATTGTGGCCTTCTTTCCGAGATTCTCGTTGGGAATGGAAAGCTGTGCCACTTCCATATCAGTATCGTTCTTTTGAGCATGACAGGCAGGTTTGTTATGGATTGCCGGTTGCTTACCTTAGGGTTCTCGACGACTTCTTTGAAGTCATCCTTGGGATCCTCGATCTCGACGTCCTTGCCAGTGACGGGATCCCGCACCGTCTTGGTTTTCTTGCGGTCCTTCTTCTCGGGGACATGGTCCTTAGAATCGCCATGGGGTTGGTTTTGAGCCTGTCTCTGAATCTTCTGGTGTTCCTTGTCCTCTGCTTCGATGGCGGCATCGCGTTCCCGCTTTTCCTTGTCGAGCTGGGCGACGAACTCGTGAATGTTGGGGATCTTGTTCCGGGCGCTGTAATGCTGGCCGCCGGTCGGCAGCTTGTGCTCGTCAATGTTCATCTTGCTACCATTCACAACCCTTCAGCCCGACTCTTATACTGCAGTTCTTATTAGGAGCGGCACTCAAATGGGTTTAGGCAGACCCCGTCGTCAGTCGTAGCTGAGGTTATGCTGTCGAAACCGAAATAGGAACAGGAAGCAAGTATTGTTCCGTCAATTGGCCAAAGTCTAGTGAAAGACAAAAAGGCGAAGAGAATTGGCAAACGAGGAACTCAGCCGACAGAACTGGGAGAGTCGAGAATCAAGACTTTGGGGGATGGGATATATTAGCGATGGGAATGCGGATGCGGATTGCGGAGAACCAGCATTGAAAGCTGGCCTAGACGTGGAAAAAGTGCCCCTCCAATTGCCTCATAGCTCATTCAGCTTCAACCTTGCCCAGCTGTGGCAGGCACATAACTGGCACACACCCAACACCTTAGCTTGGTCGAGTTTCCTCCTTCGAGCTGCAGCTTGCATTCTAGGCTTGACAGGCTGGGAAGCTGTGATGGTCAATGACGTAGTTTGTCTTGCGACTTACTGCCGGAAGGCCTACTAAGCAAAGGGCCGGCCCCACCCCCGGCTCCTTGCAGGCTCTATGACGGAAGAAGTCTCCGGTACTTATGATGGTCCGAGCGTCTGCCGGATTTCTTGCTTCCATCCCACACTCTGTTGCGTTGGGCTGCGTTCTCCTGACAAGCCTCTCAGCAAACATTCCTCGAGCAAGGTCCCCTCGACTAGCGACGCGGTAGAACCATCAGCCAACTGTGGCTGGAACGCTCCACGCTAATTGGGTCCGATGGAATCTGCTGTGCGTGGCTTCTTTGGCGAAAAGGCAAGTTAACATTCCCGCTACCCTTTCAGTATACCTGTTTTTTCGATGGGCTGCGTGACAACGATGCGACGAGCTGTGGCCGATCCGCGGCAGGGATCGCTATGTGCTTGCGTAAATGGCTGGGGAAAGACAACAGTTCGGGCCGCGTGTTCATTGGCCTTGACTGTTTCCACTGGCTTAGCCGTCTCGGTTTGTTGCTACTTGGCTCCAGGGTTAGGTCGCCTCCTTTGAGCTTGACAGCTGAATAGGGCCCAAGGGGTGCATGGTTGGATCATTTGCTCCGGCTATTGACCATTGGTTGCAGAGACCTCTCGTTCTGATCAGCAATATTGATGCGGCCCTTTCCTCGGGAGACGAGATCAACATCAAAAGTCATTGATCAACATGGGATAGTTTTGGGCATCGTGCACTTGGTCCACCAGGTGTGGATGAGGTCAGTCTGTCGCAAACTTTCCGTGCGGCTCGTGGACATGGATGCCGCAATTCCGTGACAGCGATTGCGTTTGCAGGGGTTTTTGTCACAAAAATACATAGTACCACCACCCCTTACGCAAGCCAAGGTTGTCCTCGCCAGTCCACTCTCGAGCAACGTCTCCGCTTTCTGACGATAGTGTGGACGTTTTCCAAAAGCTGGACGGGCTTATCTCATCACGCGGTTCTGGATCAATCCATCGACCGATATGTCTTCCACCCTTGGTTCTCTGGCACCTTGCAGGCCTCGAAAACATCTCGTGCATGGCAGCGAGCTTGTTGGCCAAATGTCCGCCCTCAGCCTTGATTATCTCGGCGGAGACCGTCGACTATCCCAAGGCCGTTCCCTATATCCAACATGGGCACCGTGGAAACGTCGAGGACATGGTCATGTTGGTTCGTGTTCTCATTAACTTGTATTGGTACTAGTACATATCCTACACTCCGAAGCCATATTTTCACGATTCCAAACACCAAAAAAGAAAAAATTTCCCCAACACCAAAGAATGCGATACCCAAGCGCCTTCGACTAATCGAATTAGATACCATCCAGTCCATCACTCTCACATCAATGAACCACCATATCAGGAGGTATGGGCGTGTCCCGTCTGCTACCAGTTTCCGGATTGATTAGGTCGGCCGATCCAAGCCGGTCGCTCTGTGACATGAGGCGCTTGGGCACCGTTGGCGTCGTCAAATCAACCTCCATGTCCCCCGGCGTTAGGCCCCGATCGCACGAGACGCTGCTCGTGTCCGACATCTCAACCTCGCCAGCCTCTTCAAACGTCTCGACGCTAGGCGTCGGGAGATCGCCACAGGTCTGCACCTCCACCACCGGGGCCCTGGGTCTCTTTTGGGCAGGCTCTGGTGTTTGTGTTACCGCCTCGGCCGCCCGCAAGGCTGCTACTGCCCCGCCCAGGTTCTCTTCGTCCTCCTCTTGGTTGCCAATGGTCCAAACCCAACGGCGCTTCTTCTCCCTGCGCCTCCGCTTCCTGATTCCGCCTGATGGGCTGACTGGTGGCGAGTTAGCTGCCAGTCCGGCCATTCGCCGCCGCATCTCCTCAAAGGGTCCTGGGGTCATGCCACCGTCGCGCGTTTCGTCGCTCGTGAAAGCCATGGCGGCGTCAAGGACGTTGTTCGGTTCTTGGGCTGGCGTGGGTGACGCCGGTGATACATCTTCAGTGAGCAGGTCGATGTGAGACTTGGTATACGTTTCGGTGATAATGGTTTGCTCAATGGGGCTATTGTAGGCCACGCGGCGGGCCGCCTTTTCCTGCAAGCGCAGCGATTGTCGCCTTGGTGAGATGGGTGTCTTGGCAGTTGGGGGAGGAAGAGGCGAATTGCGGAGGATGCTGTGGAGGGAGCGAGGGTGGGTGTATGGCAACTTCGAGCCTGTCAAGGAGAGGTTGGTTCTTTTCCGTTGAGAGCGCGGCTCTGGCAAGGCAATGGACCCGATTGCTGTCAACGGGGTCTTCGTGTCGATGGGAGAGAATCCAAACATCTGAGGGCCGTCCGAGTCCATGGGGCCAGCCGACAGAGGCGGAGTCGCAGTCATTGTACTTGGAAAGGTCATCTCCATAGCAACAGCAGGGGAGATGGGATGTGCGGTCAACGGTGTCTCGGGGTATGAGACGGCATAAGGTGTTTGTATGCGTAGCTGGAGAGGTTTCGAGTCCTTTTGCAAGCGCGGAGGCTGCTGTTGCGAAGTGTTGATGGCAGTGAGCGGCTCGGATGTCGACCGCTCAATGGCGGTAACATAGACATTAGAGAGAGTATTGAAAGCTGTTGGATCCTTGGGGTCGACGACAGACAGGGACTTGTTGATCCTTGTGTGAGGGGCCGGCGATGTCTTGATAGACAACGACAACTTGGGCCTCTTTGAGGCGGTCCCGGTCTGGGTAGCCATAGTGACCACGCGATGTATTCCTCAAGTGAGATGTATGAGGCGATGGAGCGGCTCAGCCTCGAAAGCCAGCAGATCGGCAGTACAAGGATCAAGCAACGGCCTCGGCCTCCCGAGGAACTGGAATCGCCGGAATGAGACAATCAGTTCTAAAAAAGAGGGGGAAACAGTACTGATGAGACGTTGGGAGGAAGGGGACAGCGGCTATATAGAATGGGAAGCTGTGCAACACTGAAGTTGTGAACTTTGTGAGGGGTTAGACCACGACGGCGGGCGTTGAGAGAAGCGCCACTAAGCAGACATATATGCAATGCAGTGTGACTGAAGAAGACACAATAGACGCGATTGATCGAAGGGATGCGTCGCACGCAGGACGACACCCCTCGTCTCAGGCAGCTCCAGTTCTGGTTGGCTATTTTGGGCAGCAGGATGTGATGGGGAAGAGGCGCAAGCGCCGAGCTCAGATGGGATCCTTGTCGACTCGACTCGCATCCCTGCAGATTGACCAATGAAGATGGCGGGGCGGTCGGCTGTTTGGCTGGAGCGGCGTCTATTTGGCTCGATGACTGGAGACGTTTAGAGGCTTGTTGTCAGGAGCCTTCGCCATGTCCGGGCAGAAAGACGGTGAAGGACAGACTGAGCAGAGCTCGAATCATTCTCGGCTGGTATCTGTGATCCCGATCAGTGATCGGGTTTGACACGCCGTGTACGACCACAACCCGGTCGAGAGGCGGCTAATCAGACGCGACCACTTTCATCCAGTCGTGTTGCTGCCCGCTCGTGGTGAAGGTTTTCACAAGATACCCAAGCTTCCGTCGCAGACGTTGAAAATCCACACTCATGAATCTTGATGTCGTCTTGGCAACAGTCGTGGCATTCAAGGCCGGTGAGTTGTTGAGGCCACCACAGCGACTCAGGTTGGTAAGATCAGACGACGTCAGTAGTGTTTGAGCGAGAGGGGGCCAAGGGAAAAGGGCTGAGCTTTCGGAAGGAAGCGAACATCCTGCTCATCCCCGCCTGCTGGCCCTGCTGGCAACGTTTTTCCCCAGTGAACCTAAACCGGGCAGGGAAAATTCCTCTCTCCACTTTGATCCGTGCGAAGGTAGGCGACAGCCGACAATGGCGGCGGCAGGATCTCGCTAGGTACTGTACCCTGACGCTGTGCCACGGTGTGGCGAGCCATAAGTTGGAGGAGGATCGATCCCTCTGAGAGAAGCCTCACGTGCCTCAGTAGCAGCTGCCGAGCCACATTCACCAAGCAGACGGGTCCCTGAGGTGTCTGATTAATTATCCAGCATCCAAAATTAGGTAATCCCACAAGACGCTCATACGGGACCCATCTGAGCGGATCCGGCCGGCACCGGCTGGTAGCATCGAAGGTCCAAAAGGTCAGCCTCACCCGCCGGCGGCCCTCCCGCACCTCCAAAGCCGCCGGGCTGGCCGAGCTCTACCTTATTGTAAACATCCCCAGAAAGCCAAGACCTTGATCGATATCTCCCCCCCCTTAAGCACACCTTCCTCAGGGGCAGCGTTATCCGACGACTCGGCCGGCTTGCCCATATCGCAGTACACTGCATACACTCGACGTCACTGCGATAAGCTCGCACCGCTCCCATCATTGGACCGGCCACCTTGGCCAGATCTGTCTCGAAAGACTTGTATGGATTGGATGCATCAAGGCCCGCCGGCGACTCACATGAATGCCCGCAGGCTTTGCCGAAGAGTACATCCGGGGTGGACGACGGCCTCTCTCATGAACTTGCGCACTCGGTGGAAACCGAGACCAAACTTTTGATCATAAAAAGGGCAAGAGGTCCAGTGTCCCCAATGCTAGCTACCCTTAGAAACAAGCAGCGATCAACGACCTTCCCGCATTGTTTTTAAAATTACTCCGATAATTCTGGCATATAATACACAATATGGGTGCGTTGAAGTCACCCTGCTGACCCAGGCTTCCGGATTGGGTCATACCGATCGGTCAAGGGGTAATACTAACACGAGCTCGCCCTTTCACAGGCTCCACTACCCAGGACACCTTTCCTCTCACTGTAAGGGAATGGAGAGAGGCACAGGAGGCTGGGGACGGCCTTACCCGTCTCTTGTCGCTTCGTGAGTCCGAATCCAGGTTGAACTCGAATGCCTGGATTGCCCTGGCCACCCAAACCCAGATTGAGCAGCAATGGACTTACGCCGAATCCCTACGCATATCTGGTGCTTCATTACCACTTTTCGGCGTCCCCTTTGCGGCAAAGGACAACATTGACGTCACCAGTTTCCCTACAACCGCTGCCTGTCCCAGCTTTGCAACCGGTCCCGTGGACAAGGATGCGACCATCATCGCCCGCCTCAAGGCTGCTGGTGCCATCGTACTCGGCAAGACCAATCTTGACCAGTTCGCTACGGGTCTTGTGGGTACGAGGTCCCCGTACGGTCCTGTAAGCAACTCCTTTGACCCCGCGAGGGTCAGTGGTGGTTCAAGTTCCGGAAGCTCCGTCGTCGTCGCAAGGGGCGTCGTACCCTTCTCTCTGGGTACGGACACCGCTGGCAGTGGTCGTGTGCCAGCCGGGTTGAACAACTTGGTGGGATTGAAACCTACGAGAGGGGCCCTCAGCACAACCAGAGTGCTGCCGGCATGTCGCAGTCTTGACTGCGTCTCCATCTTCGCTCTCACAGTCGATGACGCCGAGACGGTCTTGGCCGCAGCGGAGGGTTTCGATCCGGAAGACTCCTTCTCGAGGGCTCGCCCGGACACCCCTAGTACAGTTCAGGGCCATCGCATGGCAGTTTGTGATGACCCACCATGGTTCGGCAAGACAGAGCAAGCCGCAGCCTATGCGCAGGCTTTAGGGAAGGCTGAGAGCCTTGGGTGGACCCTCGAGCCAATGGATTTTTCTCCTCTGTTCAAGCTCGCCAGCCTGCTGTATGAGGGGCCTTGGGTGGCTGAGCGTTATGCCGCTATCAAGGACTTCATCGAGGCATACCAAGACCAGATGGATCCGACTGTGCGGGAGATCATCCTGAGAGCCAAGGAGTTCAACGCAGCAGATCTCTTCGCGTCAGAATATCTTCGTCAAGACCTAACTCGTGAGATCGAAAACAAGTTCGGCGAGTTTGATGCCATCCTCGTGCCCACTACCCCTACCTTTCCTACCATCGAGGATCTCGTACGGGAACCAATCAAGGAGAATGCCTACCTAGGCACCTACACCAACTTCGTCAATTTTATGGACTGGACTGCCCTGGCGATTCCTGCTGGTTTCAGGTCGGATGGACTGCCCTTCGGGATTACGTTGATCTCATCGGCATGGGATGAACCGAAGCTTCTCTCCATGGCCCGAGAGTGGCTCTCCACTGAGACACGGCCATTAGGTGCAACCAAGATCGAAAGACTTGAAGCCCGAAACTTTGACGCTATCGCCGCGGGCGAGCCAAAGACGACTCGTCTTGTGGTGGTAGGTGCTCATCTGACGGGGTTCCCTTTGAATAAAGACCTGACGTCTCGTGGAGGAACACTAGAGATAGCTACGACGACCTCCCCAAGCTACAAATTATATTCTCTCAATACCGGCGGTACAGTAAAGAAGCCGGGTTTGCAGCGTGTCCTAAGCGGTGGAAGTGCCATTCAGGTCGAAGTTTGGAACCTGCCTACAACGGAGCTAGGCAGCTTTTTGAAGACGATTCCCTCGCCTCTCGGCATTGGCACCGTTGAGCTTGCAGACAGAAGCTGGGCTCTTGGGTTCATCTGCGAGCCCTACGGACTGGAAGGTGCCACCGACATCACGTCATTCGGCGGCTGGCGTACCTTTGTCAAATCCATTGCCCCTTCTGCCCCTTCCGTCGAGACGACTATGACAGGCAGCGGCATCAAGTCGGTTCTCATTGCCAACCGTGGAGAGATTGCCGTTCGCATCATCAGGACCTTGCATTCAATGGGACTTAAAGCCATCACTATTCATTCTGCTGCCGATGCTCGCTCACCACATGTCCGCAACGCTGACGTCTCGCTTCCCCTCAAAGGCACGTCCGTCTCGGAAACTTACCTCAATGGTGCGCAGATCATCGCTCTCGCGAAGAGTGCTGGTGCAGATGCCGTCATTCCGGGTTACGGTTTCTTGGCCGAAAATGCCGACTTTGCCTCTGCTGTAGAGGCAGAGGGCATGATCTGGGTCGGCCCGACTGCAGACCAGATGAGGCAGCTGGGGCTGAAGCACCTTGCTCGCGATGTAGCTATTGGAGCCGGGGTACCTGTCGTACCAGGCAGTAAGCACCTACTCAAAAGCGCGGAGGAGGCCCTCACCGAGGCGGAGCGCATTCGGTATCCTGTGATGCTGAAAAGCACTGCTGGCGGCGGCGGGATTGGTCTAAAGCGCTGCGATGATGCCGCGTTACTCGTCGAGGCCTTCAAGAGTGTCCAGAGACTGGCACAGGCAAACTTTGGCGATTCTGGTGTCTTTGTGGAGCATTTCATCGAGCACGCCCGTCACATCGAGGTACAAATCATTGGCGACGGATGTGGCAATGTCACGTCCGCGGGCGAGCGGGATTGCTCGTTGCAAAGACGAAACCAAAAGGTTATTGAAGAGAGTCCTGCCACGTTCGTACCATTAGATGTTCGAAAGAGAATGCGCCAGGCCGCCGTCGAGCTTGCCTCTGCTGTCAAATACCGTAACGTCGGCACTATTGAGTTCATCTACGACATCGACACCTTGGAGTTCTACTTCCTCGAGGTCAACACTCGACTGCAAGTTGAGCACCCAGTCACGGAGTCTGTGACTGGTCTGGACTTGGTTGAGTGCATGATCCGCGTGGCGTCTGGCAACAGCAAGGATATTTTTGTCGACAAGCCGGGAGGCTTTGAGGTGAGCGGCAGCTCCATTGAGGTGCGCGTTTACGCCGAAAGTCCGCTTCAGGACTTCCGCCCCGCCCCTGGCCGTCTTTTGGATGTCTCTTTTCCAGAAGGTGTGCGTGTTGATACTTGGGTTGCGGCCGGTATGGACATGTCGTCTTCCTACGATCCGCTTGTGGCCAAGATCATTGCCACTGGTGAGGATCGAGAGGCAGCGATGGCGAAGCTGGCAGATGCCTTGGACAAGACGGTGATTACGGGCGTTGAGACAAACTTAGACTACGCCCGCCGAATTATCGCATCGGAGATGTTCAGATCCGGTGCCTTTACCACGACATCGCTCAACAGCTTTACGTTTGATGCGCCTATAGTTGAAGTCGTTGACCCAGGCACTCTCACTGCTGTTCAAGACTATCCAGGCCGCAAGGGGCTATGGCACGTTGGCGTCCCGCCATCTGGACCCTTCGATGACTACTCTTTCAGGCTCGCCAACAAATTAGTCGGCAACGACTCGCGCGCCGCCGGTCTTGAGTGCACCATCCACGGACCCAGCCTTCTCTTCCACTGCGATGCTATTGTAGCTGTCACGGGTGCTGCCGCCGAAGTCAAGCTTGACGATACTGTCGCCCAGCTGAACACGTCCATCACTGTCCGGAAAGGACAAACAATCTCAATCGGTACCGCAACATCCGGATATCGTAGCTACATCGCCATCCGTGGTGGCATTGCTGTCCCCGAGATCTTCAACTCACGCTCCACCTTTGCACTGGGTAAAGTCGGCGGCCACAACGGACGAAACCTGCGATCCGGTGATCTCATACCAGTAGGAAGCATGATCTCTGCTGCTCCTTCAGTTGCTTCTGGGCCTGCCATTCCCCTCCCAACCGATCCGGCCAATGCCCACTGGTCTATCGGTGTCGTTCCTGGACAACACACTGCACCTGAGCACTTCACCGAGCAAGGCCTTAACACACTCTTCGCTGGCGAATGGATCGTTCACTACAACAGTAACCGCATCGGCATCCGTCTAGACGGCCCCAAACCACAGTGGGCCCGGCAAACCGGCGGGGAAGCAGGTTTGCACCCGTCCAACATCCATGACAGCCCGTACTCCGTCGGTAGCGTCAGCTTCACTGGCGATGAAGCCGTCATCCTTACCTGCGACGGACCCAGTCTCGGCGGGTTTGTCGTCTTCTGCGTTGTAGCCTCAGCCGAGATGTGGAAACTCGGCCAATTCCGCCCAGGTGACAAGGTGAAGCTCCAGCCCATCACCGTCGACGATGCGCTCTTTCTTGAATCCGCCCTCGAAAAGTCCATCGCTGAGCTCACGCCCTTGGCGGTGGACGTGGCCCCCCTCGCCAATAGCCCCACCACACCAGACTTGAACCCCTTCCTTGGCGACATCGGCAGCGCAGGCCGCCGCATCGCCGTCCACCAAGCCGGTGACAACGCCATGCTCCTTGAGTTCGGGACCGAAGATGTCTTCTCTCTTCGTCAGAGCTTCCAGATCTTCTCCTTTATCGCCCGCCACAAAACACACCCCATCCCGAACGTCCTCGAGCTCTCCCCTGGCGTCCGCACCCTACATGTGCAATATACACCCAAAACCCTGCCCACGACGATCCTTGCCGCCCTCCGTGCGCATGAGGTCTCGCTCGGCGATACGGTTCCCTCCTCTATCCCCTCCCGCACATTCCACCTCCCCCTTGCCTTCGACGACTCCGTCTCCCGTGCCGCCGTGGCCCGCTACGTGGCTACCATTCGCGCAACGGCCCCTTGGCTCCCGAGTAACGTCGATTTCCTTCAGCACCTCAACGCCCTCGACTCCCCGCAGACGTCGAGCGCATCTTCCTCGACGCGACCTTCCTCGTACTAGGCCTTGGCGATGTCTTCCTTGGCTCCCCCTGCGCTGTGCCCCTGGACCCGCGGCACCGCCTCTTCGGGACAAAGTACAACCCGTCGCGATCCTTCACGCCGCGCGGCGCGGTCGGCATCGGCGGGCAGTACATGTGCATCTACGGCATGGACTCGCCAGGCGGGTACCAGCTTGTAGGGCGCACGCTGCCCATCTGGGACGACGTAACCGCCTCGGCCGTTGCCTCGCGGGGTGATTCCAAGCCTTGGCTGTTCCGCCTCTTTGATAGGATATCCTTCTACCCCGTCTCTGAAACCGACCTTGATGCCGCCGTGACCCAAGATCGGATGACGGACCTCATCAAGATCGAAGAAGGCGGCCTCGACCTCGAGGAATACGAATCTTGGCTGGAGGCTAATAAAGCGGACATCGAGGCCACCCGCAGCCTCCGTGCGGAGGCGATTCGTAGCGTACCCTTTATGGAGGAGCTGCTCCAGCCGTACAACCCGCCCGAGACCGAGAGGCGCGGCGTCTTCGGAGAAGAAGGTGAGGATAACGTGCCGGGCGAGAGAGTCAAGGCGCAGATGCCGGGCCGGTGCTGGAAGTGCGAGGTCAAGGCCGGAGATGAGGTCGAAGTCGGCGACGCGCTGGTGTGGATTGAGTCGAACAAGATGGAGATCAAGATTGGGAGTCCCGTCAAGGGAAGGGTTGCTAAGATGCTGGTTGTGGAGGGGGATATCGTTGGGCCGTATGATGACTTGCTCATTGTTGAGACGCAATGAGGCCAGATAAAGAGGCGGCTTACTGTCTTCCTTTTGCGCGAAGCATAACGAGTTATGAATGGTTTTTCACTTGATGGCTTTGATTAGACCTAGAGGCAATCCACGTCGTTGCTTAGATAGATTTAGATTCTTGTAATGCTGGGGAGGTCTCTGCCAGCTTGCATAATATAACACGATATGAACAACCAAAGGCTCCGTCCGTCTCTTCTCCAAGGTAGTGTACGGGTATCCCAGAAACGAAACAAATTTCGAAAAGCATCTCGCACAATGAAGCCCCCCAGACTTTTCCCAACCAGCCAAAAACAACAATGTACATTTTATCCCACATAAGACCGTGACCGCAGCCCGAGCGATTCCCGGGATCGGATTCACATCTTAACCTCAGCAGCGGCCCTCACGGCGCCCAGCCCGCTGACATCCGACTCGAGCATCCTCAGCGCCTCCCTCGCAAACGGCGCCGCCTGCGCGCGCACTCTGAGGCTCCAGAGGTACTCCTCGACGCGGTCGGCGTAGTACATGGCCTCGGTGTCGTCGTCCGAGGTGGCCCAAAGGAGGCCTGCAAAAGAGCCGATGCCGGCGAGCTGGGCGGAGGCGGCGAAGCCCCAGAAGGACTGAATGTGCTCCATCTGCAGATTGGAGATCATGGTGGATGCGGCGGCGAGGCGGGAGCGAGCGCCTGTGCGAATGGCGGCGCGGAGCTCCGGCGGCGCGGTGGAAGAGATGTTGCGGACTAGAGAGCGGTGGAGAGCTAGGTCTATGGAGATATAGGCAAGGTGGAGGGAGCCTGGGTGTGTTAGTGGTGCGAGCATCAACTGTGGAAGAGGCGAAGGGGGGGGGGGGGGGGGTCTACCATTTGCTGAGAGCTTCTTGAGGCGCGTCTCTTGTAGCTGGAGAGCTTCTGGGAGTTTGGCGTACCATTCCCGCAGCATCATCACGATGGGCTTCGCGAGCTCGGCGACGCCTACAGTGCCGATCTGATCGAGGGTGCCGCCGCGACGAGTAGCTTTGGCCGTATAAAACGTCCCAAGCACATCGCTGAGTATGAGAGACAGCTCAATTTGCCGCAGGAAAAGCTCGCGACCGACGACTACCTCGGCGCTGCCCTCCGGGTCGTGCTCCTCGTCAGCGGCATTCTCGGGGAAGTCCTCGATGCAGCACGGCCGGACGTCCCAGTCCTCGTCGAGACGGATGTGTGACGGCCGGCCATGGACGAGGGCCCCCCACTTGTCCTGCATGAAGAGCGCCCAAGCGAGACGGCGGCGGAGACCTTTTTCCCAATCCGGGATGGCCCAGTCGCTGCAGTCCACGTGGAGGCCGAGGCCCTGTGCCAAGGCAATGAGCTGCGCAGTGAAGGTCCAGGTGTTGTTCCGGAAGCGCTGCTGGATGAGCAGGCCCGCCTGGAGGGTCGAGATCTTGGGCCGCTTCATGTCATCGCTCATGGTGCGGAGAGCAAGGGCCTCCAGAGCAGTCTGGTCGGGCTGCCATGAGGAGGTGGCTAGGGTGCGGTCATAGAGGGACCAGTCTAGGGCCAGGAGGTAGACAGCAGCCAGCAGGGGCGGGGAGAACTCATGGTAGGAGCGTGCGTATTTCTCAAGGAAGACCTTTTTGTGGAGGACGGGGAAGCTGGGGTGGACGATGCGGAAATAGAGGTTCACAAGTGTCGAGCCGAGGGGGTGGACAACCTTTTCTATGGCGTCGAGGTCGGCTATTCTCTGAGGTTCTGAAGAGGTTTCTCGATCCCGGTGGATGAGGAAGACGGTCGATTCATCGAGACGGCGGACAGACCTGATGGCGGGGTCATGAGGACGGTGTAAGTCTAGCAGGGAGGGTTCCCGGTAGTTCGTGTTGCCGACGTACTCGGAATGGGTCTTGAGATGCAGACCGAGGGTTCCATCGAGGAGGGAGGGTTGGTGGAAGGTAACGGCGTGTTCTGAGCCGGCGAGGGACGGTGACAGGGCCTCTAGCAACTCGGGAGAGGGGTGTCTGTACGTGAGAACAGATCTATTAGACCAGGTGGCTCACCAGATGGGGAGATGAACCAATGAGGAGATGTGTAAGTGAACGAGGGCAAAGTCTTCTGGGGTCGGAGTGACGAGCACGACAGCATGAACCAATAAGAAGAACGGGAATGTATGAAAAAGGAAGGGTGTGGTACAACAGTGCACATGAATGAAGTTGAACCTTGAGTGCCGTTCCAAGTGAAGCTTATGATGCGATAAGGAAATGTCACAACACTTACGTTATCTCTTCCTGAGGGTCCAGCGGGACGGGAGCGGGTGGAGGACCTGCGGGCGCTGAGACGGAACCATTGGTGGACGGACGCTGCTCCGGGGGATCGGTGGCCTTCCGGCGCTTGCGCGGGAGCGGCCCGCGAAGATATGTGCACGGCTGGCCATGAAATGAACACATGACGCACTTGTCGCGGCCCTCCTCGCGGACGCATCGCGTCTTACGCTGACGACATATGTCGCAGGGACGGCTTTGAGCAGCCCCTGTCGAGGAGGCGGCTGCTGCCGCGGCTGCTGCTGATTGCCCTGCAGTCGCCGAGGGATGTGACTCGAACGAGGGGATGTGAGCAGATGGCGAGGGCGCCGGCATTGTCGTTGGACCGGGGCCGGCGGAGGCGGGGGTGCCGTAGAGCGCCGGCGTAGTGTCCATGTCCATGACGGGCGGGCGGAACCGGGCGACGACCGAGCTCGGGGCGGGGGCGCTGCGATGAAAGATAAGGGCGAGTGAACGGTTACGCGACGGGTTACCAGATTGGTTTGGTATGTGCGTGAGGAGAGATGGGCCCCGGGTGAGTGAACGAGATTAGGTGCGTGCTGGACGGCTGGGGTCACGTAAGAGCAGTGACACACATGAGTATGCGTGTGTGTGAGCGTGGCTGTAGTGCGAAAAAAAAAAAAAAGTTGAATGAAAGGAGTTGATTTCCCCGCCTCTGATGTGTGATTTTCGTGAGTCCGGTTCGGATGTGAGGGACAGACTCTCTCCCTCATGTGTCAACGCTGCCTATCGTACCAAATGCCTGGGCGATGGAGGGGCTACGGCAGCCATGGAACTAATCAATCGATACTCGAGTTGAGCTGAGCTGCAAGCGGGTGTCATTGGCAACCCTTGACAGTCTGTCGGTACCTTGGGCCCGACCGAGTGGTTGTCTTCTAACCTCCCTCAGCGGGCGTCCAATCGATACCTAGTCGGAGACACGCAAACAATGTCTCGACTGTAAGGTAGTCAGTCTAAGCTAGGACTCAAGACGGGCTCAGTGTCTTATCCCAGATGTCTCTCGGCGGTTCAAGGGCACATTGGCAAAGGCTCGGGTCGTCTGATTCGGCTGTACTGCGTGCTGCTTACTGCTGTTATCGCAAAGTTGGGTGGGACTATTTTTCATCGATAAGTCGCTCGTTGGCCCTGAATACACCGGATTTTCTGTGTGGAATACCTACCCAGGTAAAAAGAAATGGGCCAGAAGGCGGAAAAGGACTAGTCCAATATCCAAAGTAATCAGCCGTACCGTTTCACGTTGAAATGGTACACTCGTACACTTCGGTACATGGCTGCTCAGCGCAATTAACCCCCCAACCCATCGAACGGCGCCCACCCCTGTCTGTGGCGCTGCCGGCAACGCGGACTGCTGACAGTTCCCGGTCCCTTCACTTCGAGGGAGATATGGTACGTACTCTCCCATCTGAGGTCAGGTAAGCTCTAGCTTGCAACGTCAACCGCAAGAGACCGACAGTAGACGCTCCTGCGCCTCTGAACACAGAACACACACAATCACCTGTTTGAGTTCCTTCTCCTCCACCACATTCGAACCAAGACGACGACGAACGGCGGCCTTCAACAACCACGAAGCCTCGCCCGTCCAATCATCCCGTCTTTTCCCCTGACCCCCTTTTGCCGGAAAATGACATCGCAATAACTTACAATGGCCAAGGCCCCAACTCATGGAGCCCACCGAAACGACTCCCACCACCCGGACGATGCTCCTGGCCCAAGCGAAGAGGACAGAGGTCTCCTCGCCGACGACCCTCTCTCCCACGATAACCCTCACAATGGTGGCGTTGGCGGCGGCGGCGGCGAGTACTTTGTGACGAAGCATGCGACATCCCTCCGCTCGCCAGGAACGCCACGGACCCCGAACCGCGTCCGCTTCAACCCCATTCCCTCCATTGTCGAGCCGCCGCCGCCGCGCGCCTCCATGACGAGGAGTAATGGCTCCGCCCGCCATAGCCGTGACAGCTTCGACATTGACGACGAGCTCTTCCAGCACGCACCCGGCGGCGACAATCACGACGAGCACCACCGTCTGCCTCTGCTGACCGACATCGAAGCCCCCTCAGTCGCTCTCGCCAATAGTCCCTGGGGCGCCGACGCCGAAGACGTACATGAGTGGGCGGAGCAGGAGCGCGCGCGGCCCAAGTCGGGCCTGCGCATGGCTTTTATGAACATGGCCAACTCCATCATCGGCGCAGGGATCATCGGTCAGCCCTACGCCTTCAAGCAGGCAGGACTGCTGGCTGGCATCATCCTGCTGGTCGTCCTCACGATCGTCGTCGACTGGACCATCTGCCTGATTGTCATCAACAGCAAGCTATCCGGAAGTAACAGCTTTCAGGGGACGGTGGAGCACTGCTTCGGCAGAACCGGACTCATCGCCATCTCGGTCGCGCAATGGGCGTTTGCGTTTGGCGGCATGGTCGCATTTGGTATCATTGTCGGCGACTCAATACCACACGTCTTCTTGGCCATTTGGCCCGATTTGAGGGAGATGCCGGTCTTTGGCCTCTTGGCGAACCGGCAGGTCGTTATTGTGATTTTTGTCCTGGGCATCAGTTACCCGCTGACACTATACCGGGATATTGCGAAGGTGAGTGATCTGGATTACAGGAATGATATGGATTGATAGCTAATGAGGCTTGTACAGCTGGCAAAAGCAAGTACATTGGCCCTCATCAGCATGGGAGTCATCGTAACGACCGTCGTGGTTCAGGGAGCTCTCACTCCCAAGTCCGAGCGCGGGTCCTTCTCACCCGCCCTTTTGACTGTGAACACCGGCATCTTTGAAGCCATCGGCGTGATTTCTTTCGGTATGTATCTTCAATCTCAAATTGTCGCACCAACGAGCTTCTCTGACCACCCCTCAGCCTTCGTCTGCCACCACAACTCCCTTCTCATCTACGGCTCCCTCAAAACACCAACAATCGACCGCTTTTCTCGCGTCACACACTACTCGACAGGCATCTCCATGGTTGCCTGCCTCCTGATGGCCCTGGCAGGATTTCTTACTTTTGGTGACAAGACTCTCGGCAATGTTCTCAACAACTTCCCCTCGGACAACGTCATGGTTACATTGGCCCGCCTGTGCTTCGGCCTGAACATGCTGACCACCCTGCCCCTCGAGGGATTTGTTTGCCGCGAGGTCATGTTCAACTACTTCTTCCCGGGCGAACCGTTCAACATGAACCTGCACCTAATCTTCAGCTCCGCCCTTGTCGTTTCTGCCATGGTCATAAGTCTTCTCACTTGCGACGTCGGTGCCGTTTTTGAGCTCGTGGGTGCCACCTCTGCTTGCGCGATGGCATATATCCTTCCGCCACTGTGCTACATCAAGCTCACAACCCGGTCCTGGAAGACGTACGTCGCCGCGGGCATTGTCGTATTTGGCAGCTTGGTCATGGTGATCAGTCTGATACAAGCCGTCGCCAAAATGATTCGTAGTAAGTCTGCTCCACTGCAACTATCTTGAACATGTACTGTTCTGATTCTAACATTTGCGCAGACGACGGCGGGCCGGCGCAATGCATGTAAAAGTTTCTTACCTGTAAGAGTAAAAGGAGTTGTCTATTTTGGTTTAGACAGAGTAAGAGTATGACGTTGCCGGGTCTCGGATCAAGACTGGCGTAGGATTTTAGAGAAGCTCAGAAACCTGTTTTCACCAGGAAAAGGGGACCTGAAGCAGTTGTAGTATTAAACAAACGACTTGTGTTGTAGAAGCCCGACAGAGATTCAGAGCAAAAGCCTAGAAATGGCGCCCACTACAATTGTCCATGTGTTTTGCTTATTCCATTGTGGCGGCTCATGAGACACACCTTTGTCTGTAGACGGACATTACGCAATGTGAGACTGGCCTTTCAGCAACGTGTTCGTGGCATGTTTTGGATGTAGCTACCTTCCGCCCAAGTAGACGTCTCTATGGCAGACGCGAAAAAGGGACAAGAGTCAAAAAGTCTGCAAACGTTCAACAATCTCTTGTGAGGACGTCAACTTGAAGCCTGACTAAGAGTCTTGTTTTCAGATAGGATCTCCATCGTCCGATACGGTTTTTACTATGGCGTTTGATTTGGTCTACTGAAGTCCTGCTCGAGGAGGCAAGAACAGGAACTGTCGAGAAGAGCACAACAAACAAGGGCCAGCTGAGGCGGGCCGAGTCATTCAAGAAGATCAGAAGACGACGGTTTAGCCAGAAAAGAATCAGACGCTTTTATTTACCATTACAAGTTATATCTATATCTACAATGGCCGTATTGTAGGGGGCCGGCTGTGTCGGTCCCTAGGGGTATCATGTGCACATAACCATCAAATTTCCCGCTCCAATTCGCAATCGTGGGATTGCTGCGCTTGAAAAATAAATAAAAAGTGTTCCTTAGTAGGATCCCAGCACGGCTACAAGGCACAAGACCGCGGCAGCGGCCGCCTTGACCTTGATGAGAGCGTCGGACGATACCGCGCTCGACTGCTTTACCGGCGAGGTTTGCGCAGCAGCAGTCTCCGCCGTGGCAGTCTCATGACCACCCAATCCAAGTGCGGGCCCGGACGTCTCCACAGCAGTCCCAACGTCCGTATGGTCAGGGTTGTTAACCACTGGTGGTGTGGCCGTAGAGGCGATGGCTAAAGTGGTCGTCACTGGCGGTGGGTCGATCCTCTTCGCGAATCCTATCCAGTACAGTCAGCATCTATCAAAGTACGACAAAAGGCTACCGCTGAAGCTCACCTATACGCTTCTGGTCCTTATCGAAGACGGCATAAACGTTCTTGAGAAAGACATCTCCCAAGAGCCAAGCTCCAGCCACGACCTCATGGCCGTAGATGTTGCTTGTGCAAGTGCCATCGGTACCAGGGCTGCCTCTCCAATCCTTGGCAGAAATAACATAGCTGACGTTGGAAAAGCTGAATGTTACATCCTTGTTACTGTTGCACGGTACCTTGTAGGTTGTGCCCGCCTCGTCCGCAGTAGATCCAGGAATGTTTTTGTGAAACGCAGCAACATCGTCCTTGGGACCAAAGACATATGAGGTACCGGTATCGATGTAAGCAAGCTTGCCTGCCGCGCCAGACTTGAGACCATCATAGGCAATGCCGTCCAAAGGAATCGCCCAATCGCCGAGGTCGTTGCCAACTCCAGTGTAGGTGATGTCGCCAGTGTACTTTTTAGGGTTGCACACCCCGAAACTGATCTCGCTCGTGTTGGGTCCGTCTGCTGCCCTATTCAGGTACACGCAGAAGATATTGGCGGGAAGTTGTGCGGAGTTCTTGACAACTTGCATAAAGTTCTCCGTCTCGCCACCTGCCATTGAAAGTCCCAGAATGCCGTCAAAGGGAAAGTGATTGAAGTCGTCCGAGGTCTCATTGGCAACACCAAACAGGAAGTCGAACTTCATTCCCGCAAAAGATACGGTGTCAGTAACTTTTTCGCCCTTGACTGAGCCGGATCCGTAGGCAACCGAAAAGGCTTCGCCCTTGGGCCTGTACGTGCTCGAGTCGGTGGGGCCAAACGAGCTGTGCTTTTCACATGCTGTCGATTTGCAAGACGAACCCATCACCCAGCTAGTACCGGCCCCGGTGTCCATAAGCATCCACATGGGCTTCTCGTTGTTACCCAGTTTGACCTGGGCAAAGTAGGAGAAGTCGGTGCCATCCTGGGCCACGCCGGCCGCGTTCTTGAGGGTGGTATCAGCAGCCGTTACAATACGGTACTGACTCTGTCTCTTAGACTTCATTGCCTCCTCGCGGACGGCGGCGGATTGGAACCTCGCATACTTGCGGGTGAGTCGTCGAACTTCGCGGACCACTCGTTCAGGGCCGGACTCCTTGGTCTACGAGGTCGGGTGTTAGCAAGCCGTGGTGTGGGTGCGGGTACAAATCCCCAGATGCAATCTTTTCCAATCCAGTGTCCGGATTGGAAGGGATGCATCCAGATACGAACCATGGATGTGAACCAACTCTACTTACCGTGGTCTGGGCGCCAATTTGCAAGGCTGGGACCTTGATAGCCTTGACGGCATCTACAGCATCAGATCCGAGCGCATCTTGATCCTTCAAGTGCCTCTTCGTCGGCAAAATGCAATCACCCGTTGCCAGGCACTCCGGACTAGGCCAGGGAAAGAAGGCGTGAGTGGACGTGATGAGCAGCGAAAGGTGGACCAAGATAGTGGAACGCATCGTATAGTTGGGCAAGATGTTGGTCGACTAGGCGAAGCATCAACCGTCACTGAAAAGACGAGTAGTTGATGCACGGCTGACCAATCGTGAAGCCGTCGGAGAGGAAGGTGAACGGTTCAAGTCGAATCCAGGCGGTGGCGTAAGGTCAATCGGAGGAGTGAATAATCGAAAATCGCTTTGGGCAAAGATAACGCGTGCTTGATCGGTGTCGATATATTCAAACTCGGGCAAAGTTGCGGGTACCAGACGCCGCCGTGGTGTCGGACAGATTATGATATTAAGGATTAAATCGAGCGCATTGGGAAGCTGCTGGATGGTGGACGGAAGCCGTCAGGAGACGTGATGGATGGTGTACAAGGAGGAATGCGTAATCTTTGAGCGGGAGCTTGGCGTATGGCTCTGAAATGCTGTACGCGGGCCGGTTGAACTAAAAGGGGCAAGCAATGGAATAGAGGGACGGATGGTTGAAGAGGGCGCCACTAGCAACAACTGCCAGAGACAAGATGCAAGAAAATGAGACAAGGGCGACAGTGAAGGAGTCAAGGGCAGGGGAGAAGATGCAGACTCGATGGGCGGATTCTCCTGTCTATATTTGTGTCATGCCACGAGACAAAACAACGAAGCGGCGCCGTCAAGAGAGTAAATAGATTGACAACCCGGAGAAAAAATTAAGAACCGCACCCTTGAGGAACGAGGAGGAAGGGTGGAGGTTGGTGAGGTAAGATGGTGATAAGAGGTGAGGAGGGAGGCAAGGCAAGAGGCGAAGAGGGGATCGTGGGGAGTAGATATGGAGAAATGCGAATCGGAGAGCGAGGAGCCCTGGACGACCTGGCAAGCCCAGTCGAGCTAAGGCTCTAGCGACGATGGGCTGGTCCAGGGTGGAATTGGGAAGTGTGGAGGTGCGCAACAAGTGTGGAAGAGTGGAAGGGTGGAAGGCGGCGGACATGGTGCATGGTGCGTCGTGTGGTGTTGATGAGCGGGCTGACATGGGTGTGGTCTGGAGGTGCAGAGCTGCAGCCACTGCACAGAAGAAAGAAAGTCAGACATGGCTTGCTTGGGGCCAGGAGTACCTATTGGGAAAGATTGGTGCTCAAAGGGCAGGTTTGGCAGAACGAGTAGTGTAATTGTCTCGAGGTAGCGGCGTTCTGTGCATTCGGCCACCGGAGCCATTGCATTGGGGGGGCTCATCTCGACTGAACTCTGCGTATCTAAAAGGTAGTACGTAGTAGTCTGCATCGCTCCGCCGTTGCTACCTACTCTGCTGCTTCATGCTTCAGCGCTTCGAGTGGACTTCTTTTACCTACCTAGTTTAGTCGAAATGGGATGGGCAACAGTCGGATCTGCATACTTACCCTGCACGGGGAAGGGAATGAGGGAGGGATGACGGTTAGACTGCTACGGCGGTTCGGGCACCGCTGGACTGCTATTGGCCACAGCGTCTCCTTTTTCTCTTTTCGTATCTCGCTTTTTCGCTGTCGTCTCCTTCCCTTTCCTTCGTTCTGCTCCTTCCGGAGCGACAGAGAGGCGTCGCTCTGCCAGTGTCTCGGGCAGGGAACGCCATGTACCGGTCGAGGCCACCCCCTGAACACCAATGGCAGCTGCTAGGCCCCATGTCACGCTCATGGTGGGACCCCCATGGCCCCGTGGCGTAAATGCAAGTCGCTCTTTGCCAGGGAGCATGACAGGAGGTACCTGGCAAGTGACAAAGGAAAGGAACCGAGAAACCATGAGCCACAGCATTTTCCTCACCCAAATCTCCCTAGTTTCTGCGAGGAAACAAAGTCTCTTCCTTGTACAGTTCTTGAGATGAACGGCTGTTTGCTCTTTGGCCAATTCGGACGCCCACTCAAATCATTGTGCAACCATGATTGGCCACTTGTTTTACCTGTCGTCCCCCCCAACCGTCGATTCTTTTCTCTTTTGGGATCATTCTTTCAGGGGACCCAAATGCCCTGACTCCAGTCCTGCTCCTCTTCTGTCCATGCTATTGCTCCGACTCTACATATGAGGCATTCTTTAGTCCCTCATCTGTCAATCATGACCTTCTTCCAGACGCATGCGTCTGCCGTGCTTGATTCTTCGACTGTTTGGGGCCTTGTTCATGTTGACCGTCTCAGACTCTCTTCGCTTCGTCCAATTGCTCTCTTTCGGCGTCGGATCCAGTTCCGGACGGAGCAAAAGGGCCGGTATCTTAGCAAAACGATTGTTTGCATCGTCATCTTCATCATCGCCAGTGTCTCCAACAGCAAGCCACGACCTCGTGGTAAAAATGCCTTCTGACCCTGCTTGGGCGTCCTTGGGCCGGCCAGCTCGTTGACCGTTTACGTGTGGTGATACGAAAAGGCAATTGCTAACCGCAGCCACCACAAGACGCTTAACCTGCTTTAGCGCTTGGAAAACAGGGGGCGTCTTAGAGGCTCTCCACTCACAATGCTGCCTCGATGCTGCTTCGGGCCATCTTCTCCAGCTTCTCTCCAGGCCGTCCCCTTGCAGCTAGCACGCCCGCCGGCCCTTTTGGGATTCGTCCAACCCGCGGTCGCCATCGGCCATTCACCTCGATTTTTGTCTCACTCTCTCCCCAAGTCTCGCTGCGCGACGTTTTCCGCGTTCCCGAAAGCCTACCGGTCATCCGCGATCCAGAGACCGTTTGTTTTACTGGCAAGACCATGACGACTGCTTGTCACTGTCAGCGACCTGTTGAGACTGATTCCTCGGCCGGAAACGTGCATTAGCTGTCGGACTCGAGCCCGGCACATGCCCGACCACCACCCACGTCAATCAAACGATCCAACGAACTGACTGGCGCTGGGGCTGGCTCGTGCTTCTCATGTCATTTCGACGTCGGGCCCTTGGGAAGAAATGGCCTCTGCTTCTGCTGGTCCTTGCTGAAATTAGAGCTGGAGCCACCAAGATGCAGTGCGCCGCAATTTTGCCTATCTCTGGGTACCCTGGTCCTAGAGAGTCGCTTCACTCGGCTGTTCGCTCGTCGTCTCTCCAGTCTCAACTCTCATTTTCCTTGGCCCTCTTCTCTTTCCGCTTTCGACTTGCTACCTCTGGGGCCCCTGGCTGGTTCAGCGTGCAGAGGCCCGACACTGGAGGGCCTGTATCCGGGGTTCAACGGACGATCAACTAACTGAACGAGCTGTCAAAGAGGAGACACAGGCGCCAGATGTTTGGTTTGGGGACTATGAGAATCACCAGACCAAGCAGACTCATTTCCCAAATTTAGTCGCTTGACTGGACAGCCACCTGGGCCCTCGCTGCTAATTACCCGGCCCCGTCCTTTTGCCCAACGTTTTCTTGGTCAATCTTACAAATGACTGCCCTTTACAATTCGGAAATCCATCTTCATCACACTAGAAAATGGCAGTCATAGAGCCTGGTCGTGCCAGTTGCCAGTTCTCTCGTCGTAGTAACCAGTTCGCGGGCAATGGCTTTCTGGACCGACTGCAGCGCCGGTTCGGAAGCCAACTCTAACTGTGGGCGCCAGACCAAGAGCAAGCATCCTTGGCTCGACTGTTTGCAGATGGCCTACCTGTCGTCACCCTTACGACGTTTTTTCCATCGTAGGTTGTGATGGAGGCCACGTACTCTATGTGATGATGCTATGCCTTCAAGATCATCTGCCCAGACCGCCGCCTCTGTCAGTATGTACAAGGCGGAAAATACTTCCGCCCGCTCAGCCGTAGATCCCGATCTTCTTGTGTCTGTGAGCTTCGCGCGGACCCGGCAGGCGCACATGTGGCGTTCAAATGTGGGTATGATTGACAGGGGTCCAGATCACCATAGGTTTCAGCCTATGAACACCGACTTCCGCCCAGCTTGGGGTGGCTGCCGGCTAAGCTCTCTAGGAGTGCTCCAATGAAAACATGCACTACATGTTGTTGGCGATTAGAGGATACGGTACAGCCATTGTGCGGTTGGAAACAGCGCATTGTCTCGTCAATTAGTACTCTTATGCAACGAAGAGTTGTTGGTCATGATGGACCTCACCAACATCTCGACTTTGGTACCCTCCAGGCCTGGTTCGATGCAAATCCACGGCTCTTCGCTCGTATTCAGCTAGCGCTTTAAAGGTAGTCCCATCACGCAGGGACCAAGTTCAAGGCTCAACCTAGGAGCTTGTCAAGCAAACAAAGATGGACGGGCTTCAGGCCTCGAATTAAACTCCAAATCTGGATGACATCGCCGCGAGCGCCAACCACGCGATTTCGATTTTTGTTTCCTCGATTTTCTTTTTAAGCTTCTATGTCATCCACATCTATCCCAATGCGCCAGAAAACGTTGCATCGCCGCGGGGTCCGAACGACTCGCACCACTTTTGTGCTGTTTTCAGCACCTTGGCTTCAGTGGAATCATCGACGTTCACATCCATAAGCTTTCTCTGGATACTTGCGAGTTTCTCACGGCTGGCTTGCCCCATGGCTGGTCTGGAAACGATCGTCCGTAAAAACCACCATACTGACTCGTTGCACCATCGGAGAGACTCCGTTAGCCTTAAAGTCTCTTCGAAGACCGACAATGAGGTCTGTTCGCCGCAATCGTCCAGCCTTTCCATCAAATGGGCAAGGAATGACCAGCCAGAGACGTCGACATGATGTCTGAAAGACCACCTCTTGACACTTTGGACAAGTGATGGCAGCACTCCAGGCTCGGCGTCAACCAGGAACATTCTGGTCAACCATCGTGCGTGGGTCCAGGCATAATAGTTGCGTGGATGTCGCTCTCCGGCTACCATGACGATCGATTCAATGTCCTGCTGAACCGCAACGGGAAGCCCGGCATGACGGTACTGCCCCATTAACCACCGTCGATGACTCCATAACGTGGGCGATTTTGTATGTCGATGCAATCGGCTGGTCAGCAAGCTGTCGACAAACCATCTCTCTTTTGCCAGACGCCCATGCACATCGTCTCCCGCTGAGATCGCGTCGCGAAGGAGGCGCTTCCTGGTGTTGGTGGCTGTAAGGTGCTCCGGATCCATAAGCAGCATAACGCTTGTTGCAGCTAGCAGCAGCTCAACGCCAATGGGATCTCCAGCCAAATGCTTCTCAAAGATCTGCCTGGCGAAGAGGAAGGCCTGCACTATGCGGAGCTTGGGAATAGCAACGGCGTTTTCGTCTCGCAATAGGTGCTCGTCTGGCCCCAACGGGTGGCTTTGACCCAGGATCTCAATCTCGAGGCGACGATCATCTTCCTGTTGCTTGAAGAGACTTGAAATATCGTCAAATATTTTCTGGTGGTCGCCTTTCTTCAGAGCTGCGATGACATGTTTGTCCAGAGCTCTCGACATTGTTGTGTGGTTGGAAGGCGGGAGAAACCGTCTTTGACTCAGTGCATGTCTGTGAAGCACACAGCGGAACAGCCGTGCACTGGTGGTGGCAAGTGACAGATAGTCCACGGAAACGGGTTCAGTTCAGTCACTGATTCCAGACGTTGAAGGACATTAGAGTCGTGCTTCGTTGGAATGCAGAGGCTGGAGCTCATAATGATTGGTTCCTAACGTTTGGTGAAGCGGACCGTGGCTTACCTGCGTGGCTCAAGTCCCCGCTAAAGATGCAATTCGCGGGGCAATGACATAGGACCACGTTTTCCTCCCACCAAAGGGCTCAGTACGACCCGTCACGCACTGTCCGCACGACACCTCTGTTCAGCCTCGCCCTGCACCTCCAACCCAGTGCAGCAGCATGCCCTCATAGTCACCAAAACCGTTTGCGAGCCTGTAATCTTCAAAAAGGGCCATCACCATGGCCTCTTTACTCGTAATCATCTTTGTGCTGGAGGTGTTCTCCCACCTGGTCAACACCATCGGCGCAGCTACCATCAACAATTTGGTCCGTTTACTCCCTTTCACTCTGGACCAACCGGTCCCGGAAGGATCGTCCATGACTAACTGCTTACTAGCTTTGGACATTGCTCAATTACCTCCCCATATCGACCTCGAAGGCCGCGAAGCAGCACCGGCATCTGCAGGCCGAGTTCCTGAAAATACGCAAGGAGCTAAATGCAACCAGCAGCCAGGATGAGTTCGCCAAGTGGGCAAAGCTTCGTCGCACGCACGACAAGCAGCTAGAGCAGCTGGAGAAGAGCAGTACGTTTACGGATATTTGTCTCCGTTCACGCGACCTAGGAGACCTTGCTGACGATTCCCTCCCACAGAGCAAAACCAAGAAGCAGCGAGATCCAAGTTCGACACCTACCTGACCGGCTTCCGATGGCTCCTTACCAAGGCGCCGCAATACGGCCTGCCCTTCTGGTACTCCAAGGAGCCCATGTTTTGGCTGCCGTACGGTTGGTTTCCCTACTACGCCGAGTGGATCCTGTCGTTCCCCAAGGCGCCGATTGGCAGCGTCAGCATCGCTTCGTGGCAGTTGGCGTGCTCGGGGATGGTTACTCTCGTCACTGAGATGATCGTCTCGGTCGTGGGACTCGTCTTTGCGGCGAAGGAGGGCAAGGCGCAGCCGGTCAAGGTCCCCGCGGGGTCGGGACAGGCTAAGCCTGCGACTGGCTCATCTGGGAAGGAGAAGAAGGAACTATGATGAGCCCAGTTGCACGTGGCACGAGGGCGAGTAGGCAAGCAGAGATAAAATTAAAGATTATGCCTACATCATTGGTGTCTATGTTAAGTAAACATGCATATTTTTGCGGCCTTTACGGACTCCTATTGAAAAACAAGGTACACATATGTATATGTAGCGGATCGGCCGCACGCATATTGATAATCGCTGAAGTCCAGCGAGTTTTGAGAGCGTGGGAATGACAACAGATGTTCGACGAAGAGGTCTACATATTGAAACATAATTTAGGGCGATGGATTGTATCTCTTTGTAAATTGACGCAAAGTTCTTAATGGCAAACGCTAAGACTTTGTAACACGACGGAGAATGACCCTTGGCAGGGTACTTTGGGGTTTGCTCTAGGCGTCATATTGACTTTGAATGACCATTGATGTCCTTGCGGACCGCCAACAAAGCTTCGAAAGCGCCATCATCACGTCTGCCTGTAGAAAGTTGAACGTTAGTTTCGGGTGCAAGCTGGACTAATCTGAGCTGAAGCCTGCTGGCTTCCGTCATCCAAGACTCCCCCATCCTCGGCGGAAAGTCGTCAAGAAGTCTAGAAGAGCGTCCAGTGGCAAGCTATCCTAACAAGCTACACAGTGAGGAAAATAGAGCCTTCATTTTTGAAGGGACATGGGCCACTGCCGTGCAGCGACTGCGCCTTGTCTTGTGCGGTAAGCTTGTTGGGTGTTGTAGAGGGAAGAATCACGAAGAGTTTGCTTGTGGGTAATTCGCAAAAATATTTACCTGGAAGGTGCACCGCCACAGTCCATCATTAGGTCGCGCCACAGTCGCGGTAAGCGGCGGGTAAGATTTAGCCACGGACTAACTCTTTATCCGAGATCCGATCACGCCCCATTGTTCATCCAGAGGCAACGACATCAACTTGGCAGCTCCGTGTTTAGTCCCGGCATCGAACAAGCTTGATCATCATCCCCTCGAACGGTTCGGAGCTCCCGCCATACATCAAGATGGCTCCGGCACAGGATACCATGTTTCGCTCTGCGAACATGAGTATGGTGCAGCTATACATTTCCAATGAAATCGGTCGCGAGGTCGTTACAGCCCTTGGAGAGCTTGGCCTCCTCCAATTCCGAGACGTACGTTGCCAGCCTTCATTCCTACAATAACGACAGTTGTCGGTTTATCGAAGCTGACATCTCGCTCTACCTTAGCTCAACGGCGAAGTCAGTGCCTTTCAACGCACTTTCACTCAAGAGATCCGAAGGCTTGACAATGTCGAACGCCAGTTGCGTACGTCATCATTCGCGACCGCGCGCCACTCGGCGACACAGTAAGACGAAGCTAATATCGCGCCAGGTTACTTCTACACCCAGATGGAGAAGGCAGGCATCTCTCTGCGGAAATTCGACCTTGATGCCGAGAGACTTGCCAACCCGTCGACATCCGAGATTGACGAGCTCGCCGAGCGAAGCCAGAGCCTCGAGCAACGCGTCTTCCAGCTCAACGACAGCTACGAAACATTGAAGAAGCGGGAGGTCGAGCTCACTGAGTGGCGCTGGGTTCTCCGCGAGGCCGGTGGTTTCTTTGACAGGGCCCACGGCAACGTCGAGGAGATCCGCGCGTCTACCGATAACGATGATGCCCCCTGCTCCAGGATGTTGAGCAGCACAACTCTGCCCCCGAGGTTGAGCGGTCTTTCTCCGGAATGAACATTGGCTTTGTCGCCGGTGTTATCAACAGAGATCGTGTTGCCTCCTTTGAACGCATCCTCTGGAGAACCCTGCGTGGAAACCTGTACATGAACCAGTCCGAGATCCCCGAGCCGCTCGTCGACCCCACCAACAATGAGGAGATTAACAAGAACGTCTTCGTCATCTTCGCTCACGGCAAGGAGATTCTTGCCAAGATCCGCAAGATCTCCGAATCCATGGGCGCCGAGGTGTACAACGTGGATGAGAACAGCGACCTTCGTCGGGACCAGATCCACGAGGTCAACGCTCGTCTCAACGACGTCCAGAACGTCCTCCGCAACACCCAGCAGACCCTGAACGCTGAGCTTACTCAGATCTCTCAGGCTCTGTCTGCTTGGATGGTCCTCGTCACGAAGGAGAAGGCGGTTTATAACACCCTTAACCTCTTTTCGTACGACCGTGCCCGCCACACGCTCATCGCCGAGGGTTGGTGCCCGACTAACGATCTGCCGTTGATTCGGTCTACATTGCAAGATGTTACGAACCGAGCTGGACTTTCGGTACCTTCCATCATCAACGAAATCCGCACCAACAAGACCCCGCCTACCTACATCAAGACCAACAAGTTCACCGAGGCATTCCAGACCATTGTCAACGCCTACGGTACCCCCACTTACCAGGAAGTCAACCCGGCCCTCCCGGTCATCGTTACTTTTCCTTTCCTCTTCGCCGTCATGTTCGGTGACTTTGGACACGCCGTCATCATGGTGTCTGCCGCGCTGGCTATGATCTACTGGGAAAAGCCTCTCAAGAAGGTCACTTTCGAGTTGTTTGCCATGCTTTACTACGGAAGATATATTGCCCTGGTTATGGGTCTCTTCTCGCTTTTCACCGGTCTCATCTACAACGATGTCTTCTCCAAGTCCTTGACGCTCTTCGACAGTGCCTGGAAGTGGGAGGTTCCCGAGGGTTACAAGACTGGACAGACTCTTACGGGTAAACTCAACGATCATGGCTACCGATACCCGTTCGGTCTGGACTGGAGATGGCACGACACAGACAACGACCTCCTCTTCAGCAACAGTTACAAGATGAAGATGAGTATCGTTCTGGGTTGGGCCCATATGACCTACTCTCTCATCTTCGCCTACGTCAACGCCAAGCATTTCAAGAAGCCGATCGACATCTGGGGTAATTTTGTCCCTGGCATGATCTTCTTCCAGTCCATCTTTGGCTACTTAGTCATGTGCATCCTCTACAAGTGGTCTGTCAACTGGAACGACCCGCAGAACCCCCGCAACCCGCCTGGATTGCTGAACATGTTGATTTACATGTTTTTGCAGCCTGGTACTCTTGAGGAGGGCGCGGAACTTTATCCTGGACAGGCCGGTGTCCAGGTTTTCCTCTTGCTTCTCGCTGTTATTCAAGTCCCGGTTCTATTGTTCCTGAAGCCGTTCTACCTCCGCTGGGAGCACAACCACGCTCGCGCCAAGGGCTATAGGGGCATTGGAGAGAGCTCTCGCGTTAGTGCTCTCGATGGCGACGACGAGGAAGAACAGGGCCTCAACGGCCGCCCCAGCTTTGAGTCTGATGGTGAGGGCGTTGCTATGATCACGCAAGACCTACACGGCGACGAGGAACACGAGGAGTTCGAGTTCAGCGAAGTCATGATCCATCAAATCATTCACACCATCGGTAAGAGCCTTGCTACCCTTCAGCCTGAAGTAACACACTAACACTACACGTAGAATTCTGCTTGAACTGCGTTTCTCACACGGCTTCGTACCTCCGTCTTTGGGCCCTGTCGCTTGCCCACCAGCAGCTCAGTGCTGTGCTTTGGTCCATGACTCTCGGCCCTGCGCTCAAGTTCAACGGCATCTTTGGTGCCATTGCGATTGTTGTCATCTTCTACATGTGGTTCTTCCTTAGTAAGTTGCTGCTGCAATCCTGTCTCCTGGTCGTATTCGCTAACGGCCTACTTAGCCATTGCCATCTTGGTCATGATGGAGGGTACCAGTGCCATGTTGCACTCTCTCAGACTGGCCTGGGTCGAGTCCTTCTCCAAGTTCGCAGAGTTTGCTGGTTGGGCATTCGCCCCCTTTTCCTTCAGTACTACGTTAGAAGAGTCCGATGAGCTGAAGGAGTATCTGGGTTGATAACTCCTCACCTTTCTGGGTCTCTACAGTGCGATGTATTGCATCTTGTTTCTCATTGTAACCTTAGTCCCTCTGTAACATAGCTCAATGCGGTAGAGCATTCAGCCTATAAACTCTGCAGGCCACCGTAGATTTTTGTGATTGAGGACTATGAATGTGACTACTCTACCTACACGCCAACATCAAACGCTGCAAAGAAACCACACATCCAACCACTGAGATCTTGGTTTTATCCCCAAAGCGGAGCCGTCACCTCAGCAGCATGCTCGCATACGCGTCTAACGCGGTCAGCGAATGCCTTGTGGCTGCACTCGACCTCCAGATCCTCCAACCAAACAACGGCCTCCATCTTGTCGACCTTGATGCGGATGCCGGGCACAGGGATGCCAATCTTGTGCAGGCGCTCAATCTCGGCCTGGCGACGCGCGGCCAACTTCTTTTCCTGCTGAGTGTCGTCTTCCGAGACATCCATGGAGGCGTCGTCGCCGTCGGCCTTGATCGCCTTAATGGCCGTGCCGTCTTCGGCAGCACCTCCCTCGCCCTGCGACGGGAGGCGCGGCTCGGCGACAGGGTTGACATTGTCGGCGCCAAACTGGGCCTCCAGGAACATGAGGAAGCGCTCGAGGCGCTCCGGGGCCGAGACGTTTGCATGGGGGTTCTTGGGGAGCGGGGGAGGGGAGTGGTCGTGGGTGTGGGAGCTTGCGGAGCCTGTGAGGTGTTAGTTGTTTGCTTAGAAGAGTGGGAATAGGAAACCCGCGAAAGGGGGAGAGGGACGTACGTTTGACGGCTGCGGGACTGCTCTCGATGGAAAAGAGGCAGGCCATGACGGCGTCGGCGATGCCGTCGTTGAGCATGTTGCCTTCCCACTCCAGCTCGACCTCGCCGTCGCTGCGGTACCGCACGGCGACGCAGCCCATGACAAGGTACGCCGCCACTGGATGGGCGACCTCCTCGTCGGCATCTTCCTGCTGCTGATGCTCATCCTGCATCTCCTGGTCCTCACCGTCCTCAGTCTTGGTCCCGTTGCCGTTGGCGACCGTGCCGTCCTTTCCACCCGGGGCCTTGCGCATCTCGGGGAGCTCCTCGACGCTGCCAAACACGCCCTCGAGACCCCAGCGGACGAGATCGACGCCGGCGGCCGTGAGGCGGAGGCGCTGCTTGCAGGTGATTGTCGTGGTGTTGAGGCCGGCGTACTCGCGCAGGTCCTCGGGGGCCATGAGGGAGAGTTTGAAGTCGTTCTGGACGAGGACACCTGTGACGAGTTGCTGTTGCTGCGTAGGCGAAGACAGGGAGGTCGGGGGAGGGATGGTAGCAAGCTTGCCGACGACCTTGGCCGTCTTGTCCTGCTTGAAGGGGATGCGGAGCTCCTCGCAGTTTTTGGGGCTGAAAACCTTGACCTTTTGGGTCTTGCCAGCATTGAGAGAGAGGAGCTTGGATTTGAGACGCATCATGTTGTGCTGTTCGCCGTGGACGAGGATCTACAAAGGTGTTAGTCGATTGCTGCCTCCACTTGTTGAACCCAAGAATGGGTATGCCTACCACCACGGGTGCCGCGACTTCCTCGATGAATTCGCGGTTCTCCGTGCCGTCGACGTGGGCGGCAAAGGAGTACTCGGCGACGCTGCACCGACGCGGGATGAAGACCTTCTCGCTCTCGCCGCCGGGCCCGCGCCGGGCGCCGGCCGTCGTGCGGCTCATGACGGCCTGGATCTGGTCAGGCTCCTGCATGATCTGTTTTGCCATGGTGCCCTCGACACTGTAACCGGTGATAATGACGCCGTTCTTGTCGTTGGGGGCCCAGCGCTCAAGCAGCTCACGGCTGACGCCGTTCTGCAACATACCAGGGCTGGCCAGCATGACGCAGCCGCCAACGTCGTCGAAGCGATCGAGGTTTTTGAGGGAGCGGATGTACTTGAAGTCCCAGGGGCCACCCTTGCCGGAGCCGTCGCCCGAAGCCTCGGCCTCGGCCATGCGCTCGCGGAAGAGGCGCTTGATGTTGTCATTCATAGCGCCGACGTAAGTTTGATAGACGACCATACACTTGCGGGCGAGGTTACTGGCATAGTAAATGGGGAACTTTTGGAACTCGGCGTGCTTGCCCCAATACTCATCCAAGATCAGGAGCAACTCCTGGGCTCTTCCGAGAGCGAAGACGGGCATTAGGACCCTGCCGCCACGGTTAAGGATGCTGGTGATGGACTTCATCAGAGCCTGTTCTCGCTCGAGTCGGGGCACATGTGAGGCAATGCCGTAGGTTGACTCGGTGATGAGAACGTCGATCTTGACGCCCTTGGGAACTTCGGCGGAAACCAGATGTCTGTCCTGCTCACGAGAGTAGTCTCCGGTGAAGAAGATCTTAAGACCGGCGATCTCAATGAGAAACATGGCGGCTCCGAGAACATGGCCGGCGGGATAGGGTGTGATGCGGATGGAGGAGATGGTGTGTGTCGTGTGGTAGTCGATAGCCTCAATTTGAGGAAATGTATTCAGGTGGTCTGCTTCTGTGTAGACTGGTTGAGACGTCGGGTTGGACGAAGTGTTTCCAACACGAACACTGTCTTGAATGAGCCATTTGTAAATAGCTTTGGTGGGATGGGTCATGAAGACCCGTCCTCTGAAGTTGGTCTTGGACAAGACATATGGTAATGAAGCCGCGTGGTCGACGTGAAAACTATCGTCCCATTAGCAACCTGGACCAGCGCAAAGTATCTACACCGACGCTCTGGGACGACGCCGAGAGCTATCACGATGACGAGGACGGCAAGGCAAGGCAGGTGGGGAAAGAAGTTTTGTATTGTTTCTGTGTACACGAATGAAATAGCATAAGAGTCGTAGCAAGAGGCTCCATCAGGGTACCAGGGTCGCCAAAAGGCGCCGTCCCGAGCCAGGGGCATGATCCCGTATATTGTTTTCCAAGTCGTTCACCGCCTTGCCCTGTGATCCAACAGCATATGGGAGGGAAGGGGAGCTTACTGGCTGATCAGGAGTACGTCGACGGTGCTAAGATCGAAGTCGTCGAAGAAAGGAAGCCCCGCAAGACCTTCGTAAGCCGGGTGTTGACCAGCATCGAGCTATGGGGAGAACATTAGTATCTGGTTGTCTGGCAAGGGTAGAGTGTTCGTACCATGACCGTCTTTCCTTTGTATTGGATGATATGACATGATCTGCCGACTTCGTTTCCACCTCCTAGGCAAAGAAACATCAGCTCGTCCGCAGGGTCAACCGGTTCGTCCGAGACTGTGGCCGCCATGGCCGAGGCCTTTCTCTTCGCCGCCATGATTGTAAGTGCGCTTGTCGCAGACAGCAAGACGAGCTACAGTTTACGATTGCTGCACCGGATGGTGACTGTTGCCTAGGCAGTTAGCTCATCTGCAACAGGTCAGTCCCTTTGCGCGATGTGTCGTCGATGGAAACGGTCCTCCCTAAACGAAGAGCAGAGGAATAGGGATGTGGAGCAACACAAAGACGAGGACACTGGAGTGACGCGCAGGTGCCGAAGGAGTCGCGTAAAAGCTGGCTGCAGCTCTGGTTCAATTGGACCTTCAGCCTAGACGCTCGGACCACGTTGCGCCAAATGCGAGAGGAGGCTGAACCATCACGTGACTTTAAATTTACGCGGTTCTGAGTTCCATCTGGCGACACCTCCTTCTTCCACATACCTACCACTCCGTCACGCTCGATATCAGCCAACGATCAACCATTCAGAGCATCACGACCGCGCGAATACTGAGCTCCAGCTGCAGCGAAATTCCAGCGAACCTGACGCCACCTCGAGAATTCATCGTCCGGGCGATACCACGCACACGGCAGATGGGCAGAGTCGCGTGAGGATTGCTCAGGCTGTTCGGCCTGCTGAGCTTCATCGGAGCGGCTTCTGGCCAACCTCTTATTTCGATCGACTGTAAACTATCTCTCGACGTACTGTAATAACCGCAGCAAACATGGCGCAACCGCAGCCTCAGATGCCGCAGAGGGCGTTTTCGCCTCCTCAGCCTTCCCCCTCTCCCGCCGCGACGCAAGCCGGTTTTGCGCTTCCTCCTAATAAACGACCGCGACTATCTCCTGGCGCAACCCCGCAACCTGAATCCCCTTACTCTACTTCACCTTACGCGGCAAGTCCGGGCGCTCCCGTGACGCCTTCCACAGCTGCGACGTCTGCCGGGTCTCCCATCTACCCCAGCGCGGCGCAACAGCAACAGCACCAACAGCAGCAGCAGCCGTCGCAGCAACCCCAACAACCTGCGACACCAGGTTATGCGACACCATACGCCAACGGCACCACTACACCAGCTCTTGCCTTACCGGATACGCGACCGACAACTCCGCAAGTGTCTACCCCTCAACCGCCGGCGCCCCCTACCCTTCCGCAATACACCACCGCGACTTTGGCACTTGGTACCAATACGCCAGGCACGCCTGTCATGCAGCAACCGTCAACCCCCGGAACTATGGGCCCGCCCTCGAGACCTCCCGACCGACCGCAGAAGGAGTACGAATACGACGTGACGGATTCGTTGGCTGGAACTGGCATCGACTTGCGCGCCGAAGAGCAGTTCTTATCCGAACTCTATGTGCCTGAATCTAGAACTGGTTACCCTCCTTATCCCCCCGGCAATAAGGGAAGCTTCTATGGCGCTGGTCCAGCGAATCAGCCTGCTCAGCCGGCTGGCACCGACGCTCAGAATCAACTGGTGGCACAGGCGGCGGAGAAAGCATGGCAGGAGTCCGCGAAGCGTTTGGCTCAGACTAGGACTATGGAGCTTAACAACGCGTTCCTGCAAGTTCCTGTTGTGTTCCGGAAGGCGGAGAAGTTTGCCAAGGACCAGGGTCTGTCGCTCAACCTGGAGATCAAGAACAGCAACCAGCCGATGGGTCGGATGCGTCTACCTGAGGAGTTCCCGGCGCCCAGCGTGACAGTCAGCACCAAGAACGGACCCGACTCTACCGTGGTGACGACTTCGGGAACATGGATCCCTCAGGAGGCTTTCTTGGTTGACCAGTTGGCTCTGCTTTCCCTCGCCACCAAACAGCGACTCAGGACCCTCATGGAGGACTCGAATCGGATTGCTCAGATTCGGCAGACATCGTCACATGGAGAGATTCCCGAGGAGTGGCAGACAGCTGCAGCACCGCTGAAAAATTCCCTGGAGACCCAGGGAGAGGACGCGACGCAGCAAACGGCGACTGAAGACGGCGCCAGTCCCCGCCCAAGCGCTCAGAAACGTCGGTACACGCTGTACTCATGTGATTTCACTAAGCTGACTCTCGTACAGGCCCTCTTGAAGATGCTACCTCCAGCCAACCCAGCAAGGTGCAAAAAGTCTCTGCCACGAACACTATGAGCCACACGGTTAGAGAAGTGGGCAAGGCTGAGCGAGACTGGGAAGAGAGACGGTTGCGGAAGCGCAATGCTCGCAAAGACGGGACCACCGAAGCCGTATCAACGCCATCCCGCGCCGGCTCGGTTGCGCCTGGCACCCCCGGTGGTTCGGCCCCAGATTCGGAGAAGTCCATCTCGAAGAAGGAGCAGAAGAAACTCGATGCTGTCAAGAAGGCAGAGGCTAGCAGCCACGCGAACCAGAATATCACAAGTAGCATGTTCGTTGGCATGCCCAAGACGGGGTCACTTTTTGGAAAGAAGAAAGGCGGCAAATCATACTCGTGGATGACGGGCGGTGCTAGCGGTGCAAGCACGCCAAGAATGGGCACGCCCGGGAAGCCAGGCGGCGCAGCCGCTTCGGGTCCCCCACCACCGGCGAACCACGCTCTGACAGTTGAGGGGCGAGCTCGGCTCGGCAACTGGCGTGAAGACAAGGAAAAGGGCAAGAACATCCAACTGCGAGACTGGGTGGCGGCCCTGGAGGGTGACGAGATTGAATTGCGGGCGATGCAGGCGGCATACGACAAGCTGGACACGTCGGACCCCAAGTAGGAACAGGGTGGAATTCGACGCGATCAACAATCTGCGTTGGGTAAATGCCCATGAGACATATCGGATTCATAGGAGTGTCTCGACCTCCGTGTTGTATTTTTATCATTTTAGCATGGCGTTATGCAGACAGCATGGTCAAGAGGGACGGTCGGCTGCATAGTAGCTCTCACAGAGGGGGGATAAAAGCGGTGCCAACCAGCTGGGGCCACGAGGACGCAGAGACACAGATCGGGCCTTCAGATCATGGAAAGGGGACGGCCTCTTACCATTAAAGCGCCTGGGAGGCAGACAGCGAGAGCTTCAGTTAGGGTCTGATCTCAAAAACAAGAAATTACTGAAGTTTGTCAATTGACCAAGCGTTACCTGCCATCAGCCCGTCCACAATCCCTACATGGCAAGTCGCAGAACTCGGTGATGCGGCATTCGGGAACAGCTGGGATTTGTAGTGGACTTGAGTAAGCAGCCATCACGGCGCCTTTCGTTGTTCTCTCACATATTGTCACCCGCCAACTCTTATTTGACAAGACGTCTGCAACCGGCGAGCTCGGCTGCAGATCTGCGCCCGGGCTGTCCGTTGGGTCGCTCGAAATCATGGGTGCTTTATGATTTGTCAGGAATGCGAGTTGGCAGGAAATGATCTTGCGGGCTTGTGGAGTTCCTCAATGCCGTGACGTCTGGACAATGGATGGTGATCATCTTTCGAGCTTTATCTTTTCAACCCACCGGGGACGTCTACTTTGCGCAAGTCTTTGCCGCTTTGAGCCATCGAAGGGCCAATGTTTGCTAGATCGGCTCGGTCAGTATTTGTAACAGCGTGCATCGTCCCGACTTCCGTGGTTTCCGTGCTGACAGCGACTGCAGGTTTAGCTGGGTGTGAGAATGACCACCATGAATCCAGTTTTTCGCTCATGAGATACCTTGGTAGGTCGGAGCACCACACTAGCCCACGAGGCTCTTGGGATGGCCGGTGGCTGCATAGACTTCACTGTTTCACGGCGGAGTTCCTCCGGACAACCTGGGAAGGGATGACTGAGCCTTCCGCAACGGTAAACCATTGGACCCGTTGCACAGTCGACATTGATGTAAGCTATGTGGAGCGCGGGAGACAAGAATCGTGGGGATCGTAATGTCTCGACAGCAACGGCGCTTGGTTGGTGGCCGCCGCTAGACAGGGCGGGCCTCGCTAGTCTCCTCGTTGCTAGTCGTCTTCTGCGTCAACCGTTGGCACAGCTCCAGCTCCATTGGAATCTGCGGCAATCTTGGTTGCGCCGGTGCCTCGGCGATTGAACATTTCGATCTGATTCTCGTCGAATGGCATTTCCACCCTTGGACCATGCTTGTGGTCTGTCGCCAAGACGGACTCGACTCCGTATCGCGCTACGCTCTGAGGAATGGAGTCATTTGCGCAAACAAGCACGCAGAAGCTTCGGGTTGTCACTACGAACAATGTCGAGAAAGTTGAAGTTCATTCCGCACCATCCCTAGCCCGCCAGATGGATACAGGGGTAGAAGGACCAAGAGGATGTCGGTAGCTCTGGGCTCGCTTCGGCTGGCTTTGCCTATCGGTCACGCTGCTTGCTCTGGGCGCCACCTTTTCTAGGGGTCACTAGTAAGCCCATTGGGAATTCCAATTACATGCTGACATCACGCCCGCATAAGTGGGTGGTGGTGATGGGTATCTGGCTGGTCTTCCGTGTGGCCAAATGATGGTTTCTGGGTTGTGTCATCGTGGCCTTCAATACGAGACATTGAGATGTGCGCACTATCGATTTGATTGACATATAAGTATCCAGGTCAATCGTCTCCCCTTGGCTAGGTGTTAGAGACAACTCCAGCAACATAACCGACCTCGCGTGTTCATACGCCTCTCCTGTTGTACATACAACCGAAGATCAAATAACAGTCCGAGCAAGACTGCATAATGGTGAACCTAATCTCATCCACACTCCCGCTGGCTTTCGCTGCCCTTGCGGCGGCGCGAGTTTGCCGGGACCTCACCGTCGAGGTCTCCATCACAGCGAGGAACGGCGTCTTCAACCTCACAACCCCCGAGACCAACATCGACGTCTCAAACTTCCTGATTGGTATGTCAGAACAAGGAAGAAACTTTTCTGCAGAGTACTTCGTGGATGTAAGAAAAAACCCCGTGCCTTGATTGCAGAGGTATTGCCAAGACCAACACTCACCTCCTATAGTATGCCAACGTTGGAGGCACCTACCAACTGGCGTCGACGTACTGTCACCCGGACTCCGGCCCCGGCCGCGTCCTTCAGATTCTCACCCACGGCATCGCCTTTGACCGCAGCTACTGGGACTTCCCCGCCCACGGCTACAACTACAGCTACGTAGGCCCCGCCGTCGACGACTACGGCTACTCGACCTTCTCCTGGGACCGCCTCGGCATCGCCGAGTCCTCGCATGGCGAGCCCGTCAACGAGATCCAGGGCTGGCTCGAGCTTGCCGCCCTCAAGGCGCTGACGGACAAGCTCCGCGCTGGCACCGTCCCGGGGGTGGGCTGCACGTTTGAGAAGTTCGTCCACGTCGGCCACTCGTTCGGGTCGGTGCACTCGTACGCGCTGACGGCCATGTACCCGGACATCTCGGACGGTGTCATCCTGACGGGCTTCGCGGCGAACTCGACCTTCCTGCCATACTTTTTCCTGGGCGGCGCGTTCGTCGAGGCCAACAACGCCCCCTCGCTGAGCCACTACCCTCCCGGGTACATGGCGTCTTCCTACGAGGGTGGCGTACAGATCTGCTTCTTCGCCGAGGACAATTTTGACCCCGCCATCTTGAAGGCGGCGTACCAGAGCCGCCAGCCCGTGACCGTCGGCGAGCTGTTGACCATTGGAGGAGAGGCGGGGTCGCCCAGCACTTTTGCGAAGCCCGTCCTCGTCATCACTGGTGGTAAGTCGAGAACATGTGGAACCCTCTCCTCGTGTGTAAGCCATGACTGACCATAGCTCTCCCTGCAGAAAAGGACCTGCCCTTTTGCGGAGGTAACTGCCTTGCGACCGGCGACCCCCAGCTGCCGTCGATCCTGGCGGGAGCTGCCCAGATCCTCAAGAACGCAAGCCCGTTTGAGTCCTACGTCGTCACCGATGCCGGCCACGGCCTAACTCTCGTGAGCCAAACTCATTCCTGTTACCATGTTTCAGCGCTGACAGACAACCCCCCAGAGCTACTCCCATGTCGAAGTGACCAGCAAGATCCAAGACTTCCTCGCCCAGAACGGCCTGGGCAACTAGTTCCTTTGCCCCTGAACATACCGTTACATAATTCTAGAAGCCCTTAATAATACCGGGCAGGAGCAAGTAATCCGGGGATGAAGTGAACAGATATGGAGTACATAAGACATGAAGCGGCCCTGGGGGAAAAGTCTCCCTCCGCAGTATATTAATGACACTTATGAGATGTTTCGTCCGGCTTCGTTGATTTGGCACAGTGATAAGAGTGTCGAACGAGGTGCAAATGACGCTTTTCCGCCTGTGTAGGTAGTCTTCACTATCGTCTGCAGAATGACGTTGGTCTGGCTAGCCCGGATTGGGCTCGACGAATCGACGAGATTGCCAGACAGCCGAGCCTCCCGAACCTGACGTGAGACAAACAAAGTCTGGGTTAGGGCTCACTCGAGCTCCTGTGAAACGCAACCACTCGGTGTTCAGAAAATGCTACAAGCCCCAATTAGACTTCTGCCAAAGACCTCGGAATAGAGAGCCCCACGATAAACATGCAGCTCTGGTCTCACGAGGCGACCCAAGACGCCATAAAGCAAGACGCCCAAGCCCAAAACCAAGAAGCACAAACCCTCCGCGAGATGCTCAACAGCAAACCCAAGACGAACGATGAGCCTCACGAGTCATCGCCGCCCGCGATACCCATCGCGCTCTGCGGCAAGGCGGAGCGGATCGGCCGTGGCGTCATCGCGGGTCTGAAGCCGGAATACGAAGGTAAGCCGCGGGACACCCTTCATTCACCCTATGACCTTCCTCTCTCTCTACCCCTCTCCGTATGGGTCAGGACATCTCCATGATTATATACGCACAGTCCGGCGACTAACACGCCCCCAAAGTCATCCACTTCATCACATCGCCTGCCTCGGGCGCCGTGATCCTCCCCGCCCTCCTCGCTGCCCAACCCCCGCCTTCACATCCGGAGACCAGCACGATCGGCAGCGGCAACTACGCCGCCGCCCCGCGCGTCGTGGTCCTCGGCGGCGCGTTCGACGAGGCCGCGACCGCGGTCCTCCAGACGGCAGTCGCCCACGCGCGGGCGCAGTCCGCGGACGTGAGGACGGTCCCCTGGCTGAGGCAGGACTCGAGCAAGCCGGCGCCGCCGATCGGGCCGGAGTACGGCCAGGCCATGGTTGTGAGGGTGAAGGAGGCGCTGGCGAGGTTGGAGGGGGAGGGGAAGCTGGACGGGAGCTACGGAGGTGACGAGTGGTACTGAGGCGCGCATCTCGCCCGCCCTCCCTGGCCCTACGGCGTTGCTGTAATATTATATGGTTTCACTGAAACCACGACGGTACGAAGAGCCTCCCGGGGAGATAACAGACATGAAATCCTGACCCTGCGGGTGGAAATCGAGCTTCGTTCATCTCATGTCATTGACCCCCCGATGACGGGGTGCGGCCTCGGGATTGCGCCAGCTCTTTACCCCGCTGTAACCCACCATGAGATAAGCGATAAGATGGAGGAGGGGGCCGCCGCCCAAGAAGCAATGCCGATGGGCGGCGATGATGCTTTGCACTTACTTCCGGCACCCAACCACAACGTTCACGCCGCATGAAGGATCGTCACCACTCACCGTTGCACAAGCTCAGCCTGTAGACGACCCGAGCCGCTTCCGCCACGTGGACAACCCAAACCATCAGGGATTGCTCACCCCAATCATCACCTCCCCAGTTCCCGGATATTCTCGTCCCAGGACATCCCGGATCGCTCTCATCAACTCGTCTCATCTTCCACCATGGCGATTGCGGTACGACCACCCCCAAAACCTTCAACCACGTGGCCGCCGCGGTTCACTGACATTCTTACCGTGATAGGCTGTCGGCCAGATCTGCTCGACGGCATCCCTGTCGCATAACCTCGAGCAATGCGTGAGACTGGTTGCTAAGGCGGCCGTAGGTGGCGCAAAAGTAGGCTTGCTCCCCTCTTTGTCCCTCACGTCTCTCACTCCGACAAGAGCGTGGCTTGCCGTATAACACGAGAAACCCCCGAGCCGCAAGACGTTGCAAAACCCAGGGCCACTCGGCACTAACACCCATCTCAGGTCCTCTTCCTCCCCGAGGCCTCGGACTATATCGCCTCCAGCCCCCAAGAATCCCTCTCTCTCGCCCAGCCGCAGTCCAAGTCCCCGTTCGTGCTCGGCCTGCAGGAGGCAGCAAAGGCCCACTCCGTCGCCGTCAGCGTCGGCATCCACGTCCCCGTCCCCGTGGCCGTCCCGGCCGCCACCACGGACGCCTCGGCAGCAGCCTCCAAACTCCTCAACCGCAGCCTCTGGATCAACGCCGACGGCACCATCAACCAGGCCGCGACCTACGACAAGCTCCACCTCTTCGACTACGGCTCCCTCCGCGAGAGCGCGACCGTCCAGGCCGGCCCCTCTCTGACACCGCCCTTCCCCACCCCCGTAGGCCGCGCCGGGAGCCTCATCTGCTTCGACCTCCGCTTCGCCGAGCCGGCTCTCGCGCTGACGCACCCGGGGCCGAAAAGCCCCTTCGTCGATCCCGCCGTCGGCCCCGCCCAGGTCCTGCTGTACCCCTCCGCCTTCACCATCAGGACGGGTCAGGCGCACTGGGAGACGCTCCTGCGGGCCCGCGCCATCGAGACGCAGAGCTGGGTCGTCGCCGCGGCGCAGGTGGGCGCGCACAACCCGAAGCGGAGCAGCTACGGGCACAGCATGGTCATCGACCCCTGGGGCCGGGTGAAGCTCGAGCTTGGTGGCGTGGACGCCGAGGGCAGGGCCGAGGAGGGCGCCGAGGGGGCCGTTGGCTTCGTGGATGTGGACCTAGACGAGTGGGCGAGGGTGAGGGAGGGCATGCCGCTGGCCAGACGGACGTAAGTCTTCTTCTTCTTCTTCCACTCCACACAGTTTCTTCTTTCACCGCCTTCGCCCTCACCCCCTTGAGCCTCACGACTCCCCTCCTGTGAGCAACACGCCCCCCCCTGGGTGTCGTCTCGTCTCCCGCCGCCTTCCGTCTTTGCCCCCGTCGCCTGGGCGTCGTCCCCATTGTGTACCAGCGGGATGGTTTAGCTGATGACTGCGCAGCGACGTGTACCCCGAAATCTGAGGACCCCTGGAACATGTGAGCTGTCACAATCCCGGCAGGCAGGGCCGGGCCCGGGGGCCGGTACCGTAGCCATGTACCTTCAGCAGGTACACTGCATGAAGGGGCTGGTTCTCATAATGTCCATGCTAGTAAGCCTCGCCGGGGAGGGCGGGAGAGAGCACGGGTATGGCGCCGAGCCTGGCGGTCGGTAACACCGCAGTGCAGGTCCTTGAGGCTCGAGATGGGAATGCCGCCAGGGTGTGGATAGGGTAGAGCGTCCCGGCGACTCGGGGCGTCTGCGGATATTCTAGAAGGGGAGCCGCAATGTTCCATAGATGGGGGGGGGGGGGAGGGGGCGCTTGAAATGATGAAGTACAACGGCCTATGTAGAGTTCCTGGCCCATGTTAGTAGTGCATACTATGTACATACAGGTCGTACCTCCACAGGCCCATGCAAGCAGGGAGGAAGATGAGAGGGATCCACGCCGGTGAGGCCTCACCGAGACAACGACGTGTCCCTGGGTGGTCGAGCTACTGGGTTCAGTCTGGTGGGCGGTCCCGGCAAAGCAATCAACCTTTTGCAGGCCGGGCCAGACCGGGCCACTTGAGGGTCACGGCAGTTGCTAGACCGAAAGGAAGCCCAATTTCGCAGAAATCCCCATGCCGCCGTCCCCCGGTGAGCCGGTGAGTCAACATCCCAGGGTGGTTGTTTCTCTGTGTTTTCGCTTCCTGGAGTCCCATGTCACCGGGGAAAGGGGGACGCAAGAGCCGCCTTCTCACAGCGGCAGTTAGCCCCTCGGCGCCGGAGGGAGGGGCCGTAGCGTACTAGAAGAGCAAGGGGACACCCAACGGTTTTGAAATTTGATCGTCTTCCTCTCGGTCGGTGCAGGGGGAGAGAGTCTCGGTCAAGGGGCGTGCCGTCACCGCGTTGGACCGCTGGACCGCTAGACCGCTGGACCGTGGACGGGTAATTTTGCCCAGACATGGTTGGAGCCCCACTGGAAGAAGGTGAAGAAGGAAAAAGAGGAGCGCGCTAGAAGGAAGATCCAAAATTCGAAATAACGTGGTAAAATTAAGAAATACAGAAACGAGATCCACAACGTGCTTCAGCCGGGGTGGCATGACAAGGGGGGAGGGGTGTGTGGCTCGTGTTGTGTTCGTCCAAGTCACCGTGGACCATGATGGCAGCCGGTGGGGAACGGAGTCGTTTGAGACGGCAATGTTTCCCACTGGATGACGTTGACCGGGGACCCGATGATGGGGGTCGCAGGCGTGTGTCGAGTGGGAAAAGAGGGACCCGGCCTGGGGACTTTTTGCGGCCTACCTACTTTTTTCTTCTTCATCCTTTCCCTTTCTTCTGCTTCGGGACCCATCAGGCCCCGGAGACCCGGAACCCTTGCCCCGGTTGCAGTGGCCGCATGGCGGGTGGAGAGGAGGACAGACGGGCAGACAGCCAAAGAGACCAGGAGAGACTTGGGTCAACGGCCAGGGCCTTTTGCGGATACGTCATGGGGTGCTGGCCCCGGCCTTGCTCTTGAACCTGGGAAACCGAGAGGGAGGCAAAAGAAGCGGATAGAGGAAATTTTCCAAAACCACAGCCCCGGGAAATTTGGCGGTTTGAGATATGCAGAACCCGGCCAGCTGTCCCGGCCTCCCCTGGGGATCTTCTGTCTTGGCCACGTCGCTCGAGGGCTTTTGCTTTCCCCGGGCCAGGGCCAAGGGGGACGCAAAGTTTCTCCCTCACTCTCACCGAATTGCTGGACCCTCATCATTCCATCTCCCCCGTCATACATAGTAGTGTAGGGGCCTTCGAGAAGGAGGCAAGGGCCACCGGGTAGGGATTTTCTGGAGGTTGGGGACGACCGAGGCCGGGGTGTTGTAATAGTAATAGTAGCTTATGTATTGCCATGCGTTTGGGTAAAAGCGTTGGTGGACGACAGGTATGTCGCACCTAGTCTGTTCAGTAGTGTACGTACCGGACGGCCCAGGGCAAACAGGGACCGAAAGGGGTGGTGGTGAAAGATGGGATGAAACGTGGGATGGATGATCTCCGCCTGTCAAAATATCCCATCCGCTCAGTGTCGTCGACCTTGTTGCCTCGTTCGCCTCTCAGTACCTAGTGTACCTACTGAACAAAAGGGGCGGAGGGTTTGTTGGGTGGGGGCCAGTCCCGTCTTCTCGTCTCCCTCAGGTGAGACTGGCGAGAGACGGAGAACCCGACCATTTGGTTGAGACGTCGCATTCCCCGGGAGCACCACTCGCGCCCCCAAAAGCCAGACGGGGAACGTTGCGTGCGCGACACGTCAAAACCCAAGCGAGCCAGAGTCACCACATTGAGGCTCCCGGGTAGGGGAGGCCACAGCCGCCGCTTCAGGTCCTACTTTGGAACGACAAGAAGGATCTCAATGCCACTGGGCTGTGTCCGCGACGCCCCCGGCGGTGCGATCCGCGGCGCAGTGTCGAGAGGGTCTCGGTGAGCTGAGGTGTGTCTGAGGCAAACGTCTTTTGCTATGCAACGTCATGCAGAGTCCGTCCTTGACGCCCCTCTCTTGGCCGCTGCGCAGACACGGCCGAGACGGGATGCTTGAGGAAGAGTTTGCGACGCTGTGGGCCTTGGGATCTCGCCCACGGATGGAGGACATGGGTGACGGCGACGGCGCGTTTGCTTTTTTATCTCTTTATGCTATCGCTGCTGGCGGTGCCGTTACACGAGGATGCAAATGTCATATTTGGCGCGCCGGAACGCGCACCCGGAAGGGATGAGGCGCATATATCCCCAACCATGATAACCCGGGGAAAGGGGGGGTGTGATGCGAGGGAGAGGCGCGGCGCAAGGTACACTGGCCACCAAGAGTTCCCAAGTTTCCGGAAGAGGTTTATCGCGTATGCGGGAGTGAGAGAAAGAGGAAGACAGAGAGAGAGAAGAAAGAGTGTGTGTGGGCGCCCAGCTGCGACTCTATCTTGCGCCCTGCATACAGCCAATAGGATGGGCCAGGGACAAGATGAACCTGCCAGTCTGTTGGTCGATACATGACACAGTGTGCGCGTGTTTGTCACAAACGGCGGGTTGCTGTAGGTTGTTGGTTGTTGAGTTTGCGCACACGTCACCTTTGAACAAGCAACAAAGAGCAAACAGACAACCAGCGCAACGGGTCCAACGACAAACTCGCGGGCAGCGCAAACAACAACAGCCTCGTCAGCTGTTTGTGTGTCCACCTCGCCGTCGCTGGTAAAGCGTCGCTCGCAGGCAAGCGAACGTCGCACACCACCAGCCTAAACAGGCGAGGAAGAAGAAAAAGAAGAGAAAAGAACAAGGGGGGAAGTCGAGAAGAATCATCCACCAATCAGACTCGATGAACCACAGAGAGGGTGATTTCCGTTGTACAGAGTACAGAGGTAGAGTACATGGACATGTCGAACTATGGGATCCAGCAAAAGGAGATCGACAACAAGGCCTTTGTTCGGGAAAGAGGCCCCCTCCCCCCTGCGTCTCAACTACCGGAAATAGGTCAGCACCTTACACAGACATGCAGTAGTTGCCTCGATTAGTAGTGCACGGTACAGAGTAGTGCAGCCCTTGCTACTCGGCTTTCCAAGGTGAGGGAAGGAGAGCGAGGTGAAGGCAAGGTGTGTCCCGGTATGCTGAGGTAAGGAAGGCGCTGCCGCCACATCGGGCACACCTTCGGAGGAGGCCTTGCTTCAGCTCAGTCCAGTCACCCCCCCCGGCCTAAAACGGATCTCACGGGTTTTCATTGGTCGGTTTCACATGCTCATTGGCCTCCCCGGCCCACCGCGGGCCACTCCCGAAGGCAGGCACGGCAGGAAAGGGGGAAAAGAAGAAGGTCCCAGCGCGCTGGTTCCCGGGACGCCGCCGCCGCCGCTGCATTAGCGTGTCGACGACTGGTTTTCCCAAGTCAGCAGCAGCCACGCAGCCACACAGCCACGCAGCAGAGCTCGAGGGCTCGAAGCAGCCCAACAGCAGCAGCAGCAGCAACAGCTCACGTTGCACACCATCACCACACCACACCGTACCATACCATGCCAGATCCGCCCCCTTTCCTGTTCCTGAGGGTGGTGTGTGTGCGTGTGCGTGTGTGCGTGGGAGACCATGTGCCTGAATCCCTTCCCCTTTTTCCCTTGTCCGCAAATCGTCCCCTTTTCCGTCACAACTAGCCTGGCGCCCTCATCAAACCCAAAATACTGGTGGCCCAGCCCGTTACGCAATAGCGGACGGCTAGCGCGAGAGCTCGAGCTCCCATCCATGGGGGCTCGCAGCCGGTCCGGATTATCGCTGCGTTTCGCCCTGAGAAAAGGAAAAGAGACCCTTTCAATTCAACGTGGACCCTGGCGCAGTCGCGCGGAAGCACCCAAGGCGCGTTCCTGGCCCGCCGTTGGCCGTTTGGACGCGCCGATGCTCTCCAAGATCCTCGTCTTGCGCGCGCGCGACGACGACAGTTGGACGTTTGGGGCACCACAGGTCGCCCCTTCGGTTCTTTTTCAAGGAGTGTTCTCGTGAAACGGAAGACACCCGTGGGTACCTAGCTGTACACGCGCGACGCAACGTAACGCAACGCAACACACACACAACAAGGGGGGATAGGGACTCGCAGCCTGCGCCAGAGTCCCGGGCCCTCGGCCCCTCCCACCGAGTGCCATCCGCCGGCCGCCGTCCTATCGGACCTGTCCCCAGCCGCTCCAAAAAGAGAAAAAAGAAGCGTGTGGGATGAGGTGCGCGATCTCACATAACCAAGGCCCCCCCCGTCCGCCCGTTCGCCCGTCGCAAACCCGGCACCGGTTCCCATTCGAACCGCGTCCCCTCCCACCCAGTCCGGTTTCTCAGCTGTCCCAGCTTATCAGAACCTCGGGGGGAGGGAAACCCATGACCCGACGTCCAAGCAAACAAAGCCGTCCGTCTTCCCCCGTCGGGTCAGGACCAAAAAAAAAAAAAATTAGCTTCTTGCCGGAACCTGCTGGGTTCTCTGTGCCCCCTTCCAACGTCGCGACGCCCAATGAAGGACTTGGCGTAGCACTCTATCGAAACACATACACACACACACACACACACTCACATCCGTGGGCCACACACGCCACGCTTCCCATGCATGTTCCATGCTGCCTCCATGCCGCACCCTTGCTCGTCGCCATGCCATCCGAACACCTCTCTCTCTCTCTCTGCTTCCAGGTTCGCACGTAACCATGTTTGCTTTTCTCCCTATCCCGTCGCCGCTGAACCATTTTCCTCGTTCAGCTTAATTTTGGGACGCCCACGAGCCTCGTCGTTTCTGCAAGCCCTCAAGCCTCTCACTGCGAACCCTAACCCCTACCCGGCTGCCTCGCCTCCAAGGCCACTCGCCCATCCATCCTTTCCGCCTTTCCCCGAGTCCATGCGCGCATGCGCACAATCTACGACAGCAATCGCCCAAAAAGAAATGAGAGCACCCAGCTAAGATGTATCACCATGGAGATTTGAAATGCGACGAGGGCTTGGGAGGGAGGGGAGGTTCTCCTCCTCCCTCCTCTCCCCCTCAGACTACCACCCCCCGCTAAACGGATTGACAATGCAGCGCATAAGCGCCGCCGCCCGTCCGCTAGTCCTCTTGGTGTTTTTTTTTTTTTTTTTGGGGGGGGGGGGGGGTTATTTTTTGTTGTACATCTTAATTCCGCCCATCAACGACAACGCGGCTGGCCGCTTCAGCTTCCCAGCCTGCCTGGCAGCCCAACGCGAGCAAACGCACGCATGCTCGGCGCGCGCGCACGCGTGCCCTTCGCTGGCTGGCACGCGTCGATCATGAGGGGAGTTCGCATCTTGTCATGTCAGACAAAAAAAAAAAAAAAAAAAAAGGAAACAGACCCGAACCGCATGTTTTGTTTGCGCCTTGCCTTGCCTTAGTCAGGATTCGAGACCTCCCTCCTTCCCTCCCTCCTCTCAGATCAGAGCCGCTTTTCCCCGGCCTTGTACTCCAAGCCTCCCGCATCCAAACACACACACTCCACCCCCGTCTTCCGATCTCCCCTACCCCATCGCCATCCTCGATCCTCCTCTCTCCCTTTCCTCCCAGATACGTGACCTGTGTGGTCGATGCCGTCTCTGTCCCTCTCCCTTTGCCCCCCTTACCCTTTTGCCACCCCCAGGTGCCAAGTCGTCAATTCTTCCCCATCCGAGTCGAGCCCGAAGTGATGCTCGACTCGAGCGAGTCGCCAAAGCAAGAGCCGTGGGAATGCTGCTGTCCCATCACCACCCCTGTCCGTCTCAGATGCATCCTGCACACACTCTCACGCACGCCTGCCAGATCTGGCTTGTCTCTACGTCAAGATTGGGCATTCCTACTACACGTCCAAGTCCAAGGGCTTGACCAAATATCGGTGTGCAAATGCGAGCCAAGTGATTGATGCAATGTGATGAAATAATTTGGTTCAAATTCTTTTTCTCCAGTAGGTTTTTTTTTCGATGCGTTGGCGCTGTGTAGCTATCTCGCCCTCTTACAAGGGGCTAGTACTATACATAGAGTCTAACGAGGGCTAAACCCGCGGGGTATCTTCTTTTGTCGATTCCTGAGTCCAGCCCAGCTCGTCCAACAAAGACAGGACGACCGACTGGCCTTGGAGCCCGAGGTCTCGAGTACACTATGAGAGAAAGCAAATAATTGGGAATAATAAACAGTGTAGTGGTGGTAATCCGTCATCGCCATTTGCCTTGTTCTGACGAGGGGAATAATAAGTAGGAAAGCGTTTCTGACATATCCTTGGCTCTCTCTCTGCCCCCCCCAGCACCGCGAGGAATCTGGGTGTGAGCGAAGAGGAGCCGACCCAGGGGAATACAAGAGTGTAAGTTGGTACAAGCAAACCAAAAAAAAGAAAACAAATCCAAAGTCTATATGCGCAATCAGTTCTTTTCCCAGCCCATGTCCCAGATGTTTTTTGTAACCCGTCCCAAATCAAGAGTGCCCAACAGTGAAAGCAAGGATAAAAAAGGAAATGAGAAGGGAAAAAATTCGAGGAAAACAAGCGCCCAAGCTGCATGTTTCTTTTTTCGCCCTTGTTCGAATAAACCCCCAAAAAGAAAAGTGTCGCCTCACGCCCACAATGACGGTTGAGGCGGCAGCGAGCCATGTGCGTCGAGGGTGGTGGTTGTGTTGTCATGCGTTGCTGCCCGACCAACTGGCTGTGAAAGGCTCACCGACAGTTTGGAATGGATCCGCCGGGGATATTGTACCGTTGCCGGGCGTATCGTAGGACTTCGAGGGCCCCAGATGCGGGATGTGACAGCTGACAGGGAGATGTCGAAGAAAACCAAAAAGCCCCTTCTCAAAAGGCAAAATTCCCAAAGCCGTCTATGTTGTAACGCCATGCCTTTTTTGTTCCCCAGTAAAGGTGGGATGAAAGGATCCCACAAACGCAAAAAGAAATCGATACCACATCGTGAAAACCGTATTGGCGTTCCCATTCGCCTTGCTGCTGGGAAGCAAGTTGTGGCTGCGAGCCGGTGTATTCTAGTCTTCGAGGGGAATGCGTATTAAAAATGATGTATGGTAAATGTTGCGAAATCGGCCAGGACGTTGGTTGTACAGGCGTGGTGGTACAAGTGGAAGAGGACCGCCAGTATTAGTAGAGTCGTAGAGATAAGTGTGCGTGCGAGAGAGTGTGTGTATGTCCGAATAAGACACCGCAGCAGGAAGGTGGCGGTTGGTCCCCTCGGGTGCGCGTGGAAGCCATCGCGTCGGCGGAAGCGCGCGGGCAGTGTGGAAATCATCATTGATCGTGCTCAAGGCACGTCAGTTACGTCGCTCATGAAAATCGGCGCGAGGCTGATTTATCGAGGCTTGGGGCGAGGAGGAGGCTTGGGCACTCCAGTCGTGTCGTAGGCACCACGGCCCATGTTGGAGAAGCTTGTGATCTCTCTGACAACCATTTTGGATGTTGTGTATGTGAATGTGCTTGCAAGAGCGCGAGTTGATTGGGTTTCGGTGTCTTTGGAAATCGTTTGTTAGCCATGATTCGATCAAACCTCGAGAAGGGTGCGGACAAAGCGGCAACTTTATATGAGCCGTACGCGACGTGACGATGGGGATTCGACAGTGCGAGACATTGCAGGATTTGGGGGATGTGCGCAACGAGACGCAGAATGGGCTGGGGGGTGCTGTAAGTTGCTGCAACTCTGACTCACAATCTGGACCGTCGTAGTGCGACGTGTTGGATAGCGGCGTTGAAGACTTGGGTGCGAGTGTCTTTAGGGAATGGGATTGGTGAGAGGCGACGGGGGTGAAGAGGCGGTGATGATGCAAGGAGGCCTAGGTATGTTGCCAAATTGGGCGTCACCAATGCTGCTCGGTTGTTTCGCAGGATGGAGAAGAAAAAAAAGGGGCAGCTGAGGCAAAACAGGCGAAGCGTAGGAAGCGAGGGAGTGTTATCGGCACCGTTGCATGGGGATGGCTCGAGCAGGATAGGCTTTGCGCAGTCGCAGAGCAGAGGGAGAGTCGAGTTGTGGTGTAGGGATGCCGCCGGGGAGTTTGGTGGGATGTTGGGACGGACGGTTGGTAGCGCAAGTCTCGGAAACCGCTTCTAGATGGGGATTTCTTGCTTGTGTCGCGGTGATGTTATTTGGCCGAGTTCGGGATCGGGTCTTGAATCAATGGGATCCGTTGACGACCTGGCGTCTGTTCCCCTATTTCTCGAGTCTCTGTGGATGTCGCAGGCCGCGGAGCGCAGTTCCAGGAGTGGAAGGAGGCGTGTAAGGTGGTTCCGGTACGGTGCGGTACGGTGCGAGACGAGGAAATGGCTTGCTGCAGGTTCTCTCGCTAAGAAAGCTGGGAGACAGGCAGCTTGCAGTGTGGGTCGCGCGAACGGGTTTCTTGTGAGTGTTGGCAACGGCGTTCAGAGACTGCGGTGAGCTTGCAGCAGAAAAGGGGGGCGCGCGCGCAAGAGAGAGAGATGGCTGCGTGTGCGGAAGAGGAGCTGCTGGCTATGCCTGTGGGCGGCAGGGCTACTACTAATACTGGTCGGCAGGAGGGCGTAGAGATGATGAAGAATGCAAGTTATAAGAGAGACCAGAGCGTGGCGCCGTGTGGAGGAGTGAGGAAAGGTGGTGAGTGAGGATAGCAACTCAGAAGAATGGGAGCAAGAAAAAAGACGGATGGGAGGGAGAGGGTTATGAACTCTTATTTCAGAAGGACGCCCGACCGAGTATGGGAAATTTTTTTCCTCTTGTTCGCAATGGAAAGTAGGTAATGTAATGTCAGGGCGGGAGCGCAGGGAAGGGGGGGGGCCATGGGCTGGCTACTGGACCATGTAAGGCGCACGGCAAGGTATGCGACGGTAATGTCAACTAAGGCCAGGCCATGTACCTTCCCTCTCTCTTTCAGTCTGTCTCTCTCTCTCTGTGTCCGGGGAGGGGGGGGGGGGGCTGTTTCTGGCCTGGCTGGTCATAGCAATGTTCCTCAGGTTTGGTTCCTTTTTTTTTTCCACAAAAATTAAAGGGCAGAAAAAGGGAACCAAGGGAAGGGATGGGGAGGGACCAGGAAGTGGAAGGATGCCGCTGCTTGCTTGCTTTCTGCTGCTGCAGCAGGTGTGGAAACGCACCCTCCCCCCCGGCCGACACGGCAAGGCCCCAGGCAAGGTACCGCAGTACCCAGGTTGCCGGCCAGGTCCCCCTTCATATCCTCCAGGGGGAGAAGGGGGGAGCAGGGGGGGCAGAAGGGAGGAAGGGGGAGTGTGAATTTAGCCATGCCGGGCCATGGCTACCTTGCAAGTCGCCCGTCCCATGCCACGCCATGCCATGCCAATGCCAGGTACCCGTACCGCCTTCTCGAGTGGAAGTGCAGAGAGGCGTTGGCGTTGCGTTGGGTACCCAACTTTGATTACCCTATCCGTTTCCGCCGTATGCTTTGGGCCCCTCGCACCTCGCACCGCGCAGAGACGAAGCAAGCAAGCAGACCAAGCAGAACCGCAAGCAAGCCAAACTGAACCCTTGCTCAGGTGGTGATAGGGACGGATGGCTGCCATTGATCGTCGAGAAACGAACAGCGATTACAAGACGACTACAAGACAGGGTAATGAGGAAAGACGGTCTACAGTATCCATCTCGTCTGCTCTCAGTCGCCCCCCAAGGCGTCATGCATGATCTGGGGAGACAGCGCCCGAGGTCCCATACCGATCGTACTGCCGATAAGCACGTCGAGGAGAGAGCTACTTTGGAGACCCGCGACAGACGTCTCCTTGGGGGCCATTGGGCCATTGGGGAATCTGGAACTGCACCAATCGAGACTAGAACCGTGCCGTGGCTTCTCGCCGGTGGTGTGCAAGCTCGGTGTGGCAGAGAGTCAGGCCCTCTCTTTTTGGCTTTCAGGGAGAGGACGACTGAAATGATGGAATACCTTGGCCCAACTTGAGGCAGCCCGTGTGAGTGGTGCTTATTTACGGTACAGGGCATGTACACTACCTTGGTTGGGTCGTGTAGTCTGACTGTTGGCCTGGCCTAGTGTGCCTTTTCTCAGTAGCTACCTAGGTCCAAGTGTTTCTCTTTCCTCTCCCTGCCCTAGCTCTCACCTCGTCGCTGATCTTACTACTTTGCGCTGGCAGCTTCTGCCGCCGCACTTGCTGCGCAGCCCAACAGACATGGTTCGTGTTGGGACGGTGGCATGGTGACACTGTCGACTTGATGCGATCCCAAACGAAACGCTCAATGGCGACGGACGCGGCAATGGGAGCCATGACCATGGAGAGGAGGAATACTTACAGAGTAAAACAACGACCGTACCAAAAAAGAGAAAGGACAGGACCTGCAACCGCAGGCTCCCGGTACATTGCGCCGGCCCACTCGAGCGACAGGAAGAAGTGCAGGGTATCTGCGCCGCGTCGTCGGTACACTTTGTCAGAGGTACCAGAGGCAGATCCATCCACTTGGGGCAGACCGGACCTGTGAGGTAACCTTCCTACCGGCGGAGAGCGAGTGAGGAAAGATACTCTGTACATCGTACCTAGTGTACACTACAGGCTGCTCCGTCCTGGGCGGCAGTGAGGTCAGGTATCCACCACCACTGCAGCGCCGAGCTTTCTCTGCCGCTACGCTACGCTACCTACGTACACTACATTACCGGCTTCCACGCCCTCTTGCTCTCCTTCACCACCAGACACCAGCCGAGGCCACTCACCTTAGCTCACCGGAAGGCCACAATTCCATCCCCGTCTCCAGCTTTGCGAGAAGCTTTGCCTTCTGCTTGTCTCCTGTTGTCCTCTCTGCACTGACAGCCGTCGTTTCTGCTGGGATCCTCCTGGATGGCCACGCCGGGCAGGGGGGGGAGGCCAACTGACCTCCAGGGGTGCGGTCTACCTGTATCATGATGAATCGCTGCTGCCTCCCCCCCTTGTTGCCATGCCGTCTGTCCTCTCACGGTTCACCTCGCATGCTCCCCTCCCCTTGTTCTTCTTGATGCCGTCCTGACATTCTGCCGTAGTCCTTAGCGCATGAGCTCGCCACGGCTTGGATCAAAACGTATCCGACTTTGGAAATACTTTCTGTTTTAGTCAGACGCGTCTCCTAATTAGCTCCGTACTCGACGCGGCTCACTTCAGCTCAGCTCAGCTCAAACGGTCACGGCAGCTGCTGCTGTCGTTAGTAAAAATAGGTTGCTGTTGTGTTGTCCGTCGTCATATGCTTCGGGGGTGGGAAGAGATTGGGACGGGAAGGAAAGCAAGCAAGCAAGGAAAAGAGAAGAAGAAGAAGAAAAAAGATTCTAACCCACAAAGCTCCAATGCTTTTGCAGCTCTGTTCCTGGTCTCCCTTTGCGCTAATCACCTTGTCGAGTCGTTTGCCAAACTTACCACACACCCTCTTCTTGCTTCCCGCCTCTCTTCTACCATTTCTTTATTTTATCTTTTCTTTGCTTCTTTCTTGCAAGGCCCTCCCGACTTGTACTCTGATGAGGCTCGCACGTTCTGTCTGACTCTCGCGACTCGGGCGGGTCTGCGGGCTCTGGCTGCGGGCCAACCCGAAGGTGCTGCGCGAATGAAGGGCTGTCCAACGCACGCAGCTACCCATGCCCGACGGCTCTGGCTGACCACAACTTTGTGTCGCGATCCCTGGGATGCCTTCACCGAACTGGCCTGGCCGGGCCCAGCCTGACAGCCCCGAAATGCAACTGTCGAGAGATGGTGGATTGTCCAGCCCAAGATAGTGCCAGGAGAGCACATCCATCGTCTCGTGCATTCCACCCCTTAGCTCCTTGCTCTCTGGCGGGCGCCGGCTTGGAGGATCCGGACGTGCCACGCCTCTCCCTGTCGTGCTCCTCACCTTGCAGAGGAGACGACGACAGCGGTCCGTTGCTCATCGTCATGCCTTTTTCCACCCACCAAACCTGTTCCCCGTCGGTGAGCATCTGTCCCACCGGATAGCTCATCCTGGTGGCTCCTATTTTTGCTTCTTTCGCTTGCTGCTCCTCGTGCAATTGATCTTCTCCCGCCCTCAGCGTCCAAGCACGCTTGTCAGGAAAATTTTCTCCTGAAAAATGTCAGCGCCCTCCGGGAACCTTCCGTCGCCTGGCGTGACCGCCTATGAAATTTTTGATTGCTTTCTTCTCGGTGAGACGACCGCTAGACCGAACACGAGGGCGGCCCACCGAAATGGCCGCGTTTGTCTGAGCCTTCATATTTGCGTCGTTAGACAGAATGACTCGAAAAGTGGCCAATATGGAAATACTCGGTCAATGGCCAATCCATGGCATGCACCACAAATACTTCTTCGGTCGTTGCGGCTCGTGCATGACCATCCGCGGTGCCGCACTGCATCCTGATAATCCATTCCCGTGCCAGGTCAGGCTTGCAACACCCTCTTCTATTTGGCCCGAGTTCTGCTCCCTCTTGCTATCTTCGCCTGGGAACATCCCGCCACCGGCGATCCCTCGTTCCCAGTTGAACCCGTTGCCCGTCCAGTGTTCTTCGATTTCAAGAAACCGGATGCCTGGTTCTCTCAGAGGCGCACAGCTCGATTCCCGTTCCACAGAATGAGAATGGGCTTTGTGTTTTACGCGAACGGAATAACAACCGCTGTCGGGACGGGTATCCATTACACGGTGCTGTGGGATGTTGGACCTGAGGGTTCCAGAAAACCATAATCTTGTGTCGTCATTTTCGCGAAACACAGAACCAATATCTCTCGTGGGGAAGAAATTATTGGCGGCCGATCCGGCTCGTCGTTGAGGGCTTCCAAAGCAGCCGTGGAAAGTCGGGTAACTCTAGGTCAAAACACACGGGCAATACGGGATTCGCCAATGTTTCTTGGACGGAACGCAGCTGTGCACCAACATAGTAACGGATGGCAACTGGCATGCGTCCATGATCCACGAATGCCAAGACATTCGCCAACCTTCTGACGACACGTTGAGTCGATGGTGTGCTAGTCTGTACCTATTAAGCCAGATTCTTCTGTTTCTTCTGACACAGGAATGGCGGGCTTCTCGGTGCCCAGACCGACTGCCTGGATGCCATTGAAGGGCAAATCTGAGCTTGGTAACAAGACGATGCGAGAATCTGCGTCAGTTCTCAGACCGGATTGTTTGATTGCCTATGAATGGGCATAAAGACAGAGTCTCCGATTGGAATTGCGACTTGATAAGCGGGTCGTCTACTTACGCACCACGACGAACAGGCCAGGAGCACCGAGTGGCTCATCTCAATTCGTTCCGCTCGGCTTGTCTGGTCTCTGAAACCTAATCAATGATTTCGGTCATCAGCGTTTAGCACCTTCTGAGAAACAGAGCGATTTTCAGGGACGCGGGATTTAAAATGGGATGAACAAGGGTATTGTGGCGATGATCATGACGACAGAGTTGGTTCTTTCCTAAATAATCTCCTGGTACAGAACAAGAATGCTGAATGTTCTCATCGTCGAGTTGATCATTTTGCTAGTCGGTGGGTGAAAAGACGACCTCCGGGCAGCGACCTTCCGTGTCTGTCAGCTCCGAACAGGATGTAAAATCTCACCGAGAGGATCCGTGGCGGATTTCACACTAGCCACTCCTACCGTGATGCCCCTCAGACGAAGATCAGTCCGCGGTAAGACTGTTTCATCTAGGAGCGATCGCTGCGGCGTCTTTTCTCAATACGGCATGTAACAGAATGGACTGGCCGGCATGCAACCAGACACTGACCGCTGGCCCAAAAGAGATAAGCGGGCGGGCTTGAGTGCTTGCATGAAGCGAGCGGATCGATCCCGTACGCTCGCCTGAGTCGCAGCATACGTGTGAATTTCATGTGCCACACCAAACTGCAAACTTGCAGACATGTTGAGCATCGATTTCCCCGATGACTGACGAACGGGCCAGATATCGATTCTGCTACCTGAGCCCACAGAGCTTACGACCCTGGCGTGATTGCCTGTGTGACCAGATACTGTGTCTGATTGAATGTTGCTTGGTTACCCATCACATAGGTGACCGTGTGATGTAATCATCTCTGTTGCGAATATAACGTGGTGGGCGCAAAAGAGACAACATTGCTTTGCAACTTCTCTTATGGCCCCCAATCTCCTCTAGCGGAGCTTTGCCACGAGGTGGTAGCTTTCCAATCTCGTTGCTAGAAACACGTTTCCATCTCATCTGAATTTCGTGGTGGTTGGCTGCAAACTAACAGCTTCCTTGTCACCGAGAATCACACCGGGAGGAAAGATGCAATAGTAGACAGGGCCCGCAGCGCTACACTCTCGTTTGCCAAGAGAGTCGTTTGGTTTGTGCTGTTGATGGTGTTCGGCACAACCATGTTTATGATTTGTCATTTTCCGCTTGTCGCTGTGGGCAGGTCTGTTGGACGCCAGAAGATGGCCGATGGTCCAAATCAACCGTCAACGGTTCGTTGGTTAGTGATCAAGTGACAGCAGGCACATGGCACGATTTAGTTTACTTCTCCTTGGGAAAGACCAACTTCGTCGTGTTTGTTGTCTCGCTTCGGTCGCTATCTCGCGTAACAGCGCAGGCTGCGTTGCTCGAGTTAGGCCTGTGAGACAACTTTCTCATTAATCAATACGGGACCCTGCAGATGAGATGTCACCTTCCTTCAAAGCTCTTGTGCTCATTTTTGTTCGCATACCCCTCCGTCCTGTTGATGTCGGTCGATGCTTCCCCTGTCTGAGGGGGGGGTTCAGGGACCTTTGTTCACCACCTGGGCTCGGTGACAGGGGCCGTGGGCACTGTTCTTATAGTGAACTTCCAATGCATCGAAGTCTTCCAGAAGCTGTGGAAGCGTGGAAGCCCTGCGACGGACTCCCCCGGAACCACTGGGCGAAACCCGCTACTGAGGCGTGCCCTGGGTTGGTGGGTACTTCAACTTGAGAGGAGGTCCACCCGCTCCTCTCTGATGCAGTACTTGCTACCGTGTGAGCTTCCTTTCGATGTGGAGTGGTTGCACTGTAAGCCCACTGGACCTTGCGGGATCCCAGCCGGGCCTCTTGTTGCTGCTCACGCTGGGTCCTGGAAGCCGATTCTCCTACCCCAAGACGCCTAGTCGATGGCCTTGAGGACATATATCCGGACGTCTGGTTTCCAGGGGAGGCGGGAAGTGCAGCTGGGAATAGAAGGTCGCTTCGCTGGCGGGCTTGACTGGGGTAAACAGGCTTTGGGAGCATACCTGCTCGGCTTCGTTCGATTGCTCCAGCTTCTCGGCAATGGGTGATGTGGATCGTACTTCAACACTCAGGAGTTAGTGCGGTCGCTGTGAGCTGGAGGTCGCCGGATGTGGATGTGCAAGCCGCGGCGGCAGGACGATGTCGTGGCACACGTGTCCAGAGGAGGCACGGTACGTACCCTCTACCCCGTTGCTCCCGTGCCGCCGCCGCCTAAGGCAAGGTAATCAAAACTGTTCGCACCGTCGTTCCTGCATTAGCCCATTCGGCGGCTTGGGTCTGCTGGGGGAGAACATGCGATGAAACAGGGGTAAAATTGTGACCCTCCTCGGCTGGATACCGAGGAGCCGGTCGTGCTCCAGGAAGCAGAAGCTCGTGCTTCCGCCCCTTTTCGGTAGGCCCTCTGCCATTCAGCGGCAGCCGTTGGCTGCTTTTGGGCGTGGTCTCTGGCAATGCGTCGACACCTCTTCGGCGGTGGGCAGTAATGAACACCATACTATTCATCAACCTTGTGCTAATGACGTCCAGTGACACCTCTGCTGTCAAGTCATCAGACCCCGTTGCATCCGGATATCATCATGTGACTTCCGCAGCCGACGTCTTAGGTGGCCGGTCGATTGGTGTCCCAAGGTCTAATGAGGTTGCACTTTGCCGCAGCCCAATCCAACCCAATCCAATGGTCAACTCCACCAGGCCATGCGCATTCGTCCACAATCCCACATGCTGGGCTGACGGATAAAGCCGTTATTTTTGGTGTCCACCTTACGTGGCTTGTGAGCCCCCGACCGGCAACAAACGTCGATGCAGAGGCGACCAAGCCGAAGTGAACTCCGACATCAGGGAACCTTGTAGACAAGGCTTTCGTTGCCGGGAACTTGGGACCAACGGGAAGGTCGAGAAACGGCCCTTTTGATGCCCCTAAACATGCTGGTATGTCGACAGGGATGGCAGGTAGATTTTGGGTTGGGACTGATTTCAAACTTTGTGCACTACCTAGGTAGAGCCATGGCCGGCGAAAACCTTCCATGAAGGCTTCCCCGGAGCGGGTCTGACCAGCTAGCTATTCACCGTGTGGGTCTCACTCCATCGGAATCAGCGCCGAGCGCTCTATAGCTGTAGCGCATGTACTTTGGCTGCTAGTGTGAGCTGTCAGTGAACGCTTCTGTTGCTCGTAACATCAGCCGAAGTCCAGAAGCCCAGAGCTATCGGGGCATTTCAGTGTCTCCAGTTCTCTCAGGGGATAAGAAACCCGCATCAGACAGCCGGTGAGACCTCGTGTCGTCAAACAACTGCTGTAAGATACCGAGATCACAGTAGAAAACTGCAAACCCCGACGTAGAGCTAGAGTGATAAGGTCTGAACCCTACAGTTCCCATCAGTGCTATCTTGGTAAGGGTTGAATCGCTGCGCGCTGCGAATAACCCCTGAAAGGTAAGTTCAAATAGCCAGAAGATTAAGGTCTGTCAGGGTTCTGCACCAGCATCACAAGATTGTAATAAGCACAAGTGACTGAGACGAGGCCGCCACAGCGGTCAGCGTAAGCGAGCGAGCCGTCTTTCATCTTCAGTGATGCATGATGCGTTGGTAAGGTTTTTTGGGAGATGCGCAGCAGCGTCGCAACAGGAGTCATGAAAACAAAGATGACTTGTGATTGTAGGCGAGGCCATGGAAACGTTCCAGAAGCTTTCTGCTTCAGGGAGATAGAGTTCGAAGCGACAGGTCATGACTCAGCCCTGTCGTTTGAGCAAGCAGACATTCGTATCGTATCTGCAGCTAGCGTGGTTCAGCGGGTTGAGAGGCATTGGCTGCACAGACCACGCGGCATCTTGGAAGCGTCGAGCCGGCTGATTGCGACTGGTTGAGGGTGATGAAGATGTTCGGGAACGAACTCTATAGCGAGTCAGGGCGGGCCACCTGCATGGTGCTGCGGCATGGAGCGAACGAACGTTTCCTCGCGTGGCCTGTTCGGCCAACATTGTTGGATAACCTTCCATCAGAGACGAGTGCGTGACGGGGGGATGGGTATCCTTGAGTGTTGGGCGCATCCATTATCCATGATGCGATGACGGCCATCCGTATCCCAAAGGAGCCAAATCTCGCCCGTCCGGCGAGCCCATTACCGTCCGGAGTTCCCAAGCCAGACAAGCAGTCAACAAGCAGTTTGCTTGTTGGGGCCGTTTTGCCAGGTGGTTGGTAGGTCAATGCTGCGACCCGTCACAGGGCTTGGAGGTGACGTGGAAAGGCCTTCGGGGACGAGATGGGACGAAGGCATGGGGATTGGTGTCGTGGCACCGGGGAATGGCTTCCGCTCGCTGTGTGCGGGACTCTACCGGTGAGGGCACCCATGATCTGCATGCAGTGCGATATGATGTGCGAGCAGCAGCCATTACCATGACCTTGTGGTGACAAGTTTGTGGTGGTGGTGGTTATCGTGTTGGGTCTTCTTCTGGACCCCGGCTGAAGCGCAAGTAATTTTAAAAATTTTCTCGCCATTTTGATGACAATGTCCCGGAACTGCTCAAGCTCAGACGGGACGTGGGCTCAAGTGTCCGGGTGATGTTGTGGACCCCGGCCTTCGTTTGCGTCACCCCCAGTCCAGAGTGTCTTCGCTTGTTCTTCTGGAAAATAGGATCTGCGGTGTCACCCTGTCCGTGGCTAGGAAGGAGTACCTGCGGAGCCGAGGAAAGGGCCACGCTGTTTGGGACAGATTGTCGCGTCGGGCATCTGCGTGCGCGGTCCGGGGGAGAGGAAGGGTTCTGAGAGAGAAATGGGGGTTTGACGGATTGCGATATCTGTGAAGTGTATTCAAGAGAAGGGGGTGAAGACGGGGAAAGGAGAAGGGAGAAGGAGGAGGCGACAAACATGGGCAAACCGAGGAGACACGGAAGGAGACGTTTGAGAGGAGGGTAACTGCGATGCCGATGCCAGAGTGCTTGCCAGTCTGGGGCAACACCACAACTGCCTCGCCGACTCGTAAAGTCGGGAAGAAATTGGCTCGCTAGCACCCACCCACCCAACCCACGCCCTCGGATCGTTTCGTCGTGTGCCTGCCTCGCCTCACATCAAGACGAAGCGAAGGCTATGGAAGGTGCGATGTAACTACCTACGTGACTGTTGTGACCAGGCCGAGCCTGCCTGCCTGCCTGCAGCCGACCGGTTGTGGGCTCGACTTTCCGGAACACTGGAAAGAACCCCCCACCTTGCTCTTTCCCGGCCAAGGCCAAGAGCCATTTCCATTCTTGCCTCGCCGCATTGAGACTGTCGTCGTCATGCTCCACATATTGGCGACACCGTCACCGTCGTCACCGAGGTGAGCCCGTTTGTAAGAACGAATGAAGAAACTTTCGCCCGTAGGCAGCGACGCGCAGCGTGCGCAGGGTAGTAACGAGATGATGGCTACTTTCTTCTTCTTCTTCTTCTTCTTCTTCTTCTTGCTCCACTCATCGCCCTCACCAGTTATCTTGGAATACGCCGCGATGAGAATAAGAAAAGATCTTGTCTCATCATATCCTCGGCGGTTGCCGGTGGTCCACAAATATGTTGTTGCTCAGCCGGCTCACCTTCCACATGGAAGTCCTCCAAGCACGACGCATTGATACCCATGAAGCTGCGTACCTGACAGCCATCTGCCTCATGTCCTGCGTCGCTCATGTGGTAGTGTCTAGACCAATATCCATCGTTCGCGCAACTTACTCGATATACACTGCAAAAGGCTGTGAAATATACCTTTACGGTCCCTCGTAACGATCTCGGTTTCTGCAACAAGACAACAACGATATAGAGAGAACACATACACATAGCAATGATATATTAAGTTCAGCGTCAACAACTCACGTGGCTTATCCCATTGAACTCTTCTTGCCCTACAAAATACATGCTGTGGTAACTCTCGAGATCGACTGCTCTACATGATATCCAGCAGTTGAGCAGGGCCACTGAGGCACCAGTCAAATTCCCTCGAAACCAAGGGTTGGACTCGGCAACCCTGCTTGTTTGCTCTCGACTTCATTCTTTCGAGTGGCTCTTATTCTAAATATTACCACAATGGACATCGTGCTCTCAATTCCCAACTATCTTCCACGCATCAGAAATGCCAATCTGTCAATGTTTGTGGTCGTCTACTTGTGTCAACATTACGACACCGATCCAAACAACGAGTCGCGGGCCATCATCTCCTCGCCTCGAGAATCAAGCAGAGAAACGTAAACTACATAACTTTATGGATCATGGATGAATCCGCATGTGTAGCCTTGACAAGACTCCATCGAATACTGCCATCCATTGTTCAAGCAGGTTTCTAACAGACTTGTATTCATGTTTATGTTTGAGCCATGTTTCCATCCGTACTTAAAGTGTTGAACTTCTGGATCTTGACCTTGCCAGTGTGTATAACATGAAAAGTCTGGCTGAAATCCATCCGTGAGCCGTCCGTAGCTGAGCCGGTCATTGGCTTTGGTGCCGTTCCATCAAGGCAACCAAGTTAGCCCAAACATTATTGAGAAACTGGCAAATCGCTACAAGCCATCACACTTTATGTTCAATTAAGGGAATTATGTGAGACTCACACGATCTATTGATTTACGTTGAAGCTCGAGGTCTCGTTGTCAATATCTGGTTCCGTTGCTTTGGACACAAAACCACAAGCCTTAAAGATCCTTAAGTAAGTTGACTTCTAAATAAGCCAAAGGTCACCAGCCTCGCATGTCATAAGGCTTACCACGAAAGGTTGAAGCCCTAGAGTACATATGATCAGTGCTCTGCGTGGACCTTGCTCGTTATGGTTACCTGGGCGCAATGTTTTGCTACTCTCGTGCCAGCGAGAAAAGAGCCGAAAAAGCACAATGACGAGGGTCGCAAGACTATTCAAGTATTCTGACCAACAGGGCTAGGAAATCTTACCTGTCTTCTAAAAACCAGAGGCAGGAGTTCTTGTCTCTTCACCGCCTCTTGGACCGAAAAGAAGTCCTAACTTTGACGAGCCTCCATTCTGGCGATTTCAGAGAGGATTTATTTTGACGACTACTGCTGTCAAACAAATTTGACGCAACCTCCTGTAGGAGAACATACCAGCTCCATGAAACCAACAACACCCGAACAAATCGCCGATATTGAGCAAGCTTACCGCATAAACGTCATCCTGTTCCTCGAAGATGTTGACCCCAGCCTTTCGCCCAACTACCAGTTCGGCAGCATGAAAGGCGGTCCTAATGGCGAGCCTCGAGGTCGTCCGCGGTCCGGTTCGTCAACATAGGAAAGGAGCACATGGGCTTCGTCCTTCATGACATCGAAGGCTGGACTACTGTCCTGCGCCGGTTTGAGGCCAGGGCCAAGGTGCAGCTCTTTCATCCTACCAGGGTCAAGCTCGAGTATGCAGAAGGGTAGGACCCTATCCGTGTCAGAGTCAAGCTTGGCAAGGGCTATCTTAAAGCCCAGCCATACTATTGCACCATGGATAATCACGTCCGTCAGGGCGTCAATAACAGGTACAAAGACCGGGTGGCCGTCTTGAAGATGTTTATCGCTTTTGGCCACTTCCTCGCGTTTCCATCAGTCTCTTCGGCATCTCGACTTGAGGCTTCCAGGATCTACCTCCCTCTATAGCTGGACTGACACCATCACCATCTGCGGCGTGCTCCTCGTCGTTACATATGCTACTAGTACACAATGGAAACCATTTCACCAGAAAGCCCAAGATCTACACGCCTTGACTGAGGCTGGGTTCCTCTTCGGTGATAAGTTTCACCCAGGTCGACGAAAGCTCGGTGAGGATCTTTAGAAGTGGCACTCTAGGCCGTCAAGCGGAAAGCGACATGCCCCTTCCTGTCTTACCAGAAACAGAGTCGGAAAGTACGTTCGAGTATTTCCTTTTTAAACAAAGGAGATTCACAAACGTGGTAATCTTCCCACAGGCAACATTCTGACGAGCCTGTTAGTCAGCCTTGATGTAACTGGGTTCGTCAACAGGACATCCGATCTGAACTTAGACATTTCTCGGCGACGGCGCTGTATGTGGAGATTCTTGCCGTAAGGGAGAGGGAACAAGAAGTGAGGCTGCATCAAAACTACCGAAGTGACACAATCGCTGCCAACACATAGATCAAGATGGATTACGCGGGCGGGCTTGGAAAATGATTAGCATGGCTACGCAGTCAATCTTGAACCTTGGCACGAATGATGAGTCCATAGACGGAGTAAGCCTAGGCCTCCAATTACCGGTGAACCTTATATCGGGGCTTTACCCCAACTCATATTCATCCCGCTCTGGACATGCCATCACTCACGTCTCTCCTACCTTTAGTTTACGGGCTGGAGCAGGCAGAATGCTAGAACCCAAGAAGTTGGTCATCGCTATCCGGGGTGTAGTCCACGATGCGTACCAATCAGCATCCCCCCGCAAGCAACGAGGTCTGTCTAGCTTCATCTGCTAGCCGGTTGTGTATTGCTGCCTGTCGTCTATCTCATGTGCGTTGGACAGCCCTAGCTGAAGATATTGTTTTCTTTCCCCTTTGTAGTACTCTCTGTTAGGAATAGAAAGAATGACGCTGCGCTTCTCAGGACGATACAGCAAGCTGTGGACTCCCCGTTGCAAAATCCGATGCTGATCTGTCGGTACATTCGCAACACCAGCCAGAAAAAGCTTGACTCAAGAGGAGAGGGATCGAGAGGTGCAGAGCGGGGAAACAAGGAACACATCTGGGGAAGTGGCACTAAAACCCCGCACCAGATTTCCCCGGCAAACACACCAGCCAGCACCACACCATCAAGCATTGCCGCACCTGCAGCCTCGACGCCTGCCAACTCCAGCGGCATCGGACCCCCTGCAAGTGTTCACTGCTCTCTGGTCGCTTTTGAATTTGCGAAGACGTCGGGACATCGGGACATCGGGAAAAAGCACACGCGCACCAATGAGAGGCTTCTTCCGACGATGCCTGTGCGCGTTTCTCCTCTCTTTCTCCTTCTCCCCCAACTCCCCACCCCGGCATCTCCGCTTCGTCAACATCGTCATCGCGTCTAGTCCGGCCCCAACCCCGGACTTTTTCCAACTTCTTTCCTGCTGTTGGACATCAACTCATGCCATCCTGTCCCCAAAGGAACTTTTGACTATTGCCCTGCCGTGCGTTCCTGAAAGGCAACCAACCACAAGCCAATTGACCCTGCTCATCTCATTGGAGAGGGTATCATCGGGCCCTTCTCGACCTCGCCGTCGGCCAATCTCGCCCTGCTGTTGCTGCCCCGGAGCTGGCTCCCCTGCACCGCACTCCCTCATTCGAGCTCCATTTCCTTTGGACTTCACCGTCCCCTCCCGGCACCTTGCATCTCGGTTCGTCCAGCGTTACGTGCCATTGACTTTGGTCCGTGACGAAAGCTTACCACGCTTACCCCAGCTAGCAGCTAGCTCAGTCAAGCTTGTTTGTTTGTCGTTTCTCTGGGGCAGCGCCGGACAAGCGAAAGGATTCCACCACATGTTCGTCTAGACGCTCCAGTCACATCATGTCCTTACCTCCAAGCTGTTGATCGTTCCCTGCTACTGCTCCAATCTGCCCGCATCCCCCTTCCCAAGCCCTCCCTACCCCAACCCGTCGAGTGGAGCTGGTTCTCTGCACTCCACGGTCTTTCCTGTGCTGCATAACGTAGCTTTGTTGGTCCGATGATCTCAGTCGTCCCATTCTCGCTGCCATGTGCAAGTCCCCCCGCTCCTCCCGCGTGAGGGGAGGAGAGCCCTTGGGATATAAGCTCCCGCTTCACCCCATCTTCCCCTCACACAGATCCTGCTGTCTGTCCTCCCGTCATCGTCGTCTGTTCTGGCCCACGCTGCTTTGCGCTTCAGTCCTTTGTCACCTCGTCTGGTCCACTACCCTCACGATGCGCTTCTCACTACTCCCCGCCGCTGTCGGGGCTCTGCTCCTCCCGGCCTCCATGGCCCAATTCGTTGGCGGGTCGGATGGAAACACAACCGCACCCGTCGGGAGCCCCGACAAGGATGGCAAATACTGGGTCTCCAGCAAATACATCAAGGCCGCCTTCATCCCCTACGGCGCCTCCATCTCGGACCTAATCATCGAAGACCAGTACGGTATCCCCCGTGACATCGTTGCCGGTTGGGACAACGCCAGCTATTACGGCATTGACCGTCAGCACCCGCACTTCGGTGGTGTTCCCGGCCGCTACGCGAACCGCATCAAGAACGGCACCTTTGAGATTGACGGCGAGACCTACAAGGTTGACCTCAACGACAACAATGGCCTCGACACGCTCCACGGAGGCTCCGACGGCTGGGACTACCGCAACTTCACCGTGGTTTCCCACACAAACAGCAGCATCACCTTCTCCTTCACCGACCCAGACGGCAAAGAGGGTTTCCCTGGTGAAGTCGTTGCGCTCATCACCTACACCATTGTTGACTGGAACTGGGAGATCAAGATGATTGCCACTGCGACTACTAAGAAGACGCCCATCATGCTCAGCAGTCACACATACTGGAACCTCGATGGCTTCTCCAACAATGAGACCAGCACAGCTCTCAACCACACTCTGCATATGCCATACAATGGCCAGAGAGTAGCTGTCGACAATATCCTGATCCCTACCGGCGAAATTGTTGCCAATACCAAGGGCTCCGTGAACGACTTCTGGAGTGCCCCGAAGCAGATTGGCGCCGACTTCTCCAAGCCCGAGCTTGAGAACAACTGTGGTCTGAACTGCACTGGCTATGGTAAGTTTCCTCGGTAGTCAGTTGGGTATCAGCGGACTAACCAAGACAGACAACTGCTGGATTGTGAACCGCAACGACCTCGGCTCCTACAACTGGCGCAATGAGGGATACATCGCCCGCCTGCAGTCGGCCTGGTCCGGCATCCAAGTCGAAGTCTACTCCGACCAGGACGCCTTCCAGATGTACAGCTGCAGCCAGCAGAATGGCTCCGTAGCCCTCAAGAAGACCCAGGGTCTGTTCGACAACGCCGACTTCCCCCGCATCATTCCCAAGTACGGCTGTGTCGTCCTCGAAGTCCAGGACTGGATTGATGGCATCAACAACCCCGCATGGGGCCGCGGCAAGAAGCAGATCTTTGAGCCCGGCGGTGACCCCTACGTCCTCCAGGCTAGCTACCGCTTCAGCATTAACTCTACTTCTTCTGATGCGTAGAGCGGTTATGGGTGATGTGGCGTTGGTGTGCAGGGAGGTGAAGAAAGCGCGAAAAGATGTTCGTTTCAACCCAACGTATTAATGATACCAAGAAGAAGGGGATAGTTACTATGAAATCGGGTCACCCGTCAGACTTAATGAATTTTTCACAATGCCAATGATTTGGTACAACCTATTGAGCCGAGCCCACAGTATCAATACATACCTCAAGTCTGCATACTGTCATTGAGGTATGCATACTGTCATTCTTTCTCCAATGTTATTGTGACTCCATCCTCTCGACGTAGTCCTACGCTGAACCGCCGTCAAATCAAAGCCTAATCTGGGTAACTCAAGAAACGAAAACCCCCAAGCAAAGGGTTGATCAATCGATTGAATATACACACAGTTGCCCGCCATTCAGTCATATGGTGATTAACGGCCACCTCTATAGTATATAATTGGATACATGACGCTGAAATAGTCCAAATTCGGTGTTCGAAACGCGCAATATTCTAATTCTGACGAGTACGTATTGTTTCGCCAACTTTTGCGCTCTTCCCATTGGGCTGTAGTTTGGTTTTGAAACCAAGACCCCATTCGTCTCTCCAAACTTTGTCTTGTCCACAAACGGGATTCGTCAGACACCATTTCTATTCTTCAACAAGAACTGACTTGTTGGAACGGACCGGCAGTTGAAAACTTGCATGGTTTCTCGAAGCATTTCTCTTGGCGTGTTGGCCATGGATTTCACCAAAGGTCTAATCAGATGCGTAGTGACAATACGGGCCCAAAGAACTGTATCAACCAATGAGCACACAGCCATTCAAATACTTCGATACATGCATGTTCCCTCTTAGTCAGCAATCTTATCATCACTTCTTGCCCCGCGAAAAATTCAGTTAGCAGCAATACGATCGCGGGGCAATTATCGGAGTGGACTCACTCACGGACGGCAGGCGAGACTCAAGAACTTCTGTTGAAGGCAGACCTTCATCGTACAAGAGTAACCCAAGGGTTCGACACCACAAACAGACCTACATCGATAATATATTGGCTCATAGAACCGATAGTACTAAGATTAGTTAGTGTCTCAGCAATGGAGGAGGATCGGGCACAAACCGACCTGGGCATTGCCGCCGACATTGAAGCGTCTCATCGCGAAGAGGAGGCGGCGGCACAGCCGGTGATGAAGCAACCAAAGAAGCGCTTTGTCGGCAGAAGAACTGCGGCCGAGACCGCAGCGAAGAACGGAGGCTCAAATGGATCTATCGAGGATAGCAAGTCCATTCAAGGTCAGACTGGCCCCCCCTTTTTTTTGCCTGTCGTTTTTGATTCTCACATGAGAGTCACCGCATGCTCACACTCATATCATAGTCGCCCAACCACGCAGAGGTCCTCGTCTCCTGAACCAAGTGCCCCCCGAGATTCTTAACGACCCGGCGCTTAAGTCCGCCATCTCTATTCTCCCCTCGAACTACAGCTTCGAGATTCCCAAGACGATCCACCGCATCCGCTCCTCTGGCGCCAAAAAGGTCGCCCTCCAAATGCCCGAGGGTCTCCTCCTCTTCGCCACTACAATCTCCGACATACTCACCGAGTTCTGCCCAGGGATCGAGACCCTCATCATGGGCGACGTCACCTACGGCGCCTGCTGCATCGATGACTACACCGCCCGCGCCATGGGCTGCGACCTCCTCGTGCACTACGCCCACAGCTGCCTGATCCCAGTCGACGTGACCAAGATCAAGACGCTTTACGTGTTCGTCGACATCAGCATCGACACCTCGCACCTCCTTGCGTCGCTCGAGCGCAACTTCGCCTCGGGAAAGACCATCGCCGTTGTCGGCACCATCCAGTTCAACGCCACGATTCACGGCGTCCGCGGCACCCTCGAGAAGGCGGGCTTCAAGGTCCTCGTGCCGCAGATCGCGCCTCTGAGTAAGGGTGAGATTCTAGGCTGCACGAGCCCGCAGCTCAAGGACGATGACAAGGTCGACATGATCCTGTACCTCGGCGACGGCCGCTTCCACCTCGAAAGCATCATGATCCATAACCCGAGCATACCCGCATACCGCTACGACCCGTACTCGCGTAAGCTGACGCGCGAGACCTACGGCCACGACGAGATGCAGGACCTGCGCCGGACGGCCATCCGAACGGCCAAGACGGCGCGGAAGTGGGGTCTCATCCTCGGCTCGCTGGGGCGCCAGGGGAACCCGCACACGATGGGGCTCATTGAGAAGCGGTTAAAGGAGCGTGGGATCCCCTGGATCAATCTGCTGCTGAGCGAGATCTTTCCTGGGAAGCTGGCCATGATGAGCGATGTTGAGTGCTGGGTGCAGGTTGCGTGCCCGCGTTTGAGCATCGATTGGGGGTACGCGTTCCCGCGGCCGTTGCTGACACCGTACGAGGCGCTGGTTGCGCTCGAGGTCAGGGATGACTGGGGCAAGGGGGTGTATCCTATGGACTACTACGGAAAGGATGGTCTCGGGCGGACGAAGCCCGCTCAACTGGAAGCCAAGGCCTAAGCGCTGTCTTTTCAGGAGTTTACTGGAAATGAAAAGTTTACGAAGATACATGGGCGCACGCAATGATACCATATTCCACAAAGGCCCAACAGCCCCTCGAATCCGTGTACGTGTATCCCTCTCCGTGAGAGGAGCTTGAAAGCGTAGGTCCTGCGAAAGATGCGGTCTATGTTCAGGTGTGGCAACTAGGTCGCAAAGGGGAACACGGGTGTCAATGCCTCAAGGGTAGGTGGGGATTGCCTGCCCGACATTTCGGCTTTCTGTCGAATCCCCAGAGCCATTGAGGCCGTTTCTGCACAGCCATGGGAGACTTGGCCAACAAATGGCAGGGTGAATCAACGCCATGCTTGTAGAGGCACTTCGCTATCTCGGATCCCGTAATGTGGAGAGATTCCGCGATGTGAAAAACCAACCGGGCTCGCGGTTCTCAAGAATATAATGGCCCCGGTTACCAACCAACGAGGAGAGTGAATCCTGGCTTGCATACTTGCGAGTAAGTTCAGAACCTTCGAGAAAGCACTGGAACCAAGCAGCTGTCGTCCTCGTGCCCCTTTTATCACGAGTACCGCAGCGGATGGGAGATGTGATACGAAAGAGCTGTGGCAGTGCCCAGGCAACAGTGCCAAACAGCTTCCCTCTTTGGACACCTCGGTTGGATATTGAGGTTGTTCGTAAGTCTGGAACACCATGGGCGGCATTCCTCTCCTTCCTGTCTCATGGCATTCCTATCAAGGGTGCTCGCTACACTATCGTGAACGAATAGCTCTAGCCGCTTGCGCGTTAGCTGTGATTGCTTATAAGCGGAGGGCCTGGGCCCACGAGAATGACAGATTGGGAAAGTGGGCAGCGGGCCTATGTGGAAGGAAGTGGGGCCGAAGACGAATGGGTTGACAAGGTGCGGACTTGCCCTCCGTCTAGGCAATGCCACACCGTTCTTTCTAGTTTCCGCGCGGAGCGTCTACACTACTGGACCTCGCCGCTTGGGCTCGCTTTCAGATCCTTCCCACACGTGCCACCGGTTGCACACCGTTGAGGAGGCATCCAAAGCTAACTATCCCTCCTTTTGGCCATTCCTACGAGTCTGCGGCGTGGCTGACAGATGACATGGTTGCAAATAAACGTATGACAAACCAATGAGATGGGAGACACAATGGCCTAGTCGCGTATCTTGGCGGATAGACGTTGGAAAATGACATAGGGCTGAGGTCCATATGCCTGCTCAATAAAAACAGCCAGGGAACTCGCCCCTTTACTCGTTGCGCAACGCGGTGGTCCCCAGATCTTGATTCGACTCTCCATGGAGCCAGAATCCTTGAGGATCAAGTCGATGCTTGTTGGCATGCTAAACACGAGCACGGTACCAAGGTATGAATAATTGCCTGGCTGGTGCTTATCCCTGGAGATCTTCCCCTCTGATAATACCCAGGCTTTTGGGGTTGAGTTATTCCAAATTGATTTCCGGGGACCCGAGGATGTCGGACTGGGACTTTCTTGAGGGGCCGTCGTCTGGACTGCTACCCATTGTGGGAACCGTAGTTGAACCATGCCGAGGCTAGGCACACATTTGAGTCCAGCTCCGATAGGCTGGTTTCCGGTATTCAAGCCAACGACTGCGCGATGCAACTCTTACAAGGGTAACTCAAGTCTTAACTTGACCTTCGGTTTCGTCTCTTGATGCCCAGATAAAAATACTATGCCAGCTCTGGCTCTGAAACAGAACCGAACAACACCAAGAAGAAAAAAAGGTTCGCCATCTCTGCTGGACTTGTCAAACGTACAATACAATACCATCACTTCTCATCGGCCAAAAATGGTCCGCAAAGGCAGCCGTAAGGTGAGGACTGGATGTTTGACCTGCAAGTAAGTCCATGCTACGAGATCACGGCCGCTTTGACGTTCCTTCTGACCATTACACCATGAACAGGGCCCGCAAAGTCAAGTGCGACGAGGCAAAACCACACTGCCTCCGATGCTCGAGCACCGGCCGCGTGTGCGACGGCTATCCGCCCCCAGCCCCGCCTGCGTCCGCTCAACTCCGGCCGCTGAAGCTTCGGAGCCTCTTCCTGGGTGTAAGCAAAGAGGAGAGCAGGACGTTGCATTTCTTTTGCGAGATGGTCAGCCCGAATCTGCCCTGCGCCACCGACCCCTATTTCTGGACGCATCTCGTCGTACAGTTTAGCAGGTACGAGCCCGCGGTCCGGCACTCCATCATCGCCGTCAGCTCCCTCTACGAAGATGTTATACGGGCGCGGGACAATCCGTCGGGGGCGAGGGCGGATCGCATCCGCAACAACGAGCTCGCGTTACGGCACTACAACGCTGCTATTAGAGAGCTCAAGGGGATACAGAATCAGGGGCTGGTGCTGCTGGTCTGTCTCCTTTTCATTTGTATAGAGTTCTTACAGAATAACCGGGAGACCGCACTACGACATTGCGCCCACGGCGTCGCCATCCTAGCCAGCTCCGGTTCCACTTCTCTACGGTGGGTGAGAGAGTACCTGGCGCCGATATTCCGCCGCCTGGACACATTGTCATTTTTTTTCGGGTCCAACCAAGCCGGCGCGCACGGCGTGTCCATCCTACGATACCCGGTGCCGCCGGTATTCAAGCACCAGTCCGAGGCAGAAGATATGGTGGAAGACATCTTGAACCAGGCGATGCTTCTCATCTCCCACGGCCACTCATTCCGCATAGGAAATGATCACCACCAGCCGATCCCGCCCGAATTATTACAGGAGCAAGAGAGGGTTCTGTGCCTGGCCAAACAGTGGTACGACATGTTTACGGACCTTGAAGCCAGGTCCAAAGTGCAGAAAACCAGCATCGCGAGGGCGCACACGCTGGCCCGGTACCGCATCTCCGTGATCTGGGCGACACAGGCCTTTGCCCACACAGAGACGGGCTACGACGACTACGAAGACGAGTTTCGTAAGATGGTAGAGGAGACAGAAGAGGCGGCCGCCATGGAGTGCACGGAGAGCTTGAATGCGAGACCATCGTTCGAAGTAGGCTTCCTCATGCCCCTCTTCTTCTGCACCCATAGGTGCAGAGTACTGGATCTACGGCTGAAGTGCCTGCAACTCATCAAAACACTTGCGGCGCCGCGGGAGAGAATTTGGAACAAAGATGGAATGTATGCCCTGGCACGACGAATCATTGAGATTGAGCACGGCCTGGCCCTGATGACGAGGATCGGCCCTGTCTGGGGTCAGTGCCTGCTTATCCCGGCCTACCTCCAGAGGAGACGAGAGTCCAGAAATTCTGTCTCGAGTTTGCGGATGGGCGCAGGGAGACCTATTTTGGCCACGATGTGCACGGTTCCAGGGTTGTGCTCTTCACGGGGAGCCGCGGTGTCAAGAGTTATCTTCGTCCGGAGGTCCTCACTGATGAGTCTGCTCATCTAAATCCTGTGGGTAAAAGCCGCACCCTCTTGCTGTAGAGTACGAAGCTAATCTGTGATTTGGACAGCCCCTGCCTCGCACTGATCCTGTACCCTATCAGTCGGTGCTCGTCCCGTAAGCTACTCGAGAAGCGTCGTTTGAGCGCAATTGGATTATTCGCAACGAGATTTCATCCGCTCTCGCTGCTGTGGAAAGCGGTCATCGTCAGAGTTGGTAAAGGATGCATTTCGAGAAGAATAAAAATATACACCCTAGAAACAACACTTTGAGAAGAAAACGGACTCCTTAGGCACATTGTTACACAATCACGGCGGGTTCCACGTTCCAGAGAAGCTACCTGTGTGTATTAATATATTTGATTATAATGTGTCACTCAAGTAGCCGGGCGGCAAGTCGGCCTCAACCTTCATTAAACTTAAGCTGATTTTATTCGTGACCGGCTGACCGGCTGACACGCTGGTCGACGGCCGTCAGTCACGGGGCCGGCCCCCCGGAGGAACAAGGACCTCAGATCTAGTAGAGGTTACTGCTCTTGCCAGAGTCCAGAGCTCGTCTTCTCCTGCACGGCGCAGCAGTCTTGTTCTTCAGCGCCTCAATGACACCGTAGTAGGCGGGGTGCTTGCTGAAGTCATCGAACCAGAGAAGCGCGGCACCCTGACCCGGAAAGGTGTAGGGAACCCAGCTGAAGGGGTCGTAGAAGTCCCAGATGGTAACACCGACGCAGGCAGAGACCTGGACGCAGGCACCGACAGCCTAGTGCAAAGGCGATTAGCAACTTCAAACAGAAATCGAGAAGGGAGTGTCTCGGCAACTTACGTTCTTGTAGGCCTCCTTCTGCCACTCGAGGTTCGTCTCGTTGACGGGGAGTACGATGCGGACATCCAGCTCCGTCAGGGAAACCTCGACACCAAGCTCGGCATACGAGCGGATGACGGCGATGTGTTCGTCCAGAGTCGGTGCACTGCCAGCAACCAGATGGGATTGCATGCCGACACCGTCGACTCTGATACCATCATCCTTGAGCAACTTGACGATGCGTCTGGCGCCCTCGCTCTTGGGACCGACGGACTCGAGGTTGTAGTCGTTGTAGTACAGCTTCGCCTTCGGGTCGACCTCGGCCGCGGTGCGGAAGGCCAGCTTGATGTACTCCTCGCCGAGCACGGTGTAGAAGACGGACTCACGGTAGGTGCCATCCTCGTTGAGGGCCTCATTCACGACGTCCCAGGCGTAGCACTTGCCCTTGTAGTGGCCGACTACCTCATGGATGTGGCGGACAATCACGTCGCTGAGCTCCTCGGGTGTCCATTCGGTCGACTCGACCCAGGGGGCGAGCTGGCTGTGCCAGACGAGGGCGTGGCAGCGAAGGAGCTGACCGTTCTTCTCAGCAATGGAGGTAACGATGTCGCCCTCAGTGAAGTTGAAGACACCGGGCTCGGGCTCGACAAAGAGCCACTGGGAATGGAATCAGCTTCGGGCCAATCAACAAGGGCAGTGCCATTGAAGGCTCACCTTTTGACCGTTGGTCGGGGTAGTCTGGCCAAACTCGTTGATGTCGTTAAGAATGGCATCGTACTGCTCGTAGGAGGCCTCCAAACCAGCACGCTCACGCTGCCCGGGAGTGTCAGTCGCAGCACCGAAGTACAGCAGACCAGCCTTCTTCGCGTAGTAGTCGAGCTGAGCGGAGACGAGGGGCAGAGACGCCGCCAGCAGGGGCACGGCGAGGGATTGGATGTGCATGGTGACCGATTGACAACAGAATCCTGGCGAGAGCTGAGAGGACCTATCTGTGACCGAGATCGGAAGGGTGGGTGAGAACAGAGGCCAACAAGAAGAGCAATCCACCAGGAGGGCAACTCAATTCATATATGCAAGGTCCCGGCCACGATACGACTCCGCCATCGCTACCCCAATCTCCCAGCCGACGGGACAAGAGACTATCGCCAGATGATCCAATGCGGAGGGCCGAGCTAGCGAGAAAATTACCACCCCGGGTGACGTCCTCGAAGTGAGGGGAGCCCAGCATCAACACAGCCCAGCGTCTTGGGACCAAGACCCGCAAATCTGGGTAGCATCATGTTGGTTGGATGAACTGGGCGAAAGGGAAGCTGGCGCCATGGGGTCTGGAGAGAGAAGAAGGCGTTCGAACACCCGGGAGAAACGCCCGTGATGTGGGCTCCGGGACAAGAGCACTGGAAGAGGAGTTCGTCCCGAACGAGAGCCAGTTCTCCTGGTGGCGGCCAAATAGGAGCCAATAGCGCTGTCACGGCTAGCGGCTTGTAGGGATCGTCCTTGGCATGAGCTTCTCCATCTTCTGCTAGGGCGAAGGGGAAACCGTTCAATCAGGCTGTCTGCGGTTAAATTTAAGTTGTATTTGGGGGCATTTATCCTAATAGCCTCTTCGGCTCCCCAAAGTTCCCCTCATGACTTTGGTGCGGAGACGTGGAGAACCCCTGGCCGTCAAAACACGGCTTGTTGGCTTTGGCGGACATTGTCCTGACGATTGTCAGTTGCACAGAATTAGGCAAGGCCGACACGTTTCGTCGGGAGAAAACCAAAGGCATTGTCCACAGTCCATACAAAGGACATCTGTAGACAGAGGATCCCGCAAAGCAGTTCTATCCACGCTGCACTTGCTTTCTTGTGAGACATTCCCAAATCAATCATCCTTATGAGAGTAAAACGATTGGATGAATGCCGGGTCACGGCTTCCATGCCCTGGACTCGGACAGCGCGCTCGTCGACAGCCAATCCTTCTCTGTCATTGGTGTATTCATCCAATAACCAGACACACACCTGCGATGCGGATTGCCCTCGTGGCTAGTTGGACTGGTGATGGCTCTGCCATTTGGTCGAAAACAGATCATGTAATTGTAAGGTGTGGTAGCTTTTGTTGCGTGAGTTCATCTCATCTCATGTGTTGTTGTGGGGACCGTAAACATAGACGTGATGGACAAGGGTAACGCCTATTTCTCGTGTATCATCAGAGGAAATGAGTAGCCCGTTGCGCCAAGAAAGCAAGACCCCTTGGATACGAATGATTCAGTGTTCGGACCACACGGTCCTGAGATGCGAGCTATGCCTAGACACGGGTCTTTCCTTAATGAAAATTTATTAACTGATGGACCGGCCGCTCAGTGACGCATGCCCCCGGGAGGACGTCAGAAACCAAGATAACCCGGCGGAAGAGGTCCGAATGTGCGACTCATTGAATTGACCCAAGTCTGGGCCACGTTGATGGTTAGGCCCTTTGGGGTGAAATGTGCGGCTATACTCCAGATGCCTGATGAGTATTTAATATCGGACACTTGGAGGACCAGACTCTCTTACTGATAAGGGTAAGCTAGTCATCTTCTTAACCAACTATCACCACACACCCCCACTCCATGCAGGGCCTTCCAGCGATTATTAAAGCATTAACGCTTGTCAACATCTTCCGTCTGCGCTACCAAATCGCAACAGCTTCAGGTTGTCCGAGTGGCCTCAGATCTGGCGGGGATGAACATAGCCCCTAGGCAACGATTTAGGAGTAGGTTTCCATGTGATGGATATAATCACCCACTGTGGCCTGCCATAGAGGCGACCCTAAGAAGATGATCTAAGTGTAACCAAATTTTGGCCCAAGTGCCCTAATCCTCGTGGACAGTAGGTGATATGCTGATTCTGCATGGGCCGAGATTCCTGGCAATGACTCAAGAGGTGATGAGCGGGTGCTGGTAGTTATCCTAAGACGAAGGGTTCCAAAGCCAAGTCTCGCAGTATCGTAGGGTTGGGTATCATCAATGTGGACGTCCCCGGATCCGAGCATCCTCATGTCGATAATGAGGCCAGGAGCTTCCACGAGTTGGGTAATCATTCAGTGACCGCTCCGGCGGACCTGAAGCATGATAGACGGAAAGTAATTCTATGAGGCCTCCGTGCCAACAGGCTCAGGCCGGTTACCGAACATGATCTTATACCTGACGATCTCGGCGATTTCGAGCTCCTCCTCGGTCTCGCCGTCCTTGCCGATGGCCACCTCTCCCCTGCGACGAATTATAGCCATGGCCTTGGGAAGCTTCTTGACTTCGCCATGGAGCCTCTGATGCTGGCCAACGTGAAGGAAAACGCGCTTCATCCACGCCGTGCTGCCTTCTTCTTGAGTCTCCGGGTGATAGTCGGGAAAGACGATTTTTCCAATAGGAATCTCGGGCTCGGATTCGCTATTGTCTTCGTCGGGGTTGAAATGTGGCAGGTTGATGGTCCCCTGCATCTCAAGCAGTGCAAGTCCGGAAGGTGTCTTGATGAGGGGAGGTAGCGGGCTGTCTGAGGCTGGAGGGCCCTTCTTCGGAGGGTGGATCTTGACCGATGACATGATTTGGATAAAAGTCAAAATGAGAAATAGGGTGCGTGTCGAAGATGGAAGAGGCAGTCTTGAAGATGCGTCAATAGATGACTCGTAAGAGGTTGTATGATGTTTAGCGTTCGTCAAATGAACCGCGAAAGGTGGAGCCTGGATGACAGTACCTTCGTGCATCGTCAAGCTGAAGACGGGGCTGGAGCGGGGGTACGTACTCTGGCCCGTTGACCTTCCCGAAAGGGAATGCTTCGGCACGTGAGCTGGTGGGCTCCGGGCCCCAGCAGCGACGGCCGCGAAAAAAACCGGCCAGTCGGTGACACATTTGGCCGACGTCTTTTACGGAACACCAAGGTCTGATTGGTCAGAGTGGTTTTTTTCGCACGCCAGACCCAAGCAACCCTAGGCACACAAATCCATATCCTCGAAATTTGGCGATTTTCCTTCTCTTCCCTCTCACTGAACATTCCCACGCCCAACGCCCAGCCGCAGTCGACAACTCTTGCACCACCCAACGCCGGCAAGATGAAGGTACGATAGGAGCTCCTACGATGGGCGCAGCGATTGACTTCGGACGGCTTCACGCCGATGCGATTTTGATGCTGTTGCCGTTAGGTCGTAAATTTGGGAGGGGAGATTTCGAGGCTGACAATTTCCACAGTTGAACATCTCCTACCCTGCCAATGGCAGCCAGAAGCTCATCGACATTGAGGATGAGCGCAAGCTCCGTGTCTTCATGGAGAAGCGCGTACGTTTAAACTTCCCCGACGGCCGGAGACGAGAGACGAACAACGAGACGCTCGAATCGATGGCGAATTTTTCTTCTTCTCGAAGTCGATGGGGCATGACAAGGTGCTAACAACTTCGACTAGATGGGCGCTGAGGTCCCCGGTGACTCTGTCGGCGACGAGTTCAAGGGCTACATCTTCCGCATCACCGGCGGCAACGACAAGCAGGGTTTCCCTATGAAGCAGGGTGTCATGCACCCTACCCGTGTCCGCCTCCTCCTCGCCGAGGGTCACTCTTGCTACCGCCCCCGCCGCACCGGCGAGCGCAAGCGCAAGTCCGTCCGTGGCTGCATCGTCGGCATGGACCTCTCCGTCCTCGCTCTCTCCATCGTCAAGCAGGGCGACAACGACATCCCCGGCCTCACCGACGTCGTCCACCCCAAGCGCCTCGGCCCCAAGCGCGCCACCAAGATCCGCAAGTTCTTCGGCCTCACCAAGGATGACGATGTATGTGTGCTCCCTGTTGCGATACACCCCAACAGCCACTTCGTCATCGCCTACCTGGTGCTGCGGCGGAGGAACACCACCGAGCAGATCAGGTAGAGTGTGAGAGACGGGACCGTGTTTCCCCTCGCCGCCCTCTTTTCATCAGACCCATCTGTTGAAGCCTTGATTCAAGTGCGCCAGATGAGATGTATTGAGGAAGGGGAGGGGCGACACGTGTCAGGCTATGTGAAGAACCAAAAAGAAAAACGACCACAGTGGCTAATACGGCAATCTTGCTGCAATCAATAGGTCCGCAAGTACGTCATTCGCCGCGAGGTCCAGCCCAAGGGTGAGGGCAAGAAGCCTTACACCAAGGCTCCCAAGATCCAGAGACTCGTTACCCCCCAGCGTCTCCAGCACAAGCGCCACCGCATTGCCCTCAAGCGCCGCCAGGCCGAGAAGGTCAAGGACGAGGCCGTACGTTGCCACCCCCTCCCCCTTACCCGATGCTCGAGTTGCATACTAATCTCCGCCTCAGAACGAGTACGCCCAGATCCTCGCCAAGCGCGTTGCCGAGCGCAAGACCGAGAAGGCCGAGCTCCGCAAGCGCCGTGCCTCCTCCATGCGCAAGTAAGCGTTTTAGCTCGCTGGCGTCTTTTGGGGTGGAAAATGAAAAAAGTGAAAGATTACTCCGGGTCTTCTGGTTTTCTTGCATTACGAGGCGTGGACGGGATTACAAGGGTCGAACTGGGTCAAAAACGTTTCGTCACCAGTTTTCAGTCATCACGAATGTAATAGGGCATTCAAAATGGAAATGCATCCTTGACGCGCGAATACCACCAGCAATTTGTTTATGATGACGTTTTAAAGAACTTTGAACCGACATTCACACTGCGTGGCTCTCCTCTTGTGATCCAGTCATGTGTGGTCTCCTTTTTATTGGGACAGCGCATCCATCTTTCCAACCCAGACACTAATTGACCGAGACGACGCTCTCGACCAGCTTGCCCCACCTGTCGCCCTGGGTTCATGAGCATCTGAAATTTTCTTCCGCGTCTCGGGCGGGGACGTTTTCGCTGGTCCAGGGCCAACTGGACCCTGCACATCACTTGTGGAGGAAAGGCTTAATTGGCCGAGCAACCCAACCCCATTCACGCAAAGTAGAAACACCACAAAGACCAGAGCCATAGAGAAGGGTATTTTGCTCTACCGTACTGAATTTGTAGTCCATCTGAACTTTCTCTCTCTAGAGCAGTGATGTCTGCCTTGAAGAAAACCCTCGAATGCTGTATTTTACCGTAGTGCGCCTCCCTGAAAAAGACCCATGCCATGCCATATGCAACCCTTGGCCGAAACTGACGCCAAACCCACGCAACACCTCTCTAGACGGGCACGTGGTTAAAGAGGTAGCTAACACTCTCACCGTTGTGAGTGCGCCGGATAGCCTCGCCCAGGACCTGGCTGATGTCGATGACGCGCAGCTTGGGGCAGCGCTCGATCTTGTCTCCGAGGGGCACCGTGTTGGTGACGACGACGCGAGACAGGCAGCTCTTGTTCAGTGTCTCGACGGCGTTGCCGCTCAGCACGCCGTGAGTAACGATGGCGATGACTAGGAATTAAGTCAGCATGAAGCTTTGGCATCAGACAATAGAGGAAAAACGTGCCTTCACGAGCACCACCAGTCTCGAGAGTCTCGGCGGCCCTGTCCAAATTGTTAGCAGTGTTTCCCGTCCCGATACCGTGGGGTCTACGAACTTGGCGAGGGTGCCGCAGGTGTCAGCCATGTCGTCCACCAGAATGGCAATCTTGTCCGTGACGTCTCCAACAAGAATCATGCGGCCCACAACGTTGGGGCGCGGGCGCTCCTTGTGAATGAGCGCAAAGCCGGTCTCGAGGCGATCGGCAATACCGGTGGCACGCTTGGCTCCGCCCGCATCAGGACTAACGATGACGCAGTCCTCGACGTTCATATTGGATCGAATCCACTGCAGAACACTCGGCTCGGCGTAGAGGTTGTCGACGGGGATGTTGAAGAAGCCCTGAATCTGGGAGGCGTGGAGGTCCATCGTGATGACATGGTTCTGGTCGCGTGCGCGTCAGTCATCTAGCGTCTTGTATCGTTTTCCCTCCGCAATTTCTCCTGTGGTAGACTTACGCAACCCGAAACCTGCAACATGTTCGCGACAAGCTTCGCGCTGATAGGGGCACGACTCTTGTCCTTCTTGTCTTGTCGAGCGTAGGGGAAGCAGGCTGTATCTCGTCGTCAGTAACCGTTATCTCTCAATGTAGTGATTTCTCGTGGCTCGCTCGGGAAGATGGGGTGACTAACGAATGACGGCGGTAATTCGGCGGGCGGAAGCGGTTCTGCAAGCATGGATCATGATAAGCAGCTCCATGAGGCCGTCGTTGATGTTGCCAGGCTCGCTGGATTGTACAATAAAGACATCCTCGTCGCGGACGCTCTCGCCAACGGTAACACCGTAAAGAAGTCAGTTTCACAGGCACTCAACGTTTGGAGCCCTGCTGGGTTCGGCAGATTGTTCGCTAACCTGGTTTCCTGGTTCGAATAGTTCAGGCTGTGATTGCGCAAGTTGGTCAGTCAATTGAAAACATCCACTCGAGAAAATTCGCGTCGGCGCACAGGGAAGCGCAGGATCGCGAGGAGAAGCGAGCTTACCTCATGGTCTTCGCAAGGGGAATGCCCAGTCTGTAGGCGGCGCATTCGCGCGTCAGCACCCATTCTTCGTATCGTTCTTCTAAAAAGGGGAAAGGAGAAATGGAATAAAACGACGAAACAGCCATTCCATCTTTGGGGGTAACGTACCGCTGAGCGACCTTTTCGGACAATTCCCCATGGCTGCTGCCCTTGAGGAGCTTGATGTCGTTCGTCATATCCCCCATGAGGACGGTCGTTGTATGACGACTAGGGGAAAAAAAGAAGAAAAAAAGAGGGAGGGATTCGAGGAGGGGAGAACGGCCGAGTATAAAGGACTGCTACTGCACCTGCTTGAGGTTCGGCAGGCTAAGGTATGGTCGGGTTGCTTGGGCGAATCGAATTGCAGCGCGGGGTCACGATGGAGGGGTATGGCTATCGGCCAGTCACACAATGCGGTCGGGGGATCGATTGGTTGTGTTGTGTTGTGTGGTATGCGGCGAGGTGAGACAAAGTGAGTCGTTGGGGGTACGAAGAGAAATCTTGCGGATTGTTCGTCGCTGTGAGGAAGAGCCGTCCACTTTGTGCTTGTCCACTGGTATATTCGCTGCGGTCGGTACCGGAGGTGACTGAGTGCCAGCCGGGAGGGATGAAGAAGAAAAAAAAAAACTTAGTGTTTTGCCGTCATTGTTCCGCGATCGCTGAGAGGTTAAGAAAAATTATGTGGGGAGCAGGCATGGGTCCAGTGTCCTCGGCTCTGCTTTCATCGCCCAGGCCATCCTACATCAGCCCCGGATTACTGTATGCAGCCGTTGCAAACATGAAAACTCCGAAATTCTCAGGCGCAAAGCATCCTTTGTCGCATGGTGTAGCAATCAACTATGTGCATGTAGATACCCAAGTAAGGCTGGTGGAATTGGAAACCGGACGCCTTGGGCCAAGCAGATTTACTTACAGCAGGAAGCAGTCTGGAAGGCCCAATCGTGTTTGCAGTAGGGGGAGTGTGGAGTCGATGACTCGGAACCGACTAGAGGGGGTTTACCAGCAACTGAAACTGGTCCAACCCATCAACCATGACTTGATCCAAGTAGGTACGGCGAGCTGGACTAGACTTGTAGTGAGGCGACTATCTTGTCACTGACCAGCTGATATCAGCATGTCCTCTAATTGACTTCTTGTTAGGTACTCTACATACTGGGCTCCCCACGCGATAAACGACAGGCTGTGGTTCTAAGCGGCCTGCACTCCGCTAAGAACTAAGCCAGTGTCTTCTCGTGTTAGAGTGCCTAAACACCAAGGAAATGATGAACGAAACCAGACCTAGCCCTCTATGGTCTGAGCTGCAGTCGCGGTGACTGCCATATGTACACGTGGTCCGGCATCCGACGATGATGCACTTCCACTCGAATATCAGAAGTCATCCACCCAGTTGCCGTGTCCTGTGTCGCCTGCCCTCCGTAATGCAAATGCTGACATAACCGCAAACCCATTTGTCTATGTGTGCACGCTCCCATCTTATGCAAAGCCGAAGTAGTCGCTTCCCGCTGTAATGGCCTTCATGAGCTGTTGGCGAAGCATCTCGTAACTCTCGTATTCAGGGAGGTCAAGTTCTGCATCAATATGTTAACACTGTAGCTTCGGAATGTATGAGAAAACAACTTACGGTTGAAGCACGTGTGAGAACTGGGGAGGCGTTCCTTGTTGCCATAGTCTCGATGAATGTTGAAGCGGTTAACACCGTTCATACCCTCAAGCTCTTTGAATCCGTTTAGAGGCACCTTGCTGGTTCCAGTGACGAACTGCAACAGCTTGGCTCGCTCTTCCTTGTCAAACGAGCGAATTGCTCGCCAGAACCACTGGATCTGTGGTGACGACGGGGTGTAGTTGTGGTATTCCGTATTGCTCTTCCAGTCGTCGACGTCAATATCAGGCAAGCCTGAGATAAGGAGCTCCAGCTCCTGCTCGTTAAAGATGGATATGAGATCCGCAGGAATGATATCGTGGAATCCTAGTGGCATAGTTAGCGAAACAGCACGGCTTCCCATCATGTGCATTTGAACTTACCCTTTAAGAAGTGCTCCATCTGCTCCTTAACAGATGACAAAAGCTTGTGCTCTACAACCAGACGCACATAGTCGTGCTTGTTCTCCTCGGTGACGGCAATGTCGCGGCCATTAGGGCACAGGTCGACAGTCCGGGTAACGCCGAACTCGTCGTCCTCGACCGAGAATGTTTCAGTAATGATGTCCGTGATGTCATTGTCGAGCATCCAAACGAGCGACTTGTAGTAGTCGGGGTCGAAAGACTCCATATCTTTGACGGACACAGACTTGCCGAGGATGCGCTTGTAGACAGCACGGCTGAAGTAACAGTCAAGCACACGGCCCTCGTACAGGGCCTTGCCGATAATGCGTCCGATAAACTTGAAGAACATAAGATGTTCGTCGTTGATGCCACTCAGCTTGTTGGGGTGGAATGTTGTACGGTCAGAGGAGACCGGGATGAAGAGGGCGTAGTTGGCATCGAACATCTGCCTTGACAAGACCTGGAACCACTCGCGTGTCACGCCTCCAGCGTCCACACCCTCCTCATTATGGAAGCGGATATTAAGCTTGCCATACTTCATCTCGTCGCCAGTCTTGAAGTAGAGTGACTTGAACGAGTCGTGGAAGACATGCTCGCGACGAACTGAGAGTTGTAAAGCCGGGAACGATGGCCGTTGATTGTTGCTAGAACGGCTGTGCACGCTGCGGTTGAAGTAGTTGCGCTTGTTGTCGAACTCGAGCACCTTGGGGTTCTTGACGAGAAGTGCAAAGGTTCCGGACATGAGCTTGGGGCTGTTGCGGACCAGCTCATTCAGGATTCGGCGATGTTCCTCGGTGAAAGTAAAGAAGAGCCCTGCCATACGGTTTTCTGGTGGCGGGCTTGACAGCAGCATCTCCTTGCTTGTCTGGTTGGGTGCTTGCGGATCATCATTCATAGCGGTGTTCTTGCAGACAACCATGAGAGACTCGATCAGAGGTAACAGGATCGTAGCCACGTTGACCATATTCTCTCTCTCACGAATCGCGCTGAGACAGGCGCTCAACTTCTCCCACATGGTCGAGAAAGTTGAGTTGTGGTAAAGGGATGTGACGAGATCCTGCTTCTCATTGATGTTCGTCTCCGCTTCCTCGTCCGCCTTATCGTTCTTCTTCTTGTTGTCGAACAAGTGATCAAGCGCTGTCAGAACACGAAGCAGCTTGTTCTGCTCGGAAGCACCGGGAGAGAATTTGGCAAGCGCAACACCTTGAATCTCTGTTCCAGAAGTGGCTTTCTCAATGTGAGGGAGAAGCTCATCGAGGTCCGCCACAATGTTCTCGCTCAGCACACGGGCTTGGCGAACCAGCTCTTGTCCGAACGTGGCCTTGGCGCCGGGAATGGCGGACAGATTCTTGATGGCCGAAATGGTGTTTTGGAAGGTCTTGGAGCTGCACTCGCGGGCGACGAAGATCTTGATAACAAGAGTGAGGTTGTGCGGCGGAATGACGGGGACCTGCATTTGCCGCGGTGTTTTCTGGCTTGCATCTGACTTGTCGTTGTTCTTGGGGTTCTCTGATTGGGCGTCAGCCTCAGCTCCAGGCGCCTTGGACTCCTTGTTCTCGGCATTGGCATTGATATCGGCAATCGTAGTCTCGGAAGCTTCGTTGTTTGACGGCTGATCACCTGCAGTCGAAGCCTCGCCAGCCTCCATAGCATTCTCGGCAGCCTTCTTCTTTGCTTCCCGAGATGCCTTTTCCAAAGCCTCCCGGCGGCGTCGCTCCATGGTTGCCAGGGGCACAGTGATTTTGTTGAGCAGATCGGCCAGGTACGCCATAACGACTGAGCTCTCCATTACCAAGTCTCTGTCGAGAAGAGTGAGCAGAGAGTTGATCGCGTACTTGTGGGCCTTGGAGTCCTTGGTCTTGCCCTTGCGACTGAGCGTGCGCTTGAGGGAGGACCCTACCGCCTCATGTTCTGTCAGGAAAAGCATTGGAATGTGGGGGTTCTTCGTAGAGAGGTCCTGCAACAGGTCCAGACACTGGTGAACCACCATCAGCGGCGAGATCTCTGAGTTGGATTGCTGTGGTCCCGCGGTGCTCAGCGATGTCAGAGTTCGCTTAAGATTCTGAGGGGTCTTGGGGTCCGCATCCTTGTCCTTTGGCTTCTTGGCTTTGAGGGAGAGTTGGCTAAAGCTGCGCTCAACAGCATCCATGTCTGTGCTTCCCTCTTGCAGAATCAAGAGGATGGTGCTGATCACCTCGAGACGGTTTTGTCGGTTTTCACAAACATCGGCGAGGACGCTGAAGAGGTAGTTGCGGATGGAGCCGATCTGGGCAATGAACATTAGACGAAGAAGAGTGGCGACTCCAGCCTTGTCCAGCATCTGTACTACAGTCCGTCGCTGGACCTTGTTCTCGTTGCTTTCTCCAGACTCGACCTGCGGCGCACCTGGCCGTCGAGCTGCCACGGGCGGGCTTCTGCCTGTGACGGCAGGATGAACGCTATGTTGCTGAGCAAGCAGGCGGGCTTGAGCAGCCATTTCTGGAGGCAAGTGGTCCATGATGTCCTCTCCCTGATCCATGAGTACCTGCTGGCGCAACTCGGGAGGAAAGGTCAATAGAATGCTTGCCGGGTCCATATCGACCGCGATCTGATCCTGGCCCGCGGTCGCTACCTGGCGGCGCTGCTCATCTCGCTCCCGTCGTCGCGCCTCTTGACGTTCTTGCTGGACGATTTCCAGTCGCAGGTCTTCGGGGAGGGCGTCCAAGAATTCTTGGAAAACTTCGCCTTGTTCGCCGGTGGCAGATTCATCTCGGGCCTGCGAACGTCTAGTGCTGACAGTCTGCGCAATGACCTCTTCTCTGAACTCCTCTGGTAGAGCGGCGAGATACTCAGGATCAATGCCAAGTTCGGTGACATCAACTTCCTCGCCCCGGATTATTGTCAGGACACGACTGCCGTCATCTGCCGTGTCGTCTGCGGAGGGTGCGGAAGCTTCTTGCGTTTCGACGCCTTCCATGGCTTGGGAAGGGACGGCCGCTTCTGGATGATTTCCTTGAACAGATGCCACATCGCGCTCGCCTGTAGCGGCAGCAGCTTCAGCAGCCAGGCGCTCTTGCTCTTCGCGCTCTTCCGCTTCTTTTCTCTCGCGGAGAGCCTTTTCTTCGGCTTCCTTGGCTGCCTTTTCTCGTTTTGCTTGCTCTTGCTGCTGCTCAAACTTCTTACGCTCCTCTTCTCGGATCTTGCGTCGCTCCTCTTCTTCAGCCCTGAGCTTCTTCTCAAATTCCATGGCAGGGGGGACTAGCTTCGAGAGAATGATGTTGATAAGCTTCTGGGCTTTCTCAACAAAGTGGGCCCCGCCGAACACCATTCGGGCCTCTTCCTGGTAGCGCTCAAAAGTTGTCTCGGGAGTGAAGGCAACGGCTTGTTGAGGCTCGTGGTAAGTGGTTTCACGGCGGTTATCCGTTCTGGAATCACGGGGTGCAACGTGGTACTCCCTCACTTCGCCACGTCCATTCTGGGTGATAGACAAGTGGACTGCAGACTGACCATGGCGCATAACCGGTAGAGATGCAACCAAGTCGTTCAGAATGGCGATGGGGCTGTTGGACAGATGCTGTCCACCAGGACCGAAAATATCAGGAGGCAGACGCAGGCCAATCATGCCGGAACCAGGCGCAGGGCGAGGAGATGCCTCGCGGCCTTGGCCGTTTCGGCGCAAGAGAGGGTTAACACCATCGTCGGCATTGTTCGGCGCGGCATTCGGTCTGTGTCGGGGAGAGAAATAGCTTCGGAAGTCTCCTAAGGGATCGCGGCCACCGCCAACCATGAATCCTGGGGGGAAGGGACTACGGTGTCCGTGGCGGTGACGGTGAACCTGATGAGGATGGCCGCCGAAGGGCTCGACAACGAGGGTATCCCATCCAAGGGCAGACGGGAGGTTGGGGGGCGGATGGTCGTCTAACAGGGAGTCAGTCATTGCGTTAGGTATTGTGGTGATTTTGCTTACGAGGGTAGTCCTCATCATAGATGAGCTCGTCTTCTTCCATGTCCTCATCATCATCCTCATCATCTGCAAATCAAGTCAGCAAGACCCAAACACAAGAGCGGTACTAGTTCTCTCACCATCTTCGTCACGACCATCGTCAATGTAGTGGTCTCCGAGATCGTCCATATCTTCGCCCTCGTAATCCTCAGGGTCCATCACTGCTCGGGCCAGATTGTCAATGATGTCGCCAGGCTCCATGCCGTGCATGTGAGCTTCCTCAAGCTCCTGAGCCTCAGCCTCATAGTCGACGTCTTCGTCATCCTCGTCCTCTTCTTCATCCGACTCGCTCTCCCATTCTGAGGCACCGTCATCCTCGATGGGATTGCCGTCTTCATCAACAATCTCCTCTACGATATCGACATGGTCGTCCATGTCCTCCATATCGTCGGAATCCATCTCGTCATCTTCACTTAGTTCGTCGTCATCTTCGTCCATGTCATCATCCTCATCCATGATGACCTCAACGACACCAGGATCTCCATGAAGACCCTCGATCTCACCCATTTCGCCAAGCTCTTCATCTTCGTCGCTGACGCCGCCTTCACCATCGTCGGATACGTCTTCGTCGCCATAGTCGAGCTCATCGCCATATTCATCGTCGTACATTTCCTCGTCATCATCTTCTATATATATATATATGTTAGGCAACAATCTTACGTTTGTAAAATGGGTTAGCGAACGTACCGTCTTCATCATCAGACTCGTCATCACTCCCACGAGGTTCGAGCATTCCAAGAGTCGAGTTGCGATATAGATCTGGTGTTTCTTCTCGGTCGTCATCCATGTCTGACATGGATGACGTCGAGATGATGTCGTCTTCTGCGTTCTCGGGAAGGGATGTCAAGGGAATAACATGCGAGCGGCTCAGTTCCTTGGCAGTATCTGTCAAGACACGAAGAACCCTGAGGACGTACTTGATGGCACGCTTGACACCGGCGTGGCTCAAGTCAACTTCAGCAATCGACGAAGTCAGCTTGTCGAGGTAACCCTTCTCGTACATCATCCTACGCAGCTGTGCCTGCGACCGGCCTTGCGCAGAGTCGAGTGTGCGTTGAGATGTTGACTCCTTGTCCTTTTCGCCAATGATGTGGTTCATCAACTCGGCCAGACATTGCATCTTTGGATAGCGGGTGTCGACAGGCTCTTCTGGTGTTGCCGCGCGCTCGTAGGCCTTGAGAATAGTATCCAAGACGAATTTGCGAACAAAAAGCAAATCGGGCTCGTCATCGTATTCGAACCTATCTCGGCTCTTGTCGATGACTCTTTCCCCAGTCTTGGCCACGAGTGCAACAAGGACCTGCTGAGCCTGGGCAGAGGTTGCTGCCTTCTTCTTAGACAAAATGCTGTCTCCGTTGTCGCTTAGATTGCCTTGGCAGAGCAGATCATGGATGAGGTAGTTCAAGACGTTCGACCGAGGCTTGACGGGCGTATTCGTTTGCATCGGTGCGCTCCGCTTGAAGTTGATGAACTCAACCTTCGTCTGGTTGTAGCTTTGGAGGAGCTCGGCGAGGCAGTTGAGCAGGAAGCAACGGTAAATGAAGATGGGGTGGTCCTCGGCCTTGAAGACCGGTTTCGACGACTTCTTGTCCTTGTCCTTGCTGTCGGCAGCATCTTGGGCCTCTGCTGCCCCGTCTTTCGACCCAGCTTCTGCGGCAGTAGTAGCAGGTGACGCAGCACTCTTGGGCTCCTTCGCTGCCTGCGAGGGCTCCTTGTCGTCAACTTCACGATAGTTGAGGAGTTCGCAAAGGAGGAAGTGAATGATGCCGTGAGGGTTTTCGACCACTGGTCGTTTCAGTTCGGTAACTGGCTTCGGCGCATCTGCCATCTCCTTGTCATCCGTCTCTGTCGATTGCTTGACGTCGTGAATTGATAGGTCCTCTGTTGCTTGTACAGCCGGTTCGACACTTGCGTCCTTGTCTGCGGAGTTGGTTTTGCCATCGGACTCGGGCTCCTTCAGTGCCAGTTGGTTAGCACGGCTGCTACCCTCACTCCCTGGAGTCCAGCGAGACAGCTTGGTCATTTCGTTGGTGACCTCGACGAACAGATCCGGAGAGCGTAGGGCAAGAGGGGCCATGTTGCGCAGGTATGTGCTGAGATCCAGATTCCTTTGGGTACGCTGAGGATTTTCAAACAAGTTGCGAATCTCAGCGCGCATGATTTGTTTGAGAGTCTCCTCGTCCTCAACGATATGTCTCAGAATGGCCATGATGCTGCCCGTCGTCTTGCTTTCCTTCAGGCGTGCTGCACCTGCACCGGCGAGCTGCTTGGCCATAACGAACAGACGTTGAAGGTTCTTCTTTTCTCCAACCTTCTGTGCAACGGATGGCTTCCGCGTTAGGATGAGAATTACTCGAAGGACTGAGGTTGCGAGAGTCTCTTCTTTGCCAAGCACAGGAAGCAGACGAAGAATCGCCTCTAGGAGCTCGTTTCGCTGGTCGTCTGACACGATCAGGTTGCGCTGAGGAAGCACCGGCGGCACAACCGCCTCACTATCGGTGGCAGGAGGCTTCCACTGGGCTTCCAGTGGCTGCTCATCGTACGACAAGAGCAGCTCGACAATCAAAAGGATGTAAGGGATCCAAGGAGGCAACTCTTCGTTCGATGTCGGAAGGACCTTCAAGTTGAGAAACGAAATGTACTCGTCCACCTTTTCTCTCAAAGTATCAATGTTGCATTTGAAGAAACTCTTGTCTTGCATCAGAAGAGCCAGGAGGTGGGCGTACGCAGCAATGCTAGTGCCGTTGGATTTCGAGTCACTGTCATCGAAGGACAAAGATGTCAGCGCATTGGCAAGAGTCGCGCCGACTTCGTCGCGAGCTTCGTCATTTTGCTGGCGGAACACCATGGCGCTGATGAGCTCAGAAAGTTCAATGGCTGAGTGCGGGTGCGCCCGGACAATGTCGAGGGATCGGTCAATGAGGTTCTCCCGTAGCTTTGACCGCTCATTGTCAAGACTCTCTTTGCTTGTCGGATGGGTTTCGGTTTGGGCCTGGTCTTCGGTGGTGACCGCTGGAGCAGATGTGTTGGCTCGGGCTTGAGCTTCGGCAACCACAGCGGGGCTTTCGTTGCCGTTGCCGCTCGACTCAGCAGCCGCTCTATCGCCTAGGTCGCCAAGCACGGCATCTCCAAGCAGACGGTCCAACTCGGGTGTGGCAAGCTCGGGTGCCACATCGACTGCCATCGCATCAGCATCGGCGGAAGCTGCAGGTGCAGACCCTTCGGCTTGGCTTGAAGAACCGGACGGTTCAGGACGCTCAGTGGTATAGGCATCTTCAGGAGGCACCGGGTTCCGTTGACCTGCCTTGCCAGCCTTGTGGAGGCGGCTGTACTCCGTCGCAGATGGTTGGTTGCCATTGGCTCTGAAAACAGCTTCACGGGCCAGCTCCAAGTCGGCACCGTCTTCCTTGAGCTGATCAATCAAGATATGGTGAGCCTGCCAGTTGAACGGGACTGGCGATTTCTTGAAGAGCTCGACAGCGGGCCTGTCTCGAGGAGACGGTTCGTGGTCGCCTGCAGAGATAATCTTTAGAATCTCGATGACCTTAGCCACCGTCTCAGGCCGTAGCTTCTCAATCAGAGCAGACTCCCAAGTCTCACGGATCACCGGAAGAACGGCCATTCGCACGTCCACAACAATCTGGTGAGCAATGGGGGCTTCTGGGCGTCTCTCGGCCGAACGGGGCAAGAGTCCAAATTGCGCTGTCGAGTCGGAGATGTTCTTGCCGTTGACGAGAGCCGCGAAAAACTCAAAGATCTTCCCGAGACCGAATGATGCTACCCTAGCACTGGCAGTGGTTCCAGCATCAGAATCTCCAGTGTCCTTGCAGATCTCTGCAGAAAATCGTCGTACCATAGCCGTCAGAACAAAGAAGCCACCCTGCTCCAAGAAAGCTACAAGTACAGGCATGACAACCTGAACCGATGATCGGTCGCCGGATGATCGTGCGGAGTCCATTAGCATCTCTGTCAATGTGTGGAGCATGATGATCCAGTAATGGTACTCCTTGGCCGTAGGTTCAGCAAGTCCAACTGAAGGCGCTAGCTGTCCCAGAATCGTGCCGGACAGCTGCCTGGCAAGATCGATGTGCTTTGGACGGGAGTAAGGATCGCGCTCGCGCCTTGGGAAGAGGGCCTTGCCAAGTTGTTGGAAGAAGGGGAATGTAGACGGCACCATGGAGTGAAGGAGGATGCGAAGGGTCTCGTAGTTGCGATACCGAGGTGTCGCCTGTTCCTGCTTGCTTGGGCCTTTGTGTTGAGTACTGGGACCCATCGTCGGGACAGTACCAGGAGCAGCACCCAATGACTCAGCTGGTGCTGTGATGGTATCCGTCTCGGGCTCGCCGGTCGTCTGAGTTCCAGTAGGTCCACCGAACGAGACCATAACGTCGCTGCCGGGAGCCGGTCTCTTCGCCCACCAGTGTTGCGGCAAAACGTTGTGCTCTGCGCCTTCCTCCGCCAGTACAGCCTTTAGAAGAGGCCCCAGTGACTTGACCAGGTCTAGATAGTAGTCAAACACATTGATGGGATAAAGCTGAACTGAGTTGGAGCGCGGCGAGGACGTAAAGCACTCGTACAAAGTCTTAATGAGCGACTGCGCGGTGAGAAGAGCCTTGACCATCTTGGTGCCGTTGTAAATCCGTTCTTGCGTCTCGGCATCGAGATCCCGGACTTGGTCCACGGTCAACTTGTCGTCTGGGGTCAAGAACGGGCCGAAGTAAGGAGAGTCTTTTCTGTACTCGGCTAATGGCTTGAGCGTCTCTACTGAAGCCTGTGCGCGCCTAAGTAGTGAGGGCAGACCGAGGACCGGAGACTGCTCGACAAGCTGGGAAATGACCAGGTGCAGTGTCCGGGATGCGTGTGAATCGCAGAAGTCGTGCGGAAGGCTGGGCAGTTCTGCAACGTCCAACAACAACTCGATTCCTCCATGATTAATGAAGTAAGCCTTCAGAGTGTTGTTATTGAAATAGGCAGAGAGGAAGCTGGACAAGGCATAGACATAAGGCGTGATGTCATCGTAGGCCGTTGCAGATGAGGATGGCTCCTCACTGCTTGTAGCTGCCTTTTGATTTGACGTTTCAGCCGCATCCGACATTTCAACATCTGCGTCGCCACTGCTCTCCGTTGCTTTGCCCTTGGGAGAGGTAGCAGCGAGGCGCTCCTTCAATGCCTCGTCGGCGGCGGCGGCGGGCTTCTGTGTACCATCTCCCAAAAGAAGCTTTGCGCCCCAGCCAGCAGTCCTGGCCTTGTAGACACCCAAAGACCTCACCCGAGCGACCATGTCAATAACAGCATTCGAGATTGGACGCCTCAGGTTGGGGTGGTGACGGGCAAGCTCATCAAAGCTAGCTCCGACGTTGCTAGCAAGATGGGGGTCGGTTTCCATAGTGTTAACATGAGCTGGGCTTTCGAAGATCTCCAAGAAAGACTCGAGGGCGCGAGAGGATGCCACCATTTTCATGCCGGCATTGTTCAGGCAAATGGAATTGAGAACCTGCGGGACAACGTTGATGGCGTCAGAGGTTGGCAGAATACCTTGAGCCAACGGACGAGTGTCGTGGGATGCCGCCAACTCATCCTCGGGGGGTGGGTGGGGGCGGGTGTCGGCCTCGATCTGGATAGAGGCATCGGACACGTCAGGGCTGCTCTCATCGTCGTTGTCGTCACGACTACTCTCATGATCCCTTTCGTCTGCCGTTTGTGCCTCTGCGTTGTCTCTTGTTTGTTCCTCCGATTCCTGAGGAGGTGGAATGATAGGTTGAGACGCGACAGGGCGGCCGGTGATGGCTTCCAGGTAGGTGACGATCATACCAGACTCGGAGATGGCGGCAAAGCTCGTGGGGTCGTTGTTGATGAAGTCGCTCAACACCGTGACCGTGTTAGTCCACAGGACGGAACCGAAACGCTTCGTGTTCTGCATGATATCTCGAAGGCTGACCAGCAACTCTGACTTATCCACAAGATTACGTAGGAGTCTATCGGTGTTGCCTCCGTAACTGTAGGAGTTGGTCATCATGTGATGGACGAACTTGAGGACCCACTTCAGCGTCTGCTGTTGACTGTAGGGAATCTCGTAGTCTACGACCTGACACATATGTTCTGGCTTGTTTCCCTGACCAGATTCGACCAGCTGCTTCGATTCGGCAACAGTCGTAACAAGCAGATCGGAAATGGCATCAAGACCAGACCCACTGAAGAACGTCTGGAAGGCGTTCTGGTAAGACCAGATCAGGCCGTCAATGAAGGCTAGGATCATGGATTGATTGCGTTGAGCAACGTCGGACCTGATCTTCAGGATCTCGACTAGGATATCCATAAGTCCAGCGGTAACCATTTCAGCACCTATTCTGGTAGACATTGCCAAATGGGTGGTTAAAGAGAAGAGGTTGGTGCGCCACTGATCGACCTCGATAGTGTGAATGCCGCGGTCGGGTTCGTCCGTCTTCATGCCCGCGACTGCCTTACGAATGACGTAAAGGAGGATACCGTGGTTAACGTTCGCGTTTAAAGCAGACAGAACATCCTGATATCTCGCCGCGTAGTTGGAAATAACCTCAAGGAGAGCGAGAACGATGGACTGAAGCCACAGGGGCACCTGAATGGATCCATCGGCCGGGGGATGAATGAGTTCGGCTAGCTGATAAACCAACTGGTAACGCCGGGTCTCGTCGTTGTCGTGGCGCAGGACCTTTTCGATGAAGGTGGACTCGGGGTGGATAAACGCCAGATTTGTAATGGCGAGCAAGCGGACGGCAAGGGCTTGCTGCCGCGAGTCCGCACCATCGAGGAGGGCTTTGGCAACTCTCAACCGGTTGAGTACCTCGTACCTTGTCGACGGCGGCATATCCGCCGGGCATCGCGAAAGAAGCTCGTAAATGGAGGTAGATGCCACGATCGATTGTGGCAGTTCAAAGGTCCTCTGACTTGGGTTGGGTTGCTCGTTGAAGTTACCGGGACTCCGAACACTCAAGGGCGACGTGTCTTCAGCCCCGAACTGACGAGCCGAGCGAGGGGTGTTGTGCTGGGACCCAGCCGTGGTGCTACGTCTCAGGGGAGTGGGCGTAGAGGGCATGCTAGACGCAACACGATCTGGAGCTGCCGGGGCAGGCTGTTCTTTCGCTGTCGAGGACGCCGTGTAAGTGATCTTGATATCACCCCAGCCGTTCCAACGACCGTTGTCTGATGTGAGGACAGCGCCCAAGTCGTTGGCAAACATGACCGCTGCATTCTTCTGGTTCGCCGCGAGGGCCTTCTCTTTGCCTTTGGTGCTTGAAGTGGGTGTGGCGGCGGCCACCGAGTCTGAAAGGCTAATGATGGGAGTCTTAGAGAAGGGCTGGGCGAGGTTTTGCACGCGGTCGAGGTCAATTTGATAGTGGTTGCCCAGCAGTGCCGTGCTGACCGTTCGGGAAGCGCTGCCAATCCGCTTGACAGAAGCCTGATACCGTTGTGCCAACTCGGCGCTGACTTGCAAAGTAGCAAGAAGGACCGACAGGACCGTAGTGTTGAGCAACTTGTTCAACACCATGCTGCTGGAATAGATGCTTCTGTTGCCGCAGTGCTCCAAAAGCGTACGGGTGAATTTGAGGACAGCTTCAATAAGCTGCCTGTCACCATCTTCCTTGTAGCCCAGCTTGGACAAGCTCTCGGCATCCCATGTCTGGTCACCATATGATTCAGTCTTCGCGCCTCGATTGAGGAGAAGGTCGCAGCCGAAATCACGGTTCTGGGGGCCCTGATCGAGGCTGTAGGTGGTGGAGAAGCAGTCCAAGACGTCGTCGAACCTGTTGAGGAGGGGGATCCAATGGTAGAGATCACCTCTCGGGAACGGCCATCTCGTCGGGAACTTGGAGAGGTGGTCTGGAAGAAGAGGCAAGGGGGTCGAGCAGGCCGACGAGACGAAGTCCTTGAGCCATGGAGACTAGGGGTGGTTAGCCGAGCTCGCCGCCGGACAAGGATGCAAAGCGCGGGCATAATGAACTTACCAAAGTCTCAGCATGCTTGGGCTGCATCTGCTTCGTTATCTTCCCCATCGTGGGCGAGCGCGGCAGGGCCGCAGGTTCATAAGTGCAGCCTTGCTAGCTAGCCCGGGTCGGAGAGTGAATGTCTTGATGGCGCAACGGAGATCTTATTGGCGTTGGCGCAAACGGAACAGACGCGTCGCCGTAGAGGGTATTGTTTTTTCGATAGTATACAGCCGAGTGGAGGAAAGGGAAAGGTAAAGGTCACTGGTCCGGTGAGAAGTGAAAAGAAAGAGGCCGGGTGATGACGGGAAAGCTTGAGTCAAGAAGGTACAGAGATGCAAGGCCGGGTGCAGGACGTCCTCGCAGGCTACAGTACAGCTTCACCAGGCAGAGTGGGTTCGGTCGTCGTTGTCGTTGTCGTCGTCGTCAAGGTGGTGCGCGTCGCTCGGAGAGAATTTCGTAGTTTCCGTGCGAGAAGCAGGCGGCAAGATCAAGCCGTCGGTCGCAACGAGTGTCGGGGTGTTGGAGGTGAGGTGGGAGTGGGAGGCGGGATAGGATGTTGGAGAGTGTGGTGAAAAAGAAGTTGCAGATGTCAAATCGGTAAGGAAAGGTAGGTGCGGTTACAGTGGGCCCTTTGCGTAATAGCAAGGTAGGTAGAGGTAGCTTCCTAGGAAAGTGCCCTCACTTTTTGGTGGAAAGGTCAGCGTCGGGTGGTCTATCGCCTTGCGGGCGGTCAGTCAAGGTGGGAGGAGTAGGCGGGCAGTTTGCAGGTGGTTTGGAGAGCGCACTGTGCAGCTGGGCGGAATTTCCCATTCGAGACAGTGTTAATAAACCTCAGAGACAGTGGCAGCGGTATGACGGGAGGAAGAAGGATAGCGGGGATGTGAGTGCACGGTTCACCCTCCGCTGGGCGGGACGCGGTGCCAGGAACTCGAAGGCTCGACGTGGAAGCGTCTTAGTCAAAAGGTACGTACCGCGAGGCAGATACGGCAATGAGTCTATCCACAGACTGCAGCTTGCCTTCCACCACTTTGCAGTCGACAGTGTAAGGAAGTTCGTGTGTCTAATGTCACTGGCTCTGGATCTAGTGTCCGGTGTCTAAATCTTCTAAATCAACGTCTGGAGAGTACCTTTCCAGATAACATAGGTGGTGCAGGGCCGACGAGGCAGCATTGACGCCTCATTCTTGTTTGTTGCTCAAAAGCCCAAAACAACGCCTACAAGACCACGTCTCCCGGCCCAAGGCTTTACCTGAGGAGTAAATGACATCGATCTCCTGTCCCGACCCCAAATCGCACCGAGTCCTCATCGACTGAGGCTTTTGACATCACCTCTATTCGTGTACAACGACAAATAGGTATTTGACAACTTACAGGACCGGAGCAAGTGTACTCTGTACTTCCAAGCATATTGGGCTTTTGGGCTAGGCCACAAACCTCCACCGAACTACGTCGCTGGCGGTGAAAATATCGAACAGTCGTCAATGTCCACTCAAAATAGGTACAGGGGCACAGTGCGATGTCATCATGGGGCTGCCGGTGTTGTGCACCCACAATGCATAACCGGGTTCAAGCACCAAGAACACTTGGCTCTGGAAGCTCCTTTTCAAATCCTCAAGAGGCCATCGAGAGCTTAGAATGACCCGTGATGACGAGGACTGCACCGTGCCGGAAAGTTATTTGCTGGGAACCCATTTAGCTAGAAGAATCCATGTGACGGGACCAGCCACGTGGGAGAGCGGGATCCTTGGACAAGTCCAGTTTGCATGCCATGCGCTGGCAGTGAGCTCTGCCCGAAGACAAGATTGGAGGTAGCCCTAGCCACAAGGTCTCGTTACACTGCCGGTCTCTCCGGTTTAGCGGGAAAGAGGAATGTTTCCTGCTCTGAACTCCACAATAACAATAACAAGTAAGACTGAATGCCAGTTCCATCTGACTCCTACCACTGAACGCGACGAGTTGCCTCATGTGGCTGATAGTTATGGTAGAACCTTTGTGTGTGGCTAGACATTAGCGATTGAGGCAGTACCTAAGCCAGTATGAACGCCTTGGTAGCATTCCAGTCTCACGACACACAAACCTGCGCTGGTCGAGGGCTGACAAACATGGCATTTACATCTCAGTGGCTGACCTGGCTGACCTGGCTGACCAAGAGTTGCGGCAAACGCTCTGTTGGTATCTATATGGTGTCAACGTCCAAGAACAAGTGACGGATGGATGGGTCCGGCCGACCGGCTGTCGCTCCTATTGCCGTACCACACAAGGAGAAGCGTTTCCAGCGGCCTCGGCACCGTCGTCCCCCGAAGCCCGTCCTGGGTCCAGAACAACCGAAGGGCGGCGTAACGCCGGGCCTGCGGGCGGGCGGCATCGATTATAGACAAAAAAAGGGGGAAAGGCAAGGGGGAGGGCGGACGAGATCTACCATCGACTGCAACGCCGCGAGAGTATGGAGATCGCACCAACCGGGAAAGGCTGGCGCTACCAACGGTGTACTCAGAGCGCTGGTGGCTGGCCGAGACATGTCGTGTACCGGGCAGGTATCCTGCCACCCTAATTGCTCTGCTCCGGCGGCCCAGCCATCGTGCCAACCAAAACGCCGACTTGTGCTGCAGGGGCTGCAGCAGCAGCAGCAGCAGCTGGGCTGAACGAGACAAGACTGTTGGATGATAAGCTCGTCTCGGGGAGACGCGCGCACATGCCCAGCACTCCAGGAGCCAAGACAGCAACAAACAAACAAGACATGGCACGGCGGTACTTGCTGTTAGCCTTTTGCAGTGTTGGTTGCGTTGCGTTGCGCAAGTCGCCCCCTCAAAGCATCGGATGAAGGCATGGTAATACTCAGGAAAAAAAAAAAGGGGGGGGGGGGGGGGGGGTGACAACGCTCTCGTACTCATGAGATTGGTCTTTTCAAGATTGGAGAGGCTATTGGAAAACCCAGACCGCTACATCGGACCACTTTGCTCAGATCCAGGGTTGTTGGATGTCCTTTTTGGAGACGCGCCTGAGGAGGAGGTCACTTAGCGAGAGGAATAGATGAACCGAAAAAGCTTCTGGGAGGCTGAAAAGGGCGTAGGAAATGCTGGGCAATCATCAAGAAACAGCAGCTTCCCTGCCCCGCCGATCCCAACCAATTTCCTTTGGCTGGCCTGCGGGCTGCTTAGTGTCGACTGTCACTGGAGGAGGGCCGCCCCTGTGGCAGATGGCATTTTCACAGTGTTTGGTGTATTTTTCCTCTTCTTTTTTTCGGCTGGTTGGGCGTGTACAGGGCTGGCCTTTTCCGGAGAGGAATTCACGGCATTTAGACCCCCGAAACAGAGAGCGATCCCGTGCCGTAAGCGGCGCGCTAAGCTATCAGTGGTTGACCCCCTTCTCGTCCCTTCCTTTCCCCTCCTATCCTGCCCTGCTTGCCATTGTCCCCTGGCCGCTCCCAGTGCAAGTTTGAATCGAGAAAAGGCCGTGGTGGATCTCAAGAGTGCTGAGGATCGATGCTTTGGGCGAATAATACGGGGACTCACCTTACGGCCACTGCTGTCCACTCCGCTTCTCCTCGGTAGACTGCCTCCAGGTCCCAGTCAGGTAGGTGGGTAGGCAGGTACTGAGTCACTCCGTAACGCTGCAAAGATACATCTGGAGGGTCCCATATGCGGTGAGGCTCAGCTTCGTTCAATTAATTCCCCATCCATCCCATCCCCCATCCCCAGCCAGAAGGACAACAGAGAAAAAAAAGGGAGGGAAGCACAACTTCTCGCGCGCCACACCCGTTCCTCTCTTGACTATCAGCCCTCGGCCCTCGACTCTCGGTCATCCGTTCTCCTGGCAAGATCACCAACGAAAAACATTTCAACGTCAAAGCAGCAACCAACGACGCACCCTCGACCCTGCATCCACGAAGGCCACAGCACCGTATTAAGGGTATTCTTCAGCAGCACAGACAACACAGTGTACAATTGCCTGTCTACCGTAGTGCTGGAGCGCCCCCCATCTCCATGGCCACCAACTAAGGTAGTTTCAAGTCCGACCTTGACCTGGAGAGAGCCCATCCCACCATACTGCACACGTATACATACACACACCCACACACACACGCGCGCGCGAACATAGGTCAGCGCAAGTTGACCTACGATCCTCGATCTCGCCATGTCCCAGCCAGGCGAGCTTGCTACGACCGTTTCGTCTGAAGCCACAAAGGAAACGAAGGAGAAGAGACTCTCGACTGACTCCGACTCGGATAAGGAGAATGTAACGCTCCCCTTCCTCCCTTGATGCACCACCCACCCCGGCCTCAAGGCAGATGCGGCACCAGACGCCGCCCCCGAAAAAGAACAAGTTTCGCTGACATGATGGGGAAAGCAGCAGGATGCCTTCGAAGATGCCGTTGTCGACGTCGCCGAGGTCGCTGAGGTAGCTGAGATAGCTGAGGTCCGCTCCCTTACCCAGAGAACGCCTTCAGTCTCGAGACCGCCACCCCCGAGGAAACGGACCCTGAACCCTCGAAGAAGGAGGAGATCGAAGACGAAGAGGAGGCAGCAGCTCCGCCATCATTGGCAAAGGAAGACAGCCACTTTGTCGACGAGGAGTTCAAGAGCGACGATGACGATGGCGAGATCAAGCGAAAAGCGTCTCCCGTATCGCACCGTCTCTCCAATACGTCAGACCTGGACGATGTCAAGCTGGACGATGACCATCCTGCCCCACAAGAACCAGGTTTGTTGTTTCGTCGCATAAACTGATTGACGTGTGTCAATATGGCTAATTTTAAATGCAGAAACGAAAGTTGTTAGCCCTGTCGAAGAGAAGGCGCCACCCAAGAAAATGTCCATTAGCAGCATTACTGGTGCCCTCCCCTCCATGCCGTGGTCGCCCTCAGCAGAGCCCTCGCCCGCCAAATCCCCGGTAGCCCCAACCGCCCCCCTGGCAGCTCCTGCTGCTGGCCTACCACCACCTCCAGGACCCCCGACTAGGAAGCTCACAAGCCCCTTCTCCTGGTTATCTCGAAACAGCACAAGCAAGGAGAAGGAGACCTCGCCGCCGCCCCAAGCTTCGCCCCGACGCAATACCGCCAGTTCCATCGCAACTTTGACGAGCAACCCCGAGATGATGCTCAGTAGGCTGGACGAAGAGAAGGAGGGTAACGGCAACATCGGCGTGCCCCGACATAGCTTGAAGGACCGCTTCAAGATGGTGCGATTACGGGAGGAGGCGGGCATCACACTGTCAAATGACGACGACAAACCTGTGCCACCGCCCAAGGGATTGGGGTTGAGCACTCCTCCTGCTCAGAATGGTAACGACAGGGAGCTTGGAGCCGACCAACCGCCCAAGTCACCCCTCCCCACCACCCCGAACCCGGCATTGGCCCCAGGGACGGTATCTGGAGTCTCGGCCGGTCCATCAGACATGTCCGACTCTCAGGTGGACTGGGATCTGTGGCAGTCTGTCGTATACGAAGGCCCGGCAGTCGTTGCGCGGACCAGCGCTGAGGAGTTGAACAGAGCTATTGCCAGTGGCATTCCCAACGCCATCCGAGGAGTCATATGGCAGGTCTTGGCCCAGAGCAACAACGAGGAGCTCGAGATCATGTACAGAGAGCTTGTGGCTCGAGGCACCGACAAGGAAGTCAACCGGAACAGCCAGAGCACTGTCAGCTCTGGCAGCAACGGGAACCTCAGCATACAGAACGACGTTGTCAATTCTTCTGCCTCGTCGGTCCATTCGGAGCATTCAGGCGCAAATGGCATGCCTTCACCTCACGAAAAGAGCGCCGAGGCTGTGTTGAAGACACAACAGGCCGCTACCGCGGCGAGACAAAAGAAGCAAAAGGAGGACAACGCTATGCTGCAGAAGCTCGAGAAGACCATCCGACGGGACATGGGCGCGAGAACCAGCTTCTCCAAGTATGCAGCCGCCGCTGGGCTCCAAGAAGGCCTCTTCGGCGTGTGCAAGGCGTATGCCCTGTTTGATGAGGGTGTCGGCTATGCCCAAGGCATGAATTTCCTCATCATGCCGCTCCTGTTCAATATGACGGAGGAGGAAGCATTCTGCCTGTTGGTTCGCTTGATGAACCACTATCACCTGCGCGACCTCTTCATCCAGGACATGCCGGGTCTTCACAAGAACTTGTACATCTTTGAGCGCCTGCTCGAGGACTTCGAGCCGGCTCTCTACTGCCACCTCCGCCGCCGCAGCATCTCGCCCCATCTCTACGCCACCCAGTGGTTCTTGACGCTCTTTGCCTACCGCTTCCCTCTACAGCTGGTGCTGCGCATCTACGATCTGATCCTGTCCGAGGGTCTGTCTGCGATTCTGCGCTTCGGCATCGTTCTGATGCAAAAGAACGTCGCTAACCTGCTCGCCATCTCGGATATGCAGCAGCTCACTGTCTTCCTCAAGGACAAGCTGTTCGACGCCTACATCGACACGGCACCAAGCGCAGGAAGCATCTTGGAGAACGGCTTTTTTGGAAGCTCCAGCTCCAGCATGGACAAGGAAGTGTACCGCGCCGACCAGTTTGTCCGGGATGCTTGCGATATCAAGATCACTCCTGAGATCCTCAAGGCGTACACTCTCGAATGGGAAGAGAAGACAAGGGCGGAGAAGGAGCGCGAGGCAGAGCTCGAGCAGTTGCGGAGCGCCAACGTCAACTTCGCTGTGAAGGTGCGCAAGCTTGAGGAGCGAGTCGAGGCGTACGACAGCGAGCAGGCTGCGCTCGCGACGGAATTGGTACATACCAAGGTCGAGAATGAGGAGCTCAAGGATGAGAACGAAAGTCTCAAGGGACAGGTTCGCGAGTTGCGCAACGTCATCGAGAAGCAGCCCGAAGAGCTTGAGAACGCATGGAAGGCCGAGCGTGACGATCTCATGAAGCGTAATCAGAAGGTTCACGAGGAGAACGAAAAGTTGGAGAAGGAGTTGGCAGAGTTGGAGGAAGAGCTTGTGCAGACGAAGATGCAATATGCCGAGGTAAGAAAAGTCCCCTTGATCCTTACCGACAATCATCCATTGACATTCATGACAGATAAACTCTCAGCACGAGACCCTTACTCGCAAGTGGACGGACCTCAAGCGGCAGTTCGCCTGAAGTGAATTTTCCGTTACAAACCCTGGTATACCCAGAAGCAGAACTCTCTGAGCATCTTAATGTACAAAAGTAATGGTAGAGAATCCCAAAGTATGGCGGTTTGTGTGTGGTTGCAGGCCGAACGCACATCTGGGTGCCAAGCTGGCTATGGGCAACAAGGAACCAAGAGGACCCAAGAAGTGGTCAATCATGTTTGATATCCCAAGAAACATTTGCACAACAGGAAGAAAGTTAAACAGAAATACGTCGGTCAAGACAAATCCAGGCAGGGAGTTGTAATTGACTGGCCAGCCGCGCCCGGCAGCATCATGACGGGGTTCATGCCAGAGGCAAGCCATGAGGCACATGGGGGAGTTCACGGTGAAGAGGATCTCGGTTTCGAATGGTAGACTTTTTACACCTACATCGTCAATTACAGAGCATTACGCGCCATTTGAAGAGCCACGGCAGGAGTGGATGAGCCAGTATGTGTCTGAGGCAGGCAAAAACTTGGTGGTATAGTCTTTTTGAGTTCTTCCTAATAAACCCATAATCCGTCCGTCGGCCCGGTTTGCTTTTCCCGAGCCTACATGGTATTGTAAGCTGATCACGCCCCCCGTTGGTGGCTTTGCCAGACTGACGAAAAGCAAAACCTGTTTGAACACCAAGAACAACCTAAGAGCCCGATAAAATGTTTTTTTTCATTCCCGTTAACGTGAAACCCATGAGAGAGTCAGTTATCTAGTGTTTTCCCCCACCATGCCGTTACCCCAACGCGACGCTGGTTAGCGAAACATCACAGACTCATCGTAGAGACGAAGAGCGTAACGTTTACTTGTGGAGCTTGCGCTGGTAGAAGGCGAGCTCCTCACCCTCGAGGATGTATCCGTCGCAGCGGCCGGACTGGCCGGGGCGGGAAGAGATGACGGCGTACAGACGACCGGCCTCGAACTGCTTCTCGAGGGCGTTCTCGACCTTGCCCTGGGCGGCGAAGCGCTCAGCCTGCTTCTTCTCGACAGACTTAGACTTCTTGACCTCCTCCTCCTTGGCGACGGTGCCGGCGGCCTGCTGCTTCTGCTGGCGACGACGGCCGAGGTTCTGGCCGTAGTGGGCCTCGTACCACTGACGGAAGGGGCGGCGTCGATCTGGACGACGGCGGACTTGGTCAAGGTGTTTGTGCGGACGAGCTCGTTGTTGGAGGGGTGGTAGGCGACGCCGATGACACGGGTCTTGCGGGTGCAGCCCTCGGAGGCCCAGGCGAAGTTACCGCTGTCGAGGCGGAGGGCGCGGTACTTGTGGTTACCGCCGCGGGTGCGGACCGTGTGGACTCGCTTGGGGCCGATACGGGTGTTGGCACCCTGGCGACCGGCCTCGAAAGCGCGCTTCTTCCCTGTTGAGCAGAAAGGTCAGAACGCATGCTTGATTAGAGCATACGGGCTTTCGAATGTGTTACGCACGGTAGTAGGCGCGCTTGGCACCGGAGGCGGAGCGCTTGTGGCGGGAATCTCTAGAGATACCCATGATTGCTTATGCTGTTCGGAAGAAGAGGGGTTAGCACAGGTTCTGACCGAGTCTGGATACGACAGAAAGAAAGCTGGGATTGAGTCTCCTCTTCTTCTTCAAGAGATGTAGAGACGGGAAGACTGGAGTGGGATGGAGATTTTCGAATGTCGCCAGGGAGATACCGCGAAATGCCTTTCTCTGCTCCGACGGAGAGCCAGGAGAATGAAGATTGGGAGATCGTGGTGTATCGTCCGTCGCGACAGTCTATCCGTCAAAACTATGTGATGCTTCTGCTTCGCGTTCAACTAACCTGATGGTGGCTCAGAGGCAATCGACTGGTGGCTGGCCGGCGTTGGGTGGTTGGATTGTCGAGGTTGTCGGGAATGAACTTTTTCGGGAGAATGAGAGATTCGAGAGGAAAGGACGCCTGGTAATTTTTTGTGCGGGCTCGCTAACCCCACAGGCACAAACTTGGGAAGGTGCACGGGCCATGCTAGGGCATGTTTTGCGCCTGAGGTTGGACCGTTCCCAGAGAATGCTCATTGCAGGCCTGTAATTGGCCAGGCGCCGAGGTGGAGGGGCTGTCCTCGGTGAAGACCCAACGAGATCCAGACCGAGACCGGCTCACCGATAAGCTCTACTTTGCAAAGCGGTACCAGGACCTTTGAGGTGACAGTATCCCTCCTTGCCCGACACCATTGGCGCTGGACGGACCAATGAGGATCTCATACCAATAACTCCTAGCTGAACTCACATTTCCTCCGTTGATAGATGTCCTATGGAGCTGAGGATCACCACCAACTAAACCCCTGAACCGGTGTGAGCACTACAAGAGTCTTAAGCCTGTGTGGATGCACAACAAACTTGGCCCAGAGACCTTGAATCGCCCGTTTGAAGAAAACGAGGTTAATTGAAAAAGACTTGACAATGGCCCCGTTGGCCAGTTCTACTTATTCGTCAGGTTCCCAAACCTCCGACGCACTCCCATATGGGCTTCGCACCAGTACAGAACATTGCGAGTCCGCCCTGCCACTCTATTAATCAGGAGACTATTAGAGACGGCCACGCATGAGTAGTTATAGAGTAGAGTTTGAAAGCTTCAATTTCATTTCCAAAATGTCCTTCCCAGCTGGCATGATGGACTGAAACAGGCCGAAAATCTTTACGATTCCGATACTGGACAACCCTTCGATCGTCCGCGGCCAAAGCTGTCAATGGCGCCATTCCTTTGCATTTTACATAACCACAACACAGAGAAGGCGAACAGATGTTCCATTATAGCTTCATCTGAGTTCCAGCCTGCATAGTTCACTTTCCCTGCCCCGACGCCCATCAACTCAACGCATGAAATCTATGCAAGGGTTTTACACAAGACCCTTCTTTGCTCCTGTCAAAAATATGACAGCGAACCACACCTTTTTTTCTCAATCGCGACATCGTGATGCGCAACACCTCATCTCATGTTTTATGTGGGAACCTTTCGTCTGGTTCGATTCCTCCTTGTCAAATCTTGCAGGCTTCTGCTGTCTCTGCCAATGAAGGTGTGGCAAAACAGAGGGGGAAGAAAGTAGAGCCCGCCTCATCTGTAACGCAAAGAGACGGACATTAAGACCGATCGCCTCATCGGATCCGGGATCTTGTCCGCAAAGCAACCTGCGACCTAGCCTAGCCTAGCCTGCTCACAAAGACTTATCGAAAAGCCCCCGCTTTGAGAGTCGGATCTCTCAAGCATGGACTATGTCAACAAGAAACAAACTGCTCACGGCAGTGCTTGACGGGCCGCAAAATTGCCCGAACTGGACTTCCCTCGAGCCCCCCTCCCCATTGGGACTGACGGTGGCTCCGTCTGTTTCCTGCTCATCACTACTGAAAGGAACACAAAAAATGGATGATAGGAAACATTGATTTGTTGAAACTTTTGAAAGAAGTGAATTGGCCTGTTAGAAGGCACGCTTTGTAACGCGCAGCGACCTCGTGAATAAATATCGTGTGAGGCCGCAAAACAGCCAGATCTGACATGCCTGTTTGTCAAGTGCTGTGATGCTTTATATACATTATAAGTGGCCGCCGAAGGTTTCCTCGACGGCATGCGTATGTACCGGGCAACCCGCCCAAAGTATTTCGCCAGAGGAGTATCAGTCGTCCGACAACCAGCCCGTGCCGTCGCGTATGTTCCCCCGACTTTTTCGCCTGGCCATCGGCCGTCCTGCAGGGAAATAAGGGTCCTCCATCACGTACTGGGAGGACGGTATACTCGATGTTTGCGATGACTGGGTGTCGTTCTTCACTTTGATGATGCCCATCTCCACGCTGTGCGCCAACGACGGCTTCCCGAGATCCAACGGCAGAATGTTCTCCATGTTATCGGTGTTGCTAAGTATCGTCGAAGGACCATAAGAGCTTGAGCTCACCGACAGCTTCCCACCAGCTTGGCCTTTTGTTGCGCGGGCATACGCATTCGGGCCTAGGTATGGCTTGGTCCCGCCTATCGTCGTTTGTTGGCCTGGATAGTACACTTTTGAGTATTTTCCTGTCGATAGGCCGAGAGCCTTGTTCAGGGCGGGGAATCTCGATATGAGCGGTCTGAGCGACGGCACGCCGGAGCAGATGATCAGGGCGCAGACCTCGACCTCGGACCAGAGCAGGGGATCGGCAACCAAGACTGCGATGGTCAACGGTGAACATTTGCCTAGCTAGGGGCCACTTACAAGTAACGTCTCGGTCGAAGGCGTTGATGTAGCTCACCCTGATAATGGAGATGACACAAACACTACCAACCCTTAGCGATGTCTCGATGGATCTGGGCGAGGGCACTTACAGTAAGCCTAGGGAGAGCATGAAAATAACACCAATTCGCTTTGCAACCCGCAATTGCAACTTCCAAATGGTCGGAATTGGCTGGATGAAAAGGACCAGGTCTGTCAACAGCTTGATGACGAACTAATTCGAGTTAGCCGGATGTCGTTAAGAGTTTGACTGTTTAAACATACGGCAGAGTAGTAGAAGACGGTCAAGTCCAAGCACGTCCCGGGCACGGTTGGTGTCCAAGCACGTTGAATGGGAGCGCATCTAAAGATTACCACTGCCGTCTCCTCGATACCTTCCGCAAGTAGAAGAATGATGAGGAACTTGTTGATGCGTATGTAGACTTGATCGGGAAGCAGTCTCAAGTAAAGCACCGCAAACGACATCTTGACTGTTACGAAGGCCCAGATGTAGGTGAGTTGTGTGACGACTTGAAACTGAACGAGGCCCGTCAGTTGCCATCGAAAAAGTCCCTTCCGCTCTTTACCTACCTTGAGAAACTCGGCAAAGTCTGTTGCTGAGACGTCTCGGAAATGGGAACCCAAGCCAACGCCGGTCACTATCCGAGGTCAGCTTGCGTATAAACTCCTAGGTACACTCTGAGAAACTCACTGACGAGAATTGCACTGCAGAGTGCCATGGCGAGAATCTGTCTCGGTTAGAAACGTTCCTGTGAATGGCACTTGAGGGTCATTACCCAGCTGATGATCACCAGTGCTATCGCCCGTCAGCTCGATTGCCACAGTAAAAGTGTATTCGTGAATACTTACTGTCGTCCCATCCCAGGCTTCGTAACAGTACGCTTCGTACAAAGGTCCTCATCACGACCGTCAGCGTGATGCAGCACATCATGACGATGGTCACGCTCGTCGTTTGAGCGACCTTCGTGTCCGCCATTTTTGTCGATAGTCACATTCGGTTCGATGGTGTTTCCTGATGGATCGTCTACGAGCGGGGTGAAGAGTATATTATCATCAGTTCGGTCAAGAGGGTCAGACTCAAACCTTACGGGATGGTCCATGACGGACATGTGGTCCCCTACGTATTTGTCTGACATGGCCCATCGAACGCCGGCGTGTTCAGCCAACACTACATGCACAAACCCACTCCCGGCCCTTCAACTGTTGTCTGATCTTTTCAGCGGTGTTCCCAGATGGGCTTAGGCCTGGGCAGTCTGAAGACAAAGACTGACTGGATATCTAGACCGGGTAGCCCGGATCGTGCGTTTGCTGACACCGGGTATGGGTGGCCAACTGGGAAGAGGCACGATTCGCTGTGAACCTCACTGATGCCAACAGCAGGTCGAGCGTGAACTTTCCGCGGACTTTTCAGTGAATAAGTTTACTCGCAACCTCCTCGTTTGGGTGTTAAACTTCCAACAGCCAAGTTTCAAAGTATGATGCCTGGCGGTTTGCCACAAGGAAGGCTGTCCAAGACATCAGACTTCGTTCCAAGGTGGTCCACGCAAGTGACAGATCTATAGGTTTGATCGATAGAGTGAGACGAGAAGCACAACAGCCTGTATCCGTCGACGGGTCGACCTTGCGAATATCCACAGGGGAGTCCGGGGGGAAATAATGGGGACCCGAAGCCATGCGACGAAGAATGCATTATGCGAACCGACCATTCAGGCGATGGAAGGCCGTGCTCTTCCCGCAAGGGAAATCAGAAAGAGATTCGAGAACGTCTTGATCCGCCTGCCGGACGGCCGGCCACCAATGACTCGTCTAGTAGGCGGAAAAGGTGCGGTTCACGGCCCATGGCCAGGCCTACCTACTGCTCAGCTAAAGCTTCAGACCATGGGAGCTTCTCACAGCCTGATGCTTGAAGTGCCTGGTAGCCATGCTCGCGTGACTGACTGTGCACCGGCCAATAGCGAATGGCTTAAATCCCCGGACAACATCTAGGAAGTCGGGATATTCCACTTCCAATAGCTTCCATCGTGGGTTTGGCCATGTGCGTTGAATGCGACAATGGGACGACAGAACGCGTGGGAGACTCACCCACGCCAGATCGGGTGATTGTAGCGGCAGGATTCATTGGTCAGGCCTCTTGTGTCCTCCTCTCAACCGTTCAAACTACTGTAAAAGACCAGGAGCTGGTTGCAGTAAGTTCGTCTGTGCGGGTTTCCATTTACCGAATCCTCCACAGAACACGGCCGATGCCGACCAGTCCCGCTGGGTAAGCAAGTCCTTGTAGGAACAACGACTTATGATATACAGAGGACCAATGCTCTAGATCGCTTTAGCTAGCCATCAGTGAGGTGTTTGCGCTCCCCGAGCCGTACGTTGATGGGTCGTTTGAAAAAGCTGAACCCCCACCCCCCGATGAGCCAAGTCGGTCATCTTCCGCGAGGAGTATAAGCCTCAACGGCTAAAAGACGGAAAATCATTGCGTTGGTGTCTTTCTGGTGGATCACGGCTTGTGGGCAAAGTGCGTTATCCGTCAGAGACGCGGCGTGTTATGTGCCAGAGGGATTTCGTGTGTTGGGTTTCAGTCTCCACTCCGCGGTGAGTACCGAAAGCTCGGAGCGTTCCCGGTTTGTCACTGGTCGGCGACTATGCGCTATTGTGCTGGCGACAGAACAGCACTAGAAGATGGCATGCCCTCCACTACGGCCTACGGAAGCAAGGGATGGCCTGGATGGCCTGGGTGACCTGCGCAACGGTTACTATTGATGATGATTCCGTCGTTTCCGACTAGTGTCAACTTAATCGAGTGCAGCGGATGGTTGAGGCGGCCGTGGCGGCTCAGCTTCTTTGGTACGTTTTGGTCCTTAAGGCAGCAGATATGACTCGCTGATTTTCCGTGGAATAAGCGAAACTCATCTGAGGTTTCGTGACAAGAAACGTCGCAGCGATCAAGACAGTGACTGGGCGGTTGTTCTAACAGCCCAAGCCCAGCAGGCCGGACCATTCAGGCACCCAGGTTTTCATTATAGAATTGGTCTTGTAAGCCAAACCACTGTATGGATTGCAAAGTGGTAATGCTTCTGTTTACCTGGGTGTCGCTTGCAAGTAGATGAATTTATCCAAAGTCTATTATGCAACTGCTGGTTATAGTGGGTAGCCTGTGTGTGTGCGGCAACGTAAGTTACCTCAAGGGCGGTTGGCCGACCAGAGCGCTGAAATTAGTGGAAAGGCGAGCACAGGTGTCAAGGTATGGTCTCAGTCAAAAAGTTAAACGTCAAACTCTCAACTAATGGGACAAACACGGTCACCAATCGTGGATTGTCTGATAAGAAAGCGAGGCGAGGGACGCAAACTCAATTCCTTCCTTGCTGCCAGTTGACCCGCAAGATATTTCTGGGTTGTCACGTACGGCCACCTGCAGATGATCGACCTTAGTGGCATTAGAGTCGGCATCAAGAAGGTTCCGTAATGTGTAGAGCAGAGAAGTGTCACCTTTACAAGAGGAAGCAGGGTGTCGCCTATCTGCTGGCTGCTCTGCGCCACTCCGCTGGTACCAGTGATACCCTTCTTTTCCCAGGGTCCTCTGGTATTCATTCTGCGTGAGGACGAGGAAAACGATTTGTGAGATGAGCAACAGCAGAAAACAAACTTCGCGAGAGAAAGTTCTAGACCCAGCCGGGGGGACGACGTCGTGGGCGATTACGAGCATGAGGTGTTTGGCGTGGAGGGAGCAAGTCGAGACATTCAACGCGCCAAGGCACCTATTCATGAAGCTGAAGCAGGCAGTTTCTGTGGCAGTTAGAATGCGCATTCCCCATCCTATCCGTGGGAACGAGTCGATCGTGGCGGCTGGAAGCAGCAATTCTGTCGTCCGTCGTGGTTGGGAAAGAAACCATGGTGTTTTGAAGTTGTTCCAGAAGAAGGGAAGTTCGTGCCGGCCCCACCCACCCACTCACCGGTCCCTTCCTTCCCCAGAAGAGCCGCCATTCTCGGAGTATTTCCCGATGATCACCTTCTCCCCACCTCACAAGGGTTCCGTTGGTCTTTCCGAGGGAACGAGATTGGCGAACACTCACGCGATAAACCTGTCTCTGGCCTGCGTCGCACTGCGTCGCCAACTTTAGCACCTCTTGCTTTGCTTCACATTGCCTCTGAGATTTCCAAGGTCCGTTGAGAAACGGAACAGATTGTATTCCTCGTTAAAGCAGCCCCTGTCTATTTTCCCTAGCCTTGCTTTGTGTTTCTGCATTATACCTCCATAGGTTGAATCGTTTGTTTCTTTTCCCGCTTCTTTTAACAATACTGTTTTGACACCTCGAGTTCCCACGATACCCAACCCAATCACAACATCTAACCGCCCTCGCGCTTGCAACAATGAAATCCTCATCCATCATTGCTGCATTCAATGGCCTCGCAAGCGTTGCTGCGGCTGTCCCTCCCGCCTGTCTTCTTGCCGCATTGGGGCAGCAGGCCAATCCGGCCAGTGTTGAGAAACTCTGCGAAAATTTCATGTCCGCCATGCTTGGCAATCTGACCAGCGTCTGCCAAAGCAACGACCTCAAGCCTGCGTACGAAGCCTATGCATCCACCTGCTCCGAGATTGGCATTAAGGTCGCCGATTTGCCCTCGGCCTCGGACATCAGTGCTGCTCCTACCTCGACTCCAGAGCCTTCTGGTAGCACAGAACCTGACGCGACTCCGACACCAACATCCCCAACCAGCACGTGAGTTTTTTTCCTGATGGTATAAATTTGAATGATGACCACCGATACTAATGTTGCATCCTAGCGGAGACAGCTCTCAGGAGTCGAAACCCAGCGCAGCAGGCGCCATTGCGCCTCACGCTTTCCTTTTCACAGTCCTCGGCCTCTCCGCCACTGGCTTCGTCAGTGTGGTCTTCCTGTAAACGAGTTCGGCCACCCAGAATTGCGGAACGCAGCTCGTTATTTACATTTATGCACCTTTCGTGGCCAAACAGTACATGAAGTTTCAGGCACTTCACCTGGGCTCAAAATCGACAGAATCGGGATGGAACAGGACATATGGAATGCTTCGGAGTCGGAGGATAAGGGAAGTGGGACATTAGTTTGCAATTCGATGGCGTTGGGGGAACGAAACAGGATAGGCACGTCTGTCACAATGAGCAGAGACTTCTGGCCAGGGTATGGGGTTAAACCTGGTATTTGATTGAATTGGTATCTTTTCCTCCTCTTCTATGTCTTACGAACCTCTATGCAAGTCTATTTCAGAGTCACCAGCTCTTCGGCGCTGGTCGGGTGGATGGCAACACAGCTATCAAAGTCCTTCTTCGTTGCGCCCATCTTGACGGCGACACCGAAGCCCTGGAGCATCTCTCCGCTGCCAAGACCGGCAATGTGGAGACCAACAACCTTTTCTTCGGGGCCGGCGACGACGAGCTTGTAGGCGGTGGGTCCCTTCTCCTCGGGCTCCATCATGGCATAGTACATGGCGGTGAAGTTGGTCTTGTAGACCTTGATGTTGTCCTTGCCGTACTTCTCGATGGCCTGGGGCTCCGTGAGACCGATGCTGCCGACCTCGGGGTGGGAAAAGACCACGGAGGGGATGTTGGAGTAGTCAAGGTGGGCCTTGGAGTACTCGGGGCCTCCGAACAGACGTTCGGCCAAACGGCGGCCAGCGGCAATGGCCACGGGGGTCAGCTCGACCTGGCCAGTAACGTCACCAAGGGCGTAGATGTTGTCCAGGTTCGTGTTCTGGTACTGGTCGACAGGGATGTGGCCCTTCTCGTTCAGCTTCAGGCCAATTTCCTCAAGACCAATGTCTTTGGTCGCCGGCGTCCGGCCAATGGCCCAGATGAGGTGATCGAAGCCGCCCTCGGACGTCTCCTTGCCCTCGGCGTCCTTGTAGAAGATGGTGAGCTTGCCCTCGGCGTCCTTCTCGACCTTTGTGGGCTGCGAGCGCTTGTGCAGGTTGACGCCCAAGCGTTCGTACTCCTTGGTGACAGTCTCCTGGATCAAGGGGTCAAAGGTGCGCAGGAAGGTGTCGTGGCGGATGAAGAGGTGCGTCTCGGTGCCCAGGGCGTTGAACATGCCGGCGAACTCGACAGCGATGTAGCCGGCGCCGACGAGGGCGACCTTCTTGGGCTGCTGGTCGATGTCGAAGAAGCCGTCCGAGTTGGTGCCGAGCTCGGCGCCGGGGATGGTGGGCGGGATGGTGGGGTTGCCGCCGACGGCGATGAGGATCTTCTTGGCTTTCACGAGAGCCTTTGTGCCATCGTCGAGGGTAACCTCGGCCTCATTGCGCGAGGTGAGCTTGGCCCATCCGTGGAGGTACTCGACCTTGTCGTTGTTGAGGTTGCGCTCGTAGATGCCGTTGAGGCGCTTGATGTAGGCATCGCGCTTCGTCTTGAAGGTGTGCCAGTCGAAGGGGGCAGTCTCGGTGACGGAGAAGCCGTAGGACTTTGCCTGGTGGATCGTCTCGGCGATGGCGGCGGCGTTGAAGGTGACTTTCTTCGGGACACAGCTGTGGAAGGGCAAGTCAAGTTAGTCCTCGGTCTCCAAGTAGGCGGGGCTTCCGGGATCGGTTGACGTACCCTACGTTCACGCAAGTTCCTCCCAGCCGCGCGCCCTCGACGATGAGGGCCCTTGTGCCAAACTGGCCGCTGGCCTTGCGCGCCGAAGCCAGGCCGCCGCTTCCGCCGCCGATGACGAGGTAGTCGGTCTCCTTGGTGATGGGGGCCATGGTGCGCGCTGTCGAGGATAGGTGCCTTTGTATGGATGCGAGTCTTGTCGTAGGTGCTGCTGCTCGGGATGCTGCAACGGTGGATGTGCGGTAGAGGGCGGCTTGGAGGGCTTGCATGGAGTGTTGCGGTGATGTGGTGATCGCGGGGGCGGAGGGGGGAGGAGTAGTTTTCTATAGGTATGCTGGTGGGGCTAGTTGAGGTGACGTCTTATAAGCTCGAAGATGCGCAACGCCAGTGCCTGACAAATGCTAAGCTGCAGAAAAGATAGCACGACGCGGATGCGGTAAGGTGGGCTGGGCCGGGTTGGGAGCTGATGTAAGTTTTCTTTCGGAGGGGCTGTCGGCGGGCTAGGGTGCGGGTGCGGATGCGGGCGGCGCTGTCGGCGATTGGGAGTGGGTTTTCTGGGATGGGTCTCGAGTCGGCGTACGGGGGGCGACGTCGGGGACTGGTTGGGAGCTCTAATTGCAGGTCTGGAACGAGTGTCGAGTGAGTGTGTTTGTGTGTGTGCGTGGGAGTACCGCGCTTGTACAGGCGTGTTCAATTAGAAATGGACATGCACCTGGATGAATCATCACCAATCAACCATGCAAGCATGGTGCTCTGTACCCGCTAAAGAACGCTGTGGAACCGGTGATAACTAAGCACCGGGGCTCCGTGCTACGTACAGAGAGAGTGGCAGGGTACTTTGTCAGACTATCAGAGAGAGAAACAGGTTGAGAGCTCCAGCTGTCACCCAGCCATCAACCTTTTGACAAATTGACGTAAACAGGGGTGGGGATCTTGCTTCGATGCCCGCTGTGAGCGAACCGCGGTGTCTGGCCCGGCTCCACGTACGGATTCCAAATAGACAAAACCACATCACCTCGGTCGAGGCACGCACGCCGTTATGTTGCCGGCGCGGGAGCCAGCGGGCGCTTTGGCTGGTGATTAGAAGGACAACAGGGAGCTGGACAAAAGGCTGTATTCCAAATGTTTTGTTTTTCAGGACAGGGTCGTCACAACAGCCGCCAGTACATCTCGTCGAGTTAGACTTGTGAGGCGAATGCAAGCAGACGTCATCGATGCCGTCGGATCCGTATGCAGCTCTTGTCGGCATCTTGGCGCGATTCTTAATTCAGCCTTGGAAGGCTTGTCACTTGCCTCAAGCAATCACTCCGTAGAGGCGGTGCTCAACTGCGTACAGAGTAGTGTTGTCGGAATGCGCATGTGGTTCAATGCCACAGTCTATTCTGCTCTATTGCGCCGTGCGCCGTCGGTCTCTATCTGGGTATCAACAACTGACGAGAACTACTCTCGATAATGTTTTCTTCCCTCTTCAATCGTCGTAGTACCCTTCGTACCGACCGTACTCGGCCTGCGTGCTAACCCATTCCTCGTCTGCCAGACCCCGCATCATCCGCCTTTGGAGACCTTGCACGTCCTTGTGCCAATCACAGGCAAAGTCGCATTTTGGTGTCTCGCTCTCACCGAAATATTTGCAAATCTGCGCATGGCGGCAAGCGGTCGTATCTTCACAGTATAGAGCAAGTTTCTGCAGGCTCTTTGCCTGTGCCTCCCAGTTCGATCCATCACGGTTCCCCTTCCTGATCATACTCTGCACGCGCTGCAGGTCTTCCCTGCTGTAGTACAGAAAGCAAAAGCTTGCATTGCCATCTCGGCCTGCACGGCCTGCTTCTTGGTAGTATCCCTCGAACGACTTGGGTAATCGCCAGTGCACAACAAAACGGACATTGTTCTTGTCGATGCCCATGCCAAAGGCCGTGGTGGCCACAATGACATCGTAGCCGGGCTCATTGTTCACCCAGCGAGCCAGGGTCTGTTCTTTGGTCTCTTTGGTAAGCTTCGCGTGGAAGGGCCTTGCCCCCACGCCTTCGTCTCTGAGCGCCGCCGCGAGCGACTCGCACTCGTCTCGCGATATCGTGTAGATGATGCCAGACACATTGTCGAGTCGCTCCCCGGCCGCTTCCAGCTCAGCTTTGCGCGGTTCTGCTTTCCTCCTCTCGTGCACGCCACGTATCCATGCTAGAAAGTCAGCCAGGCGGTCGTCGTCTTGGTCTTTTGTGTATCTGATCTCAATATGAAGATTGGGCCGATGGGCAGTCATGACAAAGCTCTTCAGCCTGCCGGGCTGCTCCAGAAGGCCCAAAGTCTTTAGCAAGTCTTGGCGAACTGTTGGGTTCGCGGTTGCCGTCAGGCACATGATTGGCACGGTCGGGAACGTCTCTCGAAACCACGACAGCCGCTTGAAGTCTTTCCGGAAATCGTGTCCCCATTCCGAGATGCAATGGGCTTCGTCGACTGCGATGCGTGCCAACTCACACTGTTCGTAGACCAGCTTGATGCGTTTTCGAAAGGAGTCGCCCGAACACAACTCCGGTGTCACGTAGAGCAGCCTAATGCGCGGGTGGCCACTGGCAAGATCTTGGTTGATGCGATCCCTCTCGGCGGTCGGCGTATTGCTGTTCAAGGAGCTAGCGTCGATTCCTGCCGATCGCAGCGCTTCAACCTGATTCATCTGATGAAGCTGTCAGCTGCCGCGTTCGAGTAAGGCTGCATGGGCTACCCCTCACCATGAGACTGAGCAGTGGCGAAACGACAATGGTAACTGCCGCAGTGAGATCACGTTAGTTGACGAAGACGCGTGCATGCAAGCCCGGAGCAGCCCCTGACACTTACTGCCATGGTCAATGCATGCAGGGAGTTGGAAGCAAAGACTCTTGCCAAACGACGTGGCGGCCTGGACGAACACATCGTGGCCGTCGAGGGCAGCAGCGATGATTTCACGCTGCTGGGGCCTAAGAGAGACTCGTCAGTATTGTTGCGACAATTGCGGTGCATGGGGACGGCGTTGGTTGAGGGATTTGTCAGGAGTGACGAGTGGGAATATCTTCACCTGAACGTCGACTTGTTGAATTGCCGTCTGAGAGTATAGTCTACATCGACGCATGAGTTCGAGCGCGATAGAGGAGGCATGGTGACGATGCGTGTCAGGGGTTGGCGAGGACGCCGTAACAAGACAGTGCCCAGTCCCGATGCGTCGCGTTTGGCCGAGCTTCTCGAGTGCTTCTTCGTGCAGGGCTTAGGGGCATTAAGTTGCACTGGGCCGAGAGGAGGGACCGGATGTGATCATGGTCGAGCTCGGGTCCGGAGGCGATCCGCCTTACGTTGGGCCTTGAGGGCCTTGGATAGCCGGCCTGCCCGAGAGCCTCAGACTCGGGAAGCGGAGCACGCGAGGAAGGGAGAACGTCGGGGCGATTTGAGGGTTGTTGCACAGGCAAACCGGGCAGGCGGAGCGACCTGGGCTTGGGGGGATTCTGAGATATTTTGACAGATCCAGTTCGAGTGGCTGTGTAGCTTCACCTCAGAGACGAGGAGTCTGCACGGAGAGAGGCAGACCGGGTTCATGGAACGAAGCAAAGAACAGACCCACGGGCTGCAGCCTGGGCCTGACCAATGGAACGAGAGCCTGAGGTCACTAGCGGGAGGTGAGATGTAAGAAGGGCACTCGGGCACCTTCTTTGCTTTACCTTTGGTACCGTAGTAAAGTAACCAAAGGAACGTGAGGTCGGAGCCTTCCGGCTCTTTCAATTGAGGTTTTGCCGCTGCCGACGTCGAAAGTTTCCTGTTTGTGCCTGCTTTTGAGGGGGCAGGCGATGGGAGACAGGAGGCAGAAGGCTGGAGCAGGGACAGCTGTAAGAAGGAGGCGCCAAGTCCTGGACACGGAGCAAATAAGGTAGGAAGGGTCTAGGGGGGTGGTTACTTGCCGCCGTGTTGTGTGAGGCGATTCGAGGAAACGTGTTTGCAAGAGAAGAGACAAAAGAGAAACAAGTCTCCCGTCTCCAGTCTTTCTCAGCCTTTACCTATTCTGGCGAGCTTTGCAAGCGATGCCGTCGACGTTTGCGCGACCTGGACCACTCCTTCCCGCCCAGCTGGAACCGACATGTTGCAAGCCACCTAGGGAGCGTTGAAGTGGTAGACAAGGGTTCAGAGCAGCTGCTTGTCGTTTTATTCATCTTCATTCAGCGGCCTGTCGGATGCTAAGCATATACATAGTAGGCACGCACGCAAGGCAAGCAGCATCAGGGTCACGGACAGTGCATCGTGCAGCGGGTGTGCCTTGTCCAACCCCGCCAGAGGCCGTCCTGCTATTCTCGGGAGCTAGCTAGCTAGCCGCCAGCGTTGCGGTCTGACGGACGTTACCGACTCCAGGCCTGCATCGCCGTTGGATGGCATCGCGGTAGTTCGGTCCCCCGCGTCTGCGGGAAGCGGCTGTCTCTGGCACAGCTATGTTGAATGAAACTCGAAACGGAGATCCCGAAGATGCGATAAGTCCCTGGTGAGACAAGCGAATATGTGAGGGAACCGTGCCTCCGTGGATGCCGTCCATCGAGTTTTACCATTCGATTGATGTCCGTCGAGGGTCTGACAGGCCGTAGGAACACACGGCCCCAGATCTGCAAAAATTCTCCCATCTTTAACTCCATCGAGGCAAAGACACGGCAGCGCAGACCGATCAACGTAACGATGCACCCAGGGGCTGGTGACGGGGTACATGACTGCGAGGCCCCGATCGATGTACTGTGGTACCGGCGCATTCCCTCCTTCACTCCGTCATTGCTCCCTCAGGTGCCGTGAATTGATACGAACTATCCCGAGTCTGTAACGCCCTAGCAGCGAACTGGATGTGTTCGTTACCATTGACTTTGGGCTGGCCTGCCATGCCTCGCACTCAGAGTTCATCTCACCACTAAAAGTAACCGCGCAGGGTAAGCGAGCCAGGAGAAGGAAGATAGGGTGTGTGTGGGGGGAGGGAGAGCCGCGACGGATGGTGATGAACGTGAGGCAAGGCGAGGCAGAGAGAGAAGCGGAGACGATAAAGAAAAATAAAAAATATTGTAGCGTTGGCGAAACTGGAAACCGCGTGGGGAGGGGAGGTCGATTGGAATGCGACGCTGACAAGGTGGTTTTCAAACCTGTGTTTCCCAGTATGGCGCCATGTCTTTGTTTCTGTTTCTGTTTCTCGCTTCTTTTCTCTCTCGCTCTCTCCCCATTCCCTTGCCCAGCGGCCAACCCTGGCTCCCTCTCCTTAGTCGCTACTCCGTTTGATCTGTTCCGACCTCTGACTAGCGAGTGGTACGCTATCAGTTCGATACCTGTCTCTTGATCTGTAATAGCAACATCGGGTCAGACGAGCTCACCGACACCGGCAACTGTGTGCCTTGGGTCTAGCTGGCTGACTTGGGTGAGAGAGGGGGGGGGGGGAGAGAGAGGAGAGGGTGCTTTGTGGTGTGTGGTCCATGTGTAGTTTTGCGGCCACACGATGCCTTATTCCAAACGGGTTGTGTCATGTTGATGCCCAAGTTGAGCATGTCGTCATTGAAGGTTTTGGCTACAAACACAAAAGTCAGAAAAAGAATGGGAGCCGTTGAGTTCTGTCATATGCGCTGCCAGAAGCTTTGGTCACGTCTGTCATGTCGGTATTCCCTTCGACATGCAGCACTGTGCGGCGTGCGAGATCTCGCTCGATCAGGAGGTACGTACACTGTCCCTAGAGAGGGGAGACTGAGACTTTCTCCGCCGTCCACTGAGAGTCGAGAGTTTGTGGGTGAGAGCGACGGCGAGCCGCGATGCGTGTCGAGGTGCCTTGCATTCCTTGCGGCGCGCTAAAGAGGCGTTTTAGCCTCGACACTGTGTCCACGCCTCCCCCCCCTTTCTTGCGTCCCCGTCCAACCACTCCCCCGCCTTTTCCCTTTCCATTCTTTTTTCTTATTTTTTCCTTTTTCAACCGCCAGTGCCCAGTGTCCCAGGTTCCAGCCAGTCGCGTGCTCTTCCTTTCGCGTGCTCTACGAACACCTTGAGCCCGTCCTGACGAACCCAAAGTGAAGAACCACTAGCTTACTGGCAGCCTATCCAAAAGCACAAGCCGCTTCATCAGTCTCCAATTGCTAGCAGTCTGTGCAACGATCCAACTCCCCCAAGGAGGACCCCCAAACTGTGCTGTGCCGCCAGTGACGGCCGGCCACCTCTTTCTCGTCGACTTCCGTAGTCGCCAAAATAGAACAGAGACAGACATACATACATACATGCATACACACACACACAGACACGAACGCACGTCTCGTGTCATGGAGAACTTCCGAGGCTTTGAAGGCGCGTGCAATGTGCTGTCAAATGCAGTCCTGCTGCAACTCAAGGCTCAACAGTCCTACCCTTAAAAGTGCCTTGCTACCTTGATGTTTGCTGCAAGATCGGGGCCGGAATCGGGAAGAGTGTCCCACTGGTCCACCAGCGACCCCTTTTCTCGCATCCCTCCCGACTACCTAGACTGGTCGAGATCTAGTTCCCCTTCCGTTGCGTCTCTCAACTGGCTTAAATCTGGCCCCCCGCCCGAGGCGTGCGGCTCTCGACTTGCAGGGGGGTGTGCACGCAACAGCAAGACAACAGCGAGACGGCTTTGCGTCTTGCGGGCGGCCACCTCCAAAGAATCCTTATCCCTTCTTCCCAATTGCCTATCCAACACCACCACCACTGCTGCCCCTAAAAGAAGCTCTCGGGCTGGAAGATGTCAGTTTCATCGTAGCACAATTCTGACAACATCTCCACTCTTTTTTTCTTTCATTGTCCCCTTCGGATCGACGTTCCTGCCTTACCTTGTGTTCATATACTTCATGGTACTTTGTTCTGTCGCCGGTTCCATTTGGCTTCCAGTAAACATCCGCATCGGCAGGAAAAGGGAAGGAGCAACCCAGCCCAGCCCAGCCCAGCCCCTGTGTACCAAACCCGGGACCTCCTGTTTTCCTTACTCTCCCAAATACCCGACACCCCCGTCTCCGAGCCTTCGTCTGCAGACCAGCAACCCGGTGTGCATCTGAGCTCGACCGCATCTGCAGACTTAGGTTGTCTCCATATTCCCGCCCGCTTGGCTTGCTAACTGAGGTGTGACGGGGGCCAACTGCTCTTTCCCGTCTGGGAGGCTCTATCCACTCATCCATCCATCCATCCATCCATCCTTCTTCGGCCGCTCCTTCCTCCTCTTACCTACCACCAACCATCCATTACACCATCACCCGTTCCGAATCATCCACGCACTCTTCTCCAACGCATGTCCGACTCTTCATAATGACCTCGCTCGCCTTGCAGCCCAGTCTGTTTCGTTCCGAAAGTCCATTGGCTTAAATTCTCTGGCTTCCGTCTACCGATTGTTTGAGGGTCTTGGCCAACCCACGGCCGAACCACGAACGGCCAGCGGAAACCCTGAAACGCTGCATTCGACGCAACCCTTCCCCTCCGCCACGACGATCGAAAAATCGCATCTTTTCCGTCCTCCAACCCTCTCTTCGCCGGCCGGCGCCAATCCATCATGGTCGAAAGAATGGACCGACCAGATAGGCCCTCGGGGCCGTCCATGCCTCGTGGCTTGCCCGAGAATCCCGCTCAAGGTCGACGACAACTCCAGAAGGACGCCGCGCTCGGCAACATTCCTCCCCCTCCCCTCTCCCGCCGATGCCCAGAGACCTCCGAAATCTCTCTACCGGTGCGAGCCTCACTGCATCCGCGCCCATGACCTCAGCACAGGTCATCGCTCTTGCCCGCGACGCGATGCAGAGCGCCCTCCACGAGAACGAGTCGCAGGCCGCCGAGGCAAGCGCCGTGAGCACCGAATTGAAGCCCGGCGTCACCATCGACCTGAGTCGCAAGGGCATCCAGAAACTCCCCGACGAGGTTGTTGATATCATCAAGAACGAGCTAGAGCGGTCCGTATCTCTTGTGGACCTCATCCAATTGGGTAGTATTTCTAACGCGCTTTTCTAGCCTCGCCCTTTCGCACAATCAAGTCAACTCCTTCCCGACTCGCTTTTCCGAATGCACATCCCTCCGATACTTGAACGTCAGGAATAACCAGATTCGAGAGTTCCCATTGCCGGTCAGTGCCCCCACGCAGACAGTGCAACCACAGGTGAAGCATAATCTGACGTGTACTAGCTCTGCGATCTAAGGTCGCTCGAGATACTCGATCTGAGTAAGAACAAGCTGCGCGCTTTGCCCCCCGACATTGTTAAGCTCGCCTCCTTGAAGGTGTTCTCCGTCCAGAAGAACCGCATCGAGGAATTGCCAGTCGCCTTGGCCGACATGATTTCGCTGCAGGTGCTCAAGTTTGATGGCAACCCGATCACATTCCCGCCTCGTGAGGTCCTGCAGGTGCAAGCAAGCAGTCCCCCGAATGAGGGCTATTTGAAAGAAAGCGAGGTCACCGAGGTGGCCGTCACTGCACACATCAAGCGCTTCCTCAGGCAGCACACCATGAATGGGCGTGCAGAATCGGACACGGCTGGGGAAGAATCCAGCGAAGGCATGGAAACCCCTCGCATGCCTCCGATCAAGCGCGTTGTCAGCGGTCGCTTTCCCATTAAAGTCAACGGCACGGATGTTCCCGACCTTCGATCCCCGAATCTAATCCGGCCTCCCCCCATCCCAAGCCGGTCCCACTACAGAGGATTGTCGCAGCAGAACACGGCCGTTCGTCGACCTGGCGTCATGCCCCTGACCATAGGAAACGTCAACGAGCGCCTTCGAAGCAATTCAGAGACGCTTCTGCAGGCAACCCGCGGAGAGCGCCCCGAATCCCGAGCAAGACGCATGGGCGTGGTATCTCAAAAAAGTACTCAGCTCGGCACCTTGGACGAGACGCAGGCCAACAACCGCTTCAGTCATTATAGGGGCCTGAGCCATGGCTCGGCCATGCAGCCGCCGCCGGCCAGCATGTCGGTCAAGAGTCCCAACAGCCCGGCCGAGCCCTTTCTACAGCGCCCGATCTACGTTCGACGGCTCTCCGTGCTGCCTGAGCGAAGACGCGAGTCCAAGGTCTACGATCCCATCCTAGAGGCTGCTAAGGGCATCCTCTATGCCGTCTTCCAGATCCACCCCATGATTCAGATGCTCATGAGCTTGACAAGCGACGGTTCTTCAAAGAGATCCAGCCTTGAGATTGTCTTCTACAACACAAACTCGCACGTGGAGGAGCTGGAGCAGGAAATCCAGAAGCATGACCCTGGCGCTGAAGGAGACGAGATGGCTGGCCGTGAGAACGAAAACGTTCACCGAGCCTGCCAGACTCTGGTCGGCGCCTACACCCACGTCTGCACGTTGCTGGCCGGCAACATCGATTCCTTCATCGACAACGGAGACCCGCGCTACATCCGCACCCTGTTGATGCTCATTTATAATAGCATTATGGAGATCAGGTGCACTCTTGCTGCGATGTCACCTGACGCCGGCCTTGCGAAACCCACCCCACGAGCTATGACTTTGGGCGACACGATCAAGCCTCACTCGCGGGAGAACTCCATTACGCCTACCGCTGAGCGGCTTGGACTGGCCCAGCGACCCCGGCCCGGCCCCATTCTTCACAACCCGAGTAACCTGAGAGTGGCGACGGACGTACCCCTCCCATACATGAATGGGATCAACGGGATGAATGGTGTTGCTGCTAGTCGCACAGCGACACTCACCTCGGCAACACCTCGGTCCGGAGAGTCTTTCGTCTCTGCTTCTTCTGGCGGACGTGGCATATCCGACTTCACAGAGGATGACAGATATTTCGAGAAGATCTTTCTGGCACTTCAGCGATCGTCTGAGCTCGTCATGAGGACTTTGCCCATGTTCCAGAACCACATGTCGGTCCTCGCGAAGAAGGCCATGGGACGTCGCGCTCCGGATCACGAAATGATGTGCTGGAAGGGACTTATTTCCAAGTGCAGCACCGCGGTACAGCAGACTGAGATGCTCCGCAGCCGCCTTTCGTTGGTCAAGCTCAAGGAGCCTGGTATTATGAGTCAACCGGCCTTCAGGAGTTTGATCAGCAACTTCATCGACTCGTGGGCGGAGTTTGGGAACCAGATCCGCTCTGCGTTCAACGAAGTCAGTCTTCCGCCGGATACCAGGGTCAGGCTTCGTCCTATCCAGCAGGCCATGAAGGAAGCAAGAGACACCATTCTCCAGTCGCCGTGGAGCTATCTCTTGCGACAATCATCGAACCCCAACACCTTCAGCCCCAATGGCGGCCCGGGCTTAGCACCCATCCAACTGCCGATGACACCCCAAAGCGCGGCTCTGGGACCTGCCGTCCAGGCGACAGTCCCATCCACTCCCCAGAGCGCTTCCTTCGCGGCGGCGTTCAACGGCAACGTCTTCGAACGGGCCGATGCCCTTATTAACATGGGCGGGCTCTCAATGTCTCGGAATGGTACAATGACAAACAGCTCGGCCGCTAGTTTCACCATGTCTTCAATGTCATCGTTCTCATCCGACGGAGGGGCTATGACACCCTCATCAGTCATAAGCCCCAACGGCTTTGGCCCTGGCCCGGTACCACTGCGACTCAATGGTAGCAAAGTTGCCTTCTAGTCGAAGCACAGAGCTACCCCTTGGATTCGACGCACATTTTTGGGCAAAAAGTATGGGGCGAAGTAAGCCCCTTTTGTGTTTTGCTTTATTTTATCGATGGTCTACGGGACCAGTATACGCATTTTGTCGAGTATATTATTCCTTCATTCGCGCATAGCATTGGCGTCAAGGTCGGACTTATCTAGGGATTGAAACCATACACTCATTGAAGAAGCAGGTTCCTGGCTGGGCAGAAGGGTTGGGGAACGCACGTAATGTCATAGTTACGAAGCCAAGCTGATGCTATTTCCATGCATACGGGACATGGGAAAACGGGTTAGTGGAACAGCCACTACGAGATGATGTGCCATGGTTACACATCAACTATCGCTGTCGACTGTATACTAGAACTTTGCCTACGGGCAACGGGCAACGGGCAAATATAACGAACAGTATGATGTTCTATTCCTTTGTTCTTTTTGATCATGTGTGGTGAAGGCATGTGGATTGGATACATCCCAGGCGACTTGTCGCGATTCCAACAGGTTAGGATGCGGCAAACCCCTGCGTCCAGCCCTTACAACCATCCTCACCCACTAAATAACTCGGGGTTTCGCCTGCTCTTTGCCGGTAAACTAGTAGATGTAATCCAGGTCGGGTTGCGAAAAGCCATTGAGAGAAAGAATGTGTCACGTTTTCGAAGTAAACAGACACGATGGTAAGCTGAAGCTCGTTCAACTGTCGCCTACCGTACCTTGCTTACTACTCTAGACATAAGTACGTGTTACTCTTGATCTTCTAAAACCCGAACATATGCCCTTAGTTTTGTTGTGGTGTGATGAGGTCAAACATATGATGCCTTGTCATATGTGATTGAAGACCGGGCTATGTAGCAGTCAATATGCCGCCGAAGTATCATTTTTATTACCGTTGCATCTGCTTGGGAGCCGAGATATGTCCCGTTGGCCCAATTATCTCCCATGGCTGTTTTGCTACCAAGTATTTCCCAAATTTTGCACGAGACAAAGGATCCGAGTATTCGGGGGGGTTTCACTAGGTGAGATCCACACCATTGTGGTTCGCTGGGTCGAAAGATCGCTGATGTGACATTTTAGATTCTTCAAAATTGGCTTAGCTCCAAGCACCTCTGGTCGTAACTCGCGTTAAAACCGACATCACTCGTGTATGAGCGAGCCCTGACCTAGAAGCGGCCCCCCGGAGCGAGCTGGGAACGAATACGCGGCATATGAGCAGGAGCCCAGTTACAGCTAGTCCGGGTATTGGAATGGGTTCAGTCGATGCTAAGCCACCCAGAGTGCTGCCGTCAACCGCCAGTCTAACGATTGCTTGCCCATTCTACTAGAGAGCCTTGTGCGCCTTGCATGGCATGAAGGGGCTGTGTTTTGCATCGTATTCTCAGGCAAACCCCTATCTCATGGGCCGAATGGGATTTCTCGAAATTTGAAGCATTCAAAAACCCAACAGGAGCCCGCCATGAGCTGCTGTGATCTCTAGAAATCATACCTTGACTTCAGCTCTCATTCTTTCTCTTCTTGCCGGTCCCTTCCTTTCCATTTCCTTGCACTTCTCGCTGATAATTTGACTTACGAATCACAAGGCGTCGGTATTAGTTACGCCTAAGAAGCCTTCTACGCCTGCACTTGATCCGCGCTTTTTAGTCGGATCTCATACTTGATCGAAACTCTCCAGGACGCTGCCAACTTGTTACTCAACTGACATTATGGACCTGGCCCGTCGCAATGCCACAGAAGCCGACCCGGCGGCCCAGAACCCATTCAAACTCTATCATTACGACCCCACGATTGCAGGTGCCGTCATTTTTGTATTCCTATTTCTGGGAACCACAGTCTTTCACTTCTGGCAACTGGTACGAGCTAAATGTTGGTTCCTACTCCCTATGGCCATTGGTGGTATAAGTGAGTTGTGTCACCCCAGTGATCGGTAGCAGGCCGCACCTGTTCCGGCCGTTCCGACCATAGTCCACTATCGAGCAGAGCTGACCGTGTTTTCGGCGGCAGTGCAGGTGATTGGGTATGCGGCGCGTGCCAAATCTGGCAACGAAAGCCCCGACTGGACCCTAGGTCCGTACATTATACAATCGATCCTGCTGCTTGTGGCTCCGGCCCTGTACGCTGCCACGATTTACATGGAACTCGGCAGGATCATCACTGTCATTGATGGGGAAGGACACGCCTTGATCCGGAAAGAGTGGATGACCAAAGTTTTCGTCACGGGCGATGTCCTGTCATTTTTGCTTCAGGGAGGGGGTAAGTCTTGCATTATTATCAATAATAGTTGGAGGTCGTTTGGCATTTGTCTCGGCACACAGCCCTCTGCATATTTCATGTCCCAAAGCTAATTTTCGTTCAATAGGGGGCGGTTACCAATCGTCCGGATCCCTCGAGGCCCTGGACACCGGGGCTAAGATCATTATTGTTGGCCTCTTTGTACAGCTCATCTTCTTTGGGTTCTTCATCATCATCGCCGCGGCGTTTCATCGATCTGTCAATGCCGCACCTACTGGTCGATCCAACACCAGCATTCCCTGGCGTAAACACATGAAGACTCTGTACCTCGGAAGTTTCCTGATCATGGTCCGGTCAATCTTCCGTGCCGTCGAGTACCTCCAAGGCTTTGACGGTTACATCCTCAGACACGAGGCATACCTCTACATCTTTGATGCGTTACTCATGTTTCTTGTCATGGTATTGTTCAACCTCGTCCACCCATCTGAGATTGTCGCCATTCTTGCTGGAGGTGGCTACGTTCATGAATGGAAGATGGACACTCTGCCTCAACATCGTCATCAGCGGTTGGGATGAACAGTCTGAGATGCTCAACAGCGTCAGACGTCCTCTATTAGGGCGGCTGAGCGCTTTCGAAAATAGACCCATACCACAGAGCAAAGACAACGCTTTCAAGCTAATCGTGGTTGAATTGTGATCATAAAGAGTAGAAGAGCTCATAACAGCTCTTTCATACACCTTTTATCGGGATTCCATCACGTTGAGCTGTAATATATCTAGTCAGAAATATCAACTGATTCCAACAACTTGAAGCGGCCAAACCAGCCACGGCCTCCAGTAACTACCAAGCAACTCATCAATAACTTCGACAATATCCTTGCCCCAGCCTTGCAAAAACCAGTGATGATTCAATCCATGCAGTAGTACACCAAAATAGGCAAATAGAACTAGAGCCTGGGGTTGCCTTTGATGCAGCAGAGTGAAGTATCGCTGTGGTGCAAAGTGGATGAAAGCAAGCGGTCCTGCCCAGCCCCTATTACAGTTCCATTCCTGTAGAGTTCGAGAGTCCATTGAATCGAACTGCAGAATAAACATGCGGCATTTCCTCAGAATCCGGAGCGCCTCTTCGTAGACTTCGGTGTCGCCGCTGTTGCTCCACGTTTCTCGGGCGCGGCAGAGCTGAATATCCATTTCCTCTGGGGCGGCATGGTCGGGATCCAAATCGGACCAGTTTCCAAGGTCCATGATCCGGGCCATTCGGCCATTTTGTAGGTGCCCGTAGGTCGGACCAAGAACGGCGTCGACCCCGCGAATCATCGGAATCCATTCAGTACCCAAAACGCGGTCCTTCCGAAGACGAGGCGAGCTACTCTCGACGCTGTCGGCGAGCTGCTTTGTAATGCCAAACACGTAAAGGACGTTGACAAGCGACCACGCGAGTAGCGCCTCACTGTTTTCGACGCTGACGTGGCGGACGACCTCATGAAACCCCTTGAGAGCTTCCTCGTGGTGGCGGGTTGCCTCCAGGACATACCGGCTGTTTTTCGAGCCTTCGATAAACGCGAGGTGGAGTGCAGCCAGACTCAGAATAGCATGGGCCACGAAGGGGTATTCGAAGCCGATCTGGGGGAAAACGACCTGCCACAAAGAGTCGAGCTCAGGAGTCTTGTAAATATCGACACTCGTGCACACGGTCCAATGGTGCAGCAATGCCAAATCTTTGATGCTGAAATTGAACGCAGCGGCGTTAAGTGGCTCCGATGCATCAGAATCCCTCCCAATGGTCGCGGTTACTGTAGCCGGAGTTCCTGTAGCCGGGGTTCCTGTGGCGCTTTGCCCCCAAAGATCGTAGCTCGCGCGGGCTCCAGGGGTGGATTGCGGACGTGGCGAGCATGCAACCTGGTCCACGGGCGCGTCAACTGCTTCATCGTTGACGGCCTGTGGCTCCCCGGGATATTCGCATGGAATCTCGCGCCGGATGCAGGATCTGCATCTCGGTCTCTCTTCGCTGCACTATGGAGATCGGTCAGATCAGTTTGCATGGGGAACAGATGGCGGGCGAGGGTGGCACCTTGACTCGGCGTTTCCGGCAGTCGAGGCACCCGGTCCTTGACTTCTGGTGTGGCCTACGTCGCTTTACTGGATTGCGTCTCTCGGTATCGTCCGAGAAAGACATGGGTGACAGTCACATAGCTCGTTCAGGTGTTGAACGAGGAGGATGTGAATAAGGAACGAAAGTCTGGAACGGGGTAAACCAAAGAAGTGAGACGTACAAGACGAAAAGCGAAGAACGAAGAACGAGGAGCGAGGAGTTGAGGCGGATGGGTGGGTGGGTGGGGCTATGCAACATCTGTGCGAGTCGAGCTTCGGTGCCGCAATTAGTGTAACTAACCAGTGACTAGGTTGGACAATGTCTGTGCAGCCCAATGATAGCAGGCTTACGTGCACGGCGTTTTGTGCGAGCTCCCATCCATGTCTGATAGGTATCATAGATACCAGGATCGTACACATGCTCATAGTGAATCAAGGTGTTCCAGATATGTGAAGTGAACCAACAACTGAAGAAATTATTCTATCTATGAATCTATAACTAATCTACCAAACGACATATCGTCTCGGATGGCGTAAGGCTGTCTCACTTACGCGCCTCTTCCAGTATGAAATCGTTCGATCCTGATGTATCGCGGTCTTCCACCGACTTTCTCTGCCTTTTATCCTCAAGCTGTTCGACATACCAAACCAGGAAGATGGCCATAACGACGGCCATTAGAAGAGTGTCGAACATGTAAAGGAATATCTCGTGAGAAATGAGATAACCGCCATTTCCCTGTAGATACTCGACGACTCGGAAGATGCTTCGGACCAGAATGATGGCGCTCGTGATATAAAGTACGACAAGATACCGCTTCCAGGGCGTGCTTCCATTGGCGGTGTTTGTTGGGGTCTTCGCGAGGCGGTAGTGGAAGAGAAGAGAGGTGAGGACGAAGAATCCAAAAACCACTATCTGGACAAAAAGCCCTGCTATAATGATTTTCTCACCCGCTTCGTATAGTTCCAGCGTACCCGCAGCTTGTATGCCCCCGCCTCCCGCCTGGAGCGAGAACGCAACCACATCCCCAGTGACGAAGATGCGTGTCACCCAGTTCACCGGAATCAATGAAAGATGCTCGCCTCTAACCGTTCGAATGAGACGGCCCAGTATCATGTAAATCGAAGCGGCGTATAGGGCTGGAGCGACGAGAATCAGGATAGCTTGTATTACAAACCCGCCAATCGAAAGCTTATCGTAATGACTCCAGATTCTACCGCAGTAACCTATCGTTTGGACTGCGCATCTTTGGTTAGCTTCAACGTAGTCTTTAATACCTCCATACTACACATCTGCATGATCAAAGGCCGTCAACTTCATTTGGGATCAAGAGTGACTTACATAAACCACCAATCGTGAAGGCGGTGAAGTAGAAGGCTCGTGCTTTGTACAGCCGCCATGTGTGAAGAAATGTGAGGATGGCGAAGACAACGACGCTGACAATCGCTGCAGGTAGTGACGGAGTATACCGGTAGAGTTTGAAGTCGAAGCCAGCACCGGGACCTTGGGACGTTTGGGTTTCCGTTGCCATATTGGCCGTCGACGAAAACTTGCAAAAAGAGTCGGAAATAAGTTGGCAAAATGAAACAGAATAGAGCTAGGTTGCAAAGATGAAGGGTTAGAGAGAGAGAAGCTCGCACCGCGTTGCTTGAGGGGGGCCGCAGGGGCTTAACATTTCCTACCTGCCGTACTCTTTGTTTTCTACACCATGGCTGGGCGCATTCTGCTGCTGTTCATTGTGGAGTGTACTCCGTACTGGCAATGTCACCCTTAGCCTGCAGCTAACGGGAACGAGAGTGGTTGAGTTGCATAGCCATTGCGATATCCTTCTCAGAAAGGTAACCAGCGAATCAAAACGCCCATATCAAATGAGCAAGCTGACGCTCACTGCCTCCCAGATCGATGTCCCCATAATTATTACGCCGAGTTTGAGCGCGGTAAACGAGATACGAGACACAAGGTGATGGGATAAACGAAGAACGAGAAGCGGCCCAATGTTATGAACTAGGGCCTTGCTAGCGTCAAAAGATCACCAGCCTCATAACACACTTAATTAATTACGTACCAGGTGTAGCGTAGCATCGATTGTCAAATATCATCTCTCAATCCCTTTTTCCTGCATGAGACCGCTGCCAGAGAGGGTCATCCACTGTACGTCTATCTTCCGATGCCCATAGTTAGCCGCATTTGATGAACGATCGTTTGAGCTCCTCGTCAATCTCGCAGGTCGCCCGAGTGTTCCCCAGCGCCTGGAAGCTGCTTTACCCAACCCAAATCGGTGTCGCAATCACTGATCGAGACTGGAAGGAACGGGAAGCACTTGACGTTGGGTTAGCCTCGAGCTGAATTAGTGGATATCAGTTTGGCATCTATACTTGCATCTCGCATGTCGAATGAACGTGTACGAGCTGTATGTTTGCTATAATTCGTTCAAGGGCCAACGTCGCCAGTCAATGAGAGCGAACTCCGTCTTGATACTCCCAAAAGCTACGTACATTGGCCTTGGTTTTGGAGATCTGTTCATGACACATGAGGGAAAACCCAGCCTATTTCAGTTGCCGGACCGTATATCCACATCTTGTGATCCTCGTCTAGGCTGTAATAGACACTCGACATGATATGATATGCCCAACCATGCAGCCACCATTGCGTTTCGCATCTGTAAAACACAACGGCGAAGTGGGCCAATAGGACTAAGGCTTCCTGTTCCCTCGACTCCAGTAGCGGTATGAAGTCCTCCAAAGACCTATACATCCATATCAAGGCGTCTGCGCCTTCCCAGACGTACATACACTTGTAGGCGTCATGGAGCCTCTCGATAATCTTGTGGTAAGCAGCCAACGTATCGATCGCCAAGCTCTGACTGCTAAGGAGAGCTCGAAGGTGGTCGAGAGGTTCTCTGTCCCCTAGGTATCCGAGCTCGGGTTGATCAAGGTGCTCTTGAAACTCCCATCTTTTTCTGCCATAGCTGAGGAGAGGTGCTAGTGGACTCTTTGAAACATTGTTCCACAACTTGTCAAGAAGGGCTTTCATCCCTTGTAAAATGCCAATCAAGTCATACAAAGTCGCGTCATCGTCAGCAATGGTACCTCTTGAAGATCGCTGTGGAATCCCTAAAACTTCACAGAGTTAGGCATGATAATTAGCACGCAGAAGGGGTCGGTACAGTACAAACCAATGCAAACACTCAATGCAGAGAAGAGAAACAACGGAGCGCCATCATTTTCAGAAACGCCGTGGAGTTTGTCTCTCGCGGTCTCCGAGGCAATGCGATAATACTCGAGAGCGATGGAAGTATACATGCCCCTTCGTTCAGGGCGTAATTCGGCGAGATGTAGAGCCGGAATGGCAAGGAGGGCCTTCATTATATATTCGTCTTTTAGGGCGAGACTCGGCACCGAAACTCTCCAGAAATCTCCAAGAACCGGCGACCACGGTAGTGATGCCCACGTAAACGTAGCGTATGTGTGGAGAAGCTCAAGTTGTAGGAGGTTGGGTTTGGTCTCGCTATCGGCGAGCACAGAAGCAGACGGCCCCCGCTGCAGGCGCAGGACATTGACTTCGCCATTGTGATAAGGTGATGATTGCTTGTTGGGAATCATGTAATGGCATTGGAGCTGTAGTCTATCACACCGTGCACATGATGGTCGTAATTCGTCGCACTAGTGGCTCTGGTTAATTCATTGCGTAAAGGAGAACCTCAGATATGTGCTAACCTTGACTCTCTTGTGTTTACAGGTCTGGCAACCGGTTCGCGACTTTTTGTGAGCTATTCTCTTTCCTCTGTCTGGATTCTGCTTTCCTTCAGACTGCGATAGGCTCGCAGGAGTCGACGTGGTCGAATAACCTGAGTCGTCTGGAATCGTGAGCTGGTTGGTTTCCTCTGCCATTTTGTCCGCCGTCTAGGCACAACACTCTGACTGGACGCATTTTTAGCCGAGAAGATGATGCGAATGCTCGTTCTCACCTTTTATTATAGACGACTAGGGGCTAGCTTACCCCTCGTTCAGCATTCTACCGTGTCATAGGTAGGCTTAGTAGACGCCGCAGTTGTGAACGATGGGTGCTCTAGTCTGCCTCACTAGGCTATGACGGAGGCTTGGTTAAAGTGGACCTGATCATTCTATTTTAGGTGTAATACTCCGAGTCGACTCGCAGCCGAGGACCGAGATACGAGCCTTGGACAGCATAGCTCGTTATTGGTGATTAACGAGGTACGAGCCTCTAGAAATCCACGATCCAGCTTGTCGACTTAAAGGGAGACCCATGCAGCAATCGTTCCCGAATGCTGCTTCTAGTCATGTAAACGCAATAGTTACTACCCACTTTACTAGGTTGATTGCTAAAGTGTTAGATTACCTGGAAGAGTCCGACGGATTTTATAATCGGATCTGCTCCAGAGCCAGCCGGGAAAAAAGTCGTAATATTCTTGGATTGACTTTTTATTGCGCACTGTCGAATTGCTCATATCGTAGCTGTTTATGCCTTGGGCTTCGAAAACAACAATCGGCTTCGATCGGTTTTCTTCCCTTGCCTTGCTTTCGAATTAGGCTTCACCACGTTGCCTGTCCTGACAAGAAGTATCAAGCTCAGAACTCCTGTGCAGCTTGCTTGTGCCCCAAAACCCAAGTCAAGAGCCCGCCATATACCGATCGCCAGCATGGATGAGAATCGACGAACAACCAATCATGAACTCATTGGAGACAACCAAGCTGATCCCCCACCAATTTCCTCCAACGCTGCAGGAAAAGCCACCAGCATGGGCAACCTCTTGGGGGAGGGTGTCCACATGCGTGGTAAGTGCTATATAATTCGGTTTTAAATTCAAGCAGACGTCAGCAGGAAGGTAGAAAGTAGCTGACATTGTGTTTTGTGGTTCAAAAGAGAACGATGGCCGAGTCGATATCGATTGCGACTCAAAGCTGGCGCGAACTATCAGCTTGATCTACCGAGCGAAACTAGGAGCAGAACAAGAGTGTGCATCCAGGTCGCCATCGCCTGATTCGTCCTTACCGCTGTATGAGAAGGTTCAAGGCGGAGCGAATGGCACGATCTATCACCAGGACCCGATCAGACTCAATGTTCTAATACAAGTTGTGGGTAGTCGGGGAGACGTTCAACCTTTTGTCGCTTTGGGTGCCGAACTCAAGCGACGCGGTCATCGTGTCCGACTAGCTACACACAACGTCTTTGATAAGTTCGTCAGGGATGCTGGCTTGGAACACTACCCAGTGGGCGGTGATCCTGCGGCCCTGATGGCCTATATGGTCAAGAACCCAGGTCTCATTCCTAGCCTGAAGAGCCTCCAAGCCGGCGAGATCGGGCAAAAGCGCGAGATGGTTGGAGAGATGCTTGAAGGCTTTTGGGAAGCATGCATACGACCAGACACTGTCACAGGTCTGCCATTCGTAGCAGACGCAATCATCTCCAACCCTCCCAGTTTCGCCCACATCCACTGCGCCCAGGCGCTTGGTATTCCTGTCCATATCATGTTCACCATGCCCTGGACAAGCACAACGGCATTCCCTCACCCGCTAGCCAATCTGAAGAACGTTGGAGGCGACCGATCTTTAGCGAATTATATTTCTTATGGGGTAGTCGACCACTTGACCTGGCAAGGGTATATACTCTCCCTTATTCCTTTGCAACGGTTCATCTGCCGTTCAATTGCTTACTACATTTTGTAGACTTGGTGATGTGATAAACAAATGGCGCAAAACTCTGGACTTGGAGCCTGTGGCCATGTTTGATGGACCCATGCTGGCAGAATCAATGAAGATCCCATTCACATATTGCTGGTCTCCAGCTCTCGTTCCCAAACCTGGGGACTGGGGCTCACACATTGGTGAGGGCCCTCAGACAAACATACCTAAACACTGGGACGATTCTTGCAAGAATATGTCCATCTGCTAACACTGGTTCTGGCAGACGTTTGTGGTTTTTTCTTTCGCGACATGCCTCAGTACTCCCCGCCCGAAGACTTGGTCCAATTCCTTGCGGCAGGCCCTCCGCCAGTTTACATCGGATTTGGAAGTATTGTGCTGGACAACCCCGAGTGCATGGTCAACACCATACTGAGCGCAGTCACTATGGCAGGGGTGCGAGCCATTATCTCCAAAGGCTGGTCAGACTTGGCTGGTTCGCAAAGCGATTCTATCTACTGGATCGGCGATTGCCCCCATGAATGGCTGTTTCAACATGTAGCGGCTGTGGTGCACCATGGAGGCGCTGGTACGACGGCTTGCGGGTTGAGGAATGGCAAACCGACAACTATAGTTCCTTTCTTCGGAGAGTAAGTCTGTCTTCTGTTAGTACATGGTGTAATAACCTTGTAAGAGAGGTAACTCGTGCTAACGATTACACCACTTCTCAGCCAACCATTCTGGGGTGACATGGTCGCCAACGCTGGCGCTGGCCCCAGACCTATTCATCATAAAGAGCTCAACCCCAATAACCTTAGTGCTGCTATCAGTTATTGCCACTCGCCCGAAGCTGTGTCAGCAGCACAAGCTATAGCGACGCAAATGGCCGCTGAAAAGGGTGTACAAAACGCTGTGGATTCATGGTGGAAGCAGCTGCCCCGAAAACGCATGCAATGCGACCTTCTACCCAGTCAGCCCGCAGCGTGGAATTACACGAAGTTCAAGACGCCTGTTAAACTGTCAAAGATGGCTGCTGAAGTTCTTCTGTCTCATGATGTACTGCAACTGAAACAGCTTTCCATGTTGGTTACCCTTTCTTCCCACCCCATGGCATTCTGTCAAGGAGCCAAATGGTTTCAAGCGGCTGACTCTTCGTTTTGTATAGCTATCAGAGCAAACCCATCAACATCGATGCTACGCGGTGGGATCCTGTCTCTGGAGGAGCGTCTGCTGTCATGTCGACAGCAGTAGATTTAACGCAGTCTATAACGGGTATGGTAACGAAACCTGTTGAAGAGTACCGTAACGAGACCCAACGACGAGCCCGTGAATTGGAGAAGGAGCAGCAGCTAGAACGCGACAGTTCTGACCTTAAGCAAGATGCCTCCTTTGACGACCGCGGCTCGGTCGCATCCATGAGCAGCGGAAAAAGCAAGGGGAAACAAAGGTCAATGGCAGGTAAAGTTGCCGGCGCATCAGCAAAAAGCATTGGTCGCTTTGCACCGATAGCGACCAAAGGCATGCTGGTAGATATCCCTCTCGCCATAACAGAAGGAATGAGGACGGTTCCGAAGCACTTTGGCACAGATGTCCGTGACCACGGCCTAGTCACTGATGCTAAGAGCGGCGCCGTCGTGGCAGGGAAAACCTTTGCGTGGGGCTTCGTGGACGGGATCAGCGACTTTGTAATGGAGCCCGTTAGAGGAGGCAAGAAGGAGGGTGCTTTCGGTGCCGTCAAGGGGATTGGCAAAGGTGCTGCAAGCTTGGTGACAAAAAGCGGCGCGGGCATGTTTGGATTACTCGCATATCCAAGCGCTGGCATTGCTAAGAGCTTAAGGTCAGCGGTACACAGTGACACGAGGAAGACGGTTGCTAAGGAGAAGCATGCGGAAGGACAATGGCTGGTCAATAGCGACGCTATATGCAGAGTAAAGGCGGAGGACATCCTCGCCTCCTTCAACCGTTGTGTAACAGAGGTTACACAGAAGGCCAAGCCAAATAGAGGTTAGGTATAGATACGTAAACCAGCATCAATAAGTTCAACCCATAGTAACTCATGTGGCATCGCTACTGATCATTAACTCAAATAGATTGCGAATCACCTGTGGCTGTAAAGGGTGCGCTGTGATCTAAAATGCTTGTGAGAAACCCGTAGCCAGAACCGTGTGATGATCCAGGTGTTTTGCCAGGTGACCTCTTTGGTTTGATGTATCTCCCAGGCCGGCAATCACCTGGGTCGAGTGTTTAGACGCAGGATTCACTCGGACAGCGTGTTGATAGGCCTCCAATCAAAATACTCGCAAGCGGTTCTAGAACAAAAATGTAAAGAGCTGAAGGTCTGGAGTAGTAATTGTGTTGACGACGACCAGTGGATGCCCGGCTTTGTCTTATCTTCGAGCTTTAGCACTCTATAGAGTCCATGGGGTCGGGTGGTTAGCAGCACCCCATGCACAAGGATAAGAACACATCAAAACCCCCACTATCGGCACTGACACTGGGACATCTTGGTCATTGCGTTGAAGACTATTCTCATGCTGGCCAGGATCCAGAGAATGTCATGGCTAGCTAAGCGGACTGGAACCCTAATCGAGTAACCCATGATCCCACATCCCCCCAGGTACCTTAAGAAGGAGGCGCAGGAGGCGCCTCGACCTTGATAAAAAGATCGCGCTGCGTATCGAGATAATCAAACGCCGTGAGCGGTACGCCCAAATGGCGGAGGATGCAATAAGCGGAGCTAAGGTGGAAGTGGAAGTTGGGGCAGGCATACTGAACGACGTAAGAGTAGCCCGTAAAGCGGAAGGTGCCGGTAGACTTGGTTTCCATGAGAACTTCGGCATCTTCTTTACCCTCCATCGAAGAGGGGTCAATCTCAGAGAGGATGGAGATGGTGGCGTCTACGCGAGATTGGAGCTGCGGGAAGGTGGTCTCGTCGTCGGGGAAGTAGGTGTCCGGGTGCAGAGCGAGGCGAGTGGCGAGAAATTTTGCTGTATTGGATACAGATTGGACTTGGTAGTCGAGGCTTTGTGGTGTTAGATGGGGTATACTTTGTAAAGAAAACTTGACGTTGGATCGGTAGGGGAGGGGGTAAGGGGTTAGAGGCAGACCTTCGCATGTCTTCGATGAGTCTGAATTTGATCATCTCTTCTGGATTGAGGTTCTTGGTGACGCAATGTTGCTCGGCCTTTGCAAGAACGACTTTGAGATTACCCAAATACTTGATCATCATGGGGATGGAAGCATGGTAGAGGGAGACCATTATGACGGTGTTGTTGATAGATGCTGACTTCCAATATGGGCTTTTTTTTAAATACAAATTTGAGATACTGTGAAAGGGATTCAATTGTGAACAGCCATGGAATACATGAAGAACAGCTTCTTTTAAGCTAGTCCCTGGCTGCATGTTTTCAATCAATATCATCTCTGTTTCTCACGTAAGGCTCCTTCGAAACAACCCACTCTGGCCGCTAGCCGCTAGACCTATTGCGCCCTCCATGGCAGTATCCAGGGCAATGACCTCAAGCGCTGACGTGAGAAAAGCTTGGAAAAGACTTAGTCTTGAAATGCATACATGAGCAACGCTATCGTTGCTAGTGGGGCTCAAAGTCCGATCCTGCCATCTACCGGTAGCCTGGCGGGGTGAGAAGACGCCATAGAGACGGCAGCGGATGATCAACACCTGGAATCTGGCCCCACTACCCCGCCGTTTCTAGGTATGCGGGGAGGATGCGCCGTCCCCGTCGCACTCTCTGATTCGCAGTCACCACGACCTAGCCGGTCAAGACAGGACTATGATCACGTTAGATCGCATATCATGATCCGTCCTACCAGCCACCGTAGTAAAAAACCGCTTGCCGTCAACCCTCGTCCCATTCAAATCGCCCTCGACGGTTCCACGCACCCTTTAAAGAAGCCACCGGCATCATGTTCGCTGGGCAGTCCTCATCCTCATCAGCGGGAAGGAATCCCCCGCCCGCGCCGTCGTCGAGCACAGCCACAACGACGACTTCCGCGTCCCAGCATCTCAGCGCCTCGAGCGCGGCGCGCGGGCAGCACTCCCAGTCCTCCAACACATCCATCTCCGGGCTGCCGCAGGCCCAAGACATCGCGCATCATGCCCCAACTGCTCTCCCATCTTCGGCCTCACCACATCAACTGCACCAAACCCTCCCCGGCGAGGATCAAGAGCGCCACGTCTCAGAGGCGCGTGCGGCCGTCGTCGCCTCCATCGGGAACATGCTTGACGGCGAGCTGCAAACGCGCGCTCGCATGCTGCACTCCAACGCCGCGGCTCTGGACAAGCAGGAGCGGGACGTGGTCAACGCGACGGACGCGCTGCGCAAGGAAAATGATAAGCTGGCGCGGTTCGCGGGGGACGCGGCGCGTCGAGTCAAGGAGCTGGGTAACGTGCAGAACTGGGCCGAGGTGCTCGAGAGGGATTTCCTGGTGCTCGAGGAGACATTTCGGTTGGTAAGAGAGGGCAGCTGCGGGAGCGATTGTAAGAGCTGTGGGAGCGGAAGTTGGAGTGGAAGTGGGAGCTGGAGCGGGAGCGAGGCTGGCGATGGGGAAGGCGATGCAAGGATGGGAGACGACGGTGGAAAGGGGCTGGATAAGGGGAAGATGAAGCTAGGTCCGCATGGGCTTGATGCCGAGGCGATGGAGGTTGATGGTGGTCATGAGGACTGCTCGGAAAGCCAGAGTTTGACCGAGGCCGAGTCGAGTAACGGCACGGAGGGGCAGGCGAAGGGGTCCGAGACGACGTCGATTTCGACCTTGTGATTCACAAACAGCTGGGACGGACACATGATACCTCTTTAACGACTGGACGATGGTTACGACACTTCACGACTTGGTTTGGACTTGCGCAGCGATATGCGTTTTGATGATGATTGGAACTTTGATCCTCCTCCTTTAACGCCTTTCCGCAGTAGAAACCTCTATATTCTTTGATGATACAGTTTCCATGACCCTTATTCACCATGGTGTCCCTCGTGAGCGTCGGGGAATCCAAAGAAACGGTGCTGAGTGCGAACCGGTTGAGCTCAGTCCAAAACGAGTGCAAGCTCCAGTTGACGCAGCGCGCCCATCAGTAGATGCCGGGCAGCAAGACAAACTTCTTCTTCTTGTACGTCTCGGGGAACTCCTTGCGGTAGGCGCGCTCCTTGCCCTTGGCCCACTGAGCCATCTGGGCAGCGCCGATAGCGATGAAGACGGCAACGGCCCAACTGCGGCTCGTGATTATAACACCAATCCACGAGAGGATCTCGAACATGTAGTTGGGGCAGGTAACAAGGGAAAAGCCGTAGCCACGGGGGATCTGGCGTTCGGTGCCGCCGCGGGAGCGCAGGCTGGCGAGGTTGAGGTGGACGATGGCATTGGAGGCCTCACCGAAGAGGAAGATGATGGTGCCGAGAACGTCAACGGCGTCGTTACGGGCAAGGGCCGTAGGCGAGCTGGGAGAGTAGACGTGCCAGGCGCTGAGGAGGCCGGCGAAGGCCCAGTAGAAAAAGGAGTTTTTGAAGATGTTACGCAGGGGCATTGTGTTGGCCGAGAACTTATGTACGAAGAGCGTCTCGTACTCGCGCTTGAGGAAGTGACCGAGGAACATAGCGAGGGTGAGGAGCTGGGTCGGTGACAAGGGTTTCTTGGCCCCTGGCCCCGAGTAGATGTAAGGGCGCAAGCCGACGACGGCAATGTGGATGAGGATGGGGCCAAGGTACTCGATCACGAAGACGGTGCTCCATGCCAGTTGGGGGCCTGCGTCGCAGCGTTAGTTAGGAAAATTGCTCCTTATCGAATGGCAGTCATTTGGGTTCGAGGGGTTGCGACGCACCAAGGTCCTTGACCAACACCTGCCCGGCCGACATGACGGCCGGCTCAGAGCTGATCTGCGCTTTGCGGTTCTTCAGCGTCTTCTGTGTGGAAGGATCAAACAGGCCAACACGGTTGAAGTCGCTGATGCCGGCCTGACGAGCGACAATATGCTTGACCTCCTCGACGGTGGCATCGGCGGGAACCTCGATCGACTCGGGGAGCTTCTTGATCGGCTGCTTCGGTGCTGTTGGCATTTGTGTAAGTAATTTTTCCGTAATCTGAAGTTGTCAATAGCTGCTTACAGCGGTTGCTCAGCTTGAGCGTAATTTTAGCGGCCATTTTGTCGGAGTGTTTGTCCTGAATCGAAATGGAATGCCTGATGTGAGGTTTGAGCTGCGCTGATGTGGGCGAGCTTATACTTGGCCGTTTCCAAGAAGCTTGAGGGAAGGGCTTCAACGTCCTGGGTTTTTTTGGAGCAGTTGTTGAGAAGCTACTGCACGGTCGCCGGTTGTGCCTCGGTCGGGTAATGTGGGGACTGACATGCATAGATATGACAGATCTATCCTTGATAAGTCCATACTCCAATTTTATGCATCAAGGTGCATCTAGTCTCTTAACCAACTTGAACAACTAACATCATCTGTTACAAGTCTTAATAAGGCCTACGTCCTCGGTGACCCATGGCTTTCGGAAAGGTTCATTAAGCCGTAAACTGCCTGAATGCCTCAAGGTTCTGGAAGTCATGAGTCTCCCAAACGTGAGTCCGTAGTCTTCACTCAGGGACTGCCAGAAGGTTTCCAGGCCTTCTGGTACGTATGCTCGCGGTCTCGAAGACTTGGACTCAAAGGTTGCGATTTCCCGAGTTGTTGGTTTTTTTTCTCCTGTGAATATGGCTGATATATCGGTGCTCGAAAACTGCGGAGGTGTCTTGGTTGAAACCTTCGGCAGCATTGGACTAGCGGCGATCTAACTAATCGGTATATGGAACATCATCATCGACTTCCCAGAGTCCTCATAAGCTGCATTCAGTATCTCAGCCAGCTTGTAGACGTGTTACGTTGTGAGCTCCTCTCCATAAGGAGCGAGAATTCTCATATACATGAGCACCTAATCACGCTTCGTTAGAAATTCTCAAAGAAGATTTTTTTCCTTTTTTCTTTCTATGTAACGCTTCCAGTCTTTTTACCTGGTGTGGTGACTACTTACAACCTGATAATTAAACCATACTCGCTGGTTTCTTTGCATGATACTTTCCTCATTTCATAAATGCTCCCAAGCGGTTTTCTGAGCTTTGAAAGTGACAGAGTCAGATATCCGAAAATGATCATTTTATCTAGTTCTGTTGCTATTCAGTGTGATTCCCAGAACAGCTCATCGAGGTAAGAACTTTTTTAACTCAATGGACCACGTGGATCATTTAGTTCAATCCATTGAGAAACATTCACGCGTACTTATCTCGCAGCCTGTGAAATTGGTTAAAACGATCATTGGACTCTCGAGAAGCAGGATCATCTACGGTTTTGACATGCATGATTCTCCTGAAGAAACGTAATTCTTTGTCCAACACTGCACCTACCAAGGCATTCTGTAAAACGACCTTTCTTCGATCCTTCCGTGCTTTATCCATACGATTCTACATATACCTTTCCCCTTGATATCTTTTGGGGTTTCTCAACAAAAGCAGCGACTGAGATGTGCTTTGCCAGAGACTCATCATGCTGAATCGCAGCTAGAAGCATCAGTCAAATGAGATCCATTTAATCTTGCATTCAAAAGCTACCTTCAATCAAGTCTTGAGTTCCGCACCGAATTCAACTTTTGACAAGCACAAGCCCACTGCTATCTCTCCTCTCGGCGTGACTACCCTAACACTTATGCTTTTCGCTGCCCGAAGAGCAAGTCTGGTACCGGCGGAGAAATACCTTTGAGGAGCGCACCTGCCCCGTCCGCTACCGCCCTGCTTTGCCTTCCGTCACTCCAGCGTCCTTCGGTTTCATGCTGTCACCAGCTGGGCACAATTTTCTATCATCACTTGCTTGAGCTGAAGGACACAGGCGGCGCAGTTTTCGACCAACTTGCACAACGTCACCTTTCAGCGCGACTATATGAATACCATCCAACCAACCGAAGTATAGGCAACAAGCCGCCACTCGGTTCGCTGCACCACCTAGAAAGCAACATGATTCGAGTACATCATAGTCCTCAACCGACCAATACCGGCTCCTCTTTCTTTTCCACTCTCCTCGGAAAGGACGCTACCCCCATATTTATCCCAGGACGCACTCGCCATTTCATATTGATGGAACCGTCGTCGGATACTCTCAGCGTCATGCCTTCTGATCCACAGGTATTGGACTTGCATCGACAGCTCAACTGGGCACCGCAGCTTCAAGACGTTGACGCCCCAACGTCTCCATCAACTACATCGACCGCTACCAATCCCTCAGCAGCAACATCGCAGTCCGGCTTCGACGGTTACACAGAAGTTTGCAACACTCATAATCAGCCTTCATCGAGAGATTTGCCGCCTGGTGTGCCGACTGGCCCCGCAGCAGAGCGAAGCCGACGAAGTCGACCACACCAATATCCATGCCACTTTGGCACCGAAGATAATAGACCTCCTCCGAATGCCCCGACTGGCCCGGCATCACAGCGCAAGCAAGCAACGAGACTTGCCACAACACGCGGTCCACAGCCGTTGAAGAGACCGGTTGAGTCTGCTTCGTGGTCCCAGTCATTGACCTGGCAAAGCGACGCGGCACGAGCTCGGGAAGCTTTCAGAAAGGTGTCGGCTGAAATGCGGCACCTTGGCATCGACAAGTCGCCTGCAGCCCCAAGGGGTTCGACGAATACCTGAACACTAAGATGTATAACGTGCAACGCAGTCTTGCCCTGCAGAAGAGGCAACAGCAGAAGGCTAACGAACAGCAACGCCCGCTCAAGACCAAAGGGAAGGTTGATCCTACTCAGACACTCAGGTCCGGCATACTCCTACATTACAGTCTTGGCTCAGACAAACTCTCTCCGGTATTCGGCGCCGATCTGTGCTGGAACGCATGCTACACGGCGATGGAAAACGCACCGCACAACGAGCGCGTCGAATGGCCACCATTGGCAGCTTTTAAGGAAGCTGGCCGCAGGATTGGATCAAACGCTCCTGACCGAGCTCTACCGGCCCCCAGGCAAAATACGGTCCAAGAGTATGTACGAATGATCGAAGGTGATGGCGCAAACGACGAAGTAGGTACAATGGATTACCGTGAAAAGGCCGTCAAGCTGGATAGACTCGACCTCTCCCGACCGCAATCTCTGTTGGAGCCTGACATAACTGATATCTGCGACATTGATGTCGGGAGTCTCCCTGCTTGGACTCGCGAGATAATCGCCGAAATCAACCTTGACGAGGAAGAAAACCCGACCACACCCCGAGAAGATGAGGGCGGGGACAAGAAGTGCGTTGTAGGACGGCAGGAGAACTGACCGGTGATCAGGGGAAGCGTGTACGATGAGGGAGAAAAGGCAAAAGAGTCGATACTATAAGGATATTGTATGTTGGGTCAGGGTTTGCAGAAATGCGGAGAGTCGTCACTGGAAAGACTGGGAACTGAGCGGCATTGCTCTTGTTCTCTCACCGTTGTCCTTTGAATATAGGGAAGGGGAAACGGAAGATACACAGCATTCAGGGTTTTCGGTATCTTTCGATAGCTGCAGGCAGGATGGTGCCCAAACAGCCGAATGGTTTGGGTGAAGAGGGTCATCCTTAGACCTGATCATCAGTTGGCGTTACCCATGCCCAATAGCACGCGGATTACTCTTCTATACGTTAGGTTTTGTACTGTGCAAGTGATCCCGATGTTGGCACAAGTCATCTCGAGGAAGCGCTACGTTAAAAGGCATAAAGGGGGGGTGAACCAGGGAATCAATCCATGCTCAAAAGAAGTGCATTAGGCCGATCCGGTAGATGGTCCTGGGCAAAAGTGGATGTGTGTCCAGATCATGGTACAGTAATGTCCACACAGCCAAATCGCAGTATAGTGCACACTGCAACGGCGTCGGTAGTTAGAACATCGAAAAGCTGTCAGCCTGGAAAGCTAGGGAGGTGATTCTTGCTCTTCAAGCATCTCGCCTGGTGCCAAGTAAGAGAAAAGCAGTAGATGAGGTTAACAGCGATTGGTTCATTTGCGTGAGCTGTTGATGTGTGACTGAGCAGTAATTAAAGTCGCGCATGCCTCAGTCTGCTCTTGCTGGAGCTGAAAGGAGCTCTGCCCTGGCAGGAGCCGCTAGGGTCAGCTGTTACAAGCGCGAGAGCGCTCCTTTTATTTTTCTCACCCGAAGTTCAGCCGCGCAAGCTCAGGCAGGAACAGACTGTGAAAAGGTGGAGGGCTCCAGCCAGATGCGGTGAGAAGTGGAGACTTTCAGCCTTTCGCTTTCTTCTTGCTGTCCTTCCACCTCCACCACCCACGACCCGGTCTTCAAACCTTTCCTCCACACAAATACCTTACCTGCTCCCTCCTCTTCTCACCACCGCGTCACCCAACCACCCGAATTCCATCCTACTACTCTCTGCGTGTCCTCTTACCGGCATTGTATTTACTTTTCTCCAGGAGCGCATTGGTCTGCAGCTTGACTTGCCTTTCTTTCCTTTCATTCTTCCAAAAGTCGCAAAATCTCAGCTTGGTTGCGTGTTTTACGCAGCCCCCCATCCGAGATGTCAGAATTCTTAGGGTACGAAGACCTGGACCCTCTCTGCGCAATCTCGCTCGACACCCTTGCTGACCACAGACATATATAGATCTCGCATCTCCCTCATCTCCAAGAGCGACATTCGGTAAGGACTTGGAGGACTCTTCGTTGCTCCCCAGTCCCCTTGCTCATCGCCTCTAGATATGTCGGCGTTCTCCACGAAATCAACTCGGACGAGTCAACCGTCTCGCTCGAGAATGTTCGCTCCTTCGGAACTGAGGGTCGAAGAAACAGACCCGAAGAAGAGATAGCACCTTCCGACCAGGTCTACGACTACATCATTTTCCGTGGCAGCGATGTCAAGGACTTGAGGATCGAGGATCACCCGGGCATCAAGGAGAACAAGCCTCCTGCAATGCCCGAGGACCCAGCAATCGTAAACGTAAGTCTCAACATTCCCTGTCCCCCTCGCACCTCTTGACAACGCCTATCATGATGAAATACTGCGGATGTAAAATTTTATCGTCTTTGTCGGAAAAGCGCAACTTACACGATGTCGAAACTTTCCGTTGCCTTCCTTCTGAATCGAGGCTTTCAACCTACCTGTCTTGGGACATTGGACACTTTAGACTGGAACACAGCTAATCATGTCCTACAACCAGGCCCGCCCCGTCCTGGTCAGGGACCTAGCAATCAGCCGCCCCAGCACCTGGTTTCGGACAACCGCCCTTCCAGAATAACTTTTACCCTCCACCAGGCCCATGGGGCCCTGCTCCTGGGCGTGGCGGCCCTGGTGGTCCTGGCGGCCCTGGTGCTGGAATGGGCGGCATGCCGTACCCTCCGCCTCCCGGATGGTTTCCTCCTGGCCCTCCTGGCCCTCCCGGTCAAGGCTTCCCCCCGGGCCCTGATCAATGGAACAACTACAACAACTACCCTCCCGGGCCTCGTGGCCCTCCGGGTCCCCCCGGCCCCCTTGGCCCCGGTGGTGCACCTGGGCAGGTCTCTGAGAACCGCGGCACTCCCGGTCCTCATGACCCAAAGCCTGCGCCCACTGGCGCTGCTGGTGACAAGCAGAAGCCCTCTACACCAGCCGCTCAAGGTGCTCAGAGCGAATCCAAGCCCGCTCCTCCCCCCGGTTTCCAGCAGGCGCCTGCACCGACGCCTCCTGTCGATTCGAAGCCCTCTGCAGCAGAAGTCAAGGCCACTGCTGCTTCCTTGAACACGGCCGGCTCCTCAAAGCCCGTCGAGCTTCCCGTGCCCACGGGACCAAAGAATGTCGCTCGCGTTCAGCCAGCTATCCCTCTGGCTGGATCCATGCCCAAGGCGTTCCCTGTTCCCGTCAACGATAGCAACGCCGCCCAGGCCGCTCTTAAGCCTGCTGCTGCCCCACTGCCGCTAGTGTGCGAGATGCGACTGAGGCTGCGAAGGCTGCTGTCGCGTTGGCCATGGCCAATATGAACGCCGGCAATGCTGCTGTTCCTGCCGCGCCGCAAGGAAATGGAAATGCGATGGACAATTTGACGAAGAAGGTCAATGAGATGAGGGTCAACGCAGCCCGAACCACGCAGCCTGGAGGTGGCCGCGGCCGAGGCCGTGGCGGGAGACAAGGTCAGGCTAAGGTCGAGGTCCCTGATGCGGACTTTGACTTTGCTCAGGCAAACGCGAAGTTCAACAAGGACGACTTGGTCAAGGAAGCTATTGCAGGCTCGCCTCTGGGTGAGACTCCCAACAATGGACCCGCGATTGAAGCTCCTGCTCCCGAGGTTACTGGTACGAACCCGCCAGTCGCCTACAACAAGACCCGGTCATTCTTCGACAACATTTCGAGTGAAGCCAAGGATCGGGCCGACAACAATGGTCAAAAGCCTGGTGGCCGTGAATGGCGCGGCGAAGAGCAGCGCAAAAACATGGAGACATTTGGCCAAGGCAGCGTTGACGGAGGCTACAGAGGTTACCGGGGCAGAGGTCGCGGCCGTGGCCGAGGAGGCTTCGGTGGTCGTGGTGGCGGACGTGGCGGTTTCCGTGGCCGTGGTGGCCAGGCCGCCGCTGCACCTTCGGCTGCGAACTAGGTACATCCCGTGCCTCCAGCCCCTCGATCGATTCCGTTGCTGCAAGCAACCTGTCTTGAGATTTCACGATCCGGACTACCGAAAAGAACACGATTTTGATGGACGCTACTCTAGTTTTTCAACGGAGAAGCGTCTCTGAAAGGAAATCCTTTCAAGCAAGACTTTTTATGATGTATTATCACTCCCTCGATTCTCGATTTTTTTCGGATTCCCTCGGCGACGGAGCATTGGGCTGGCAAGTCCTGTGAGTTGGTTTGGCCAGACGGGCAGGAATCATAGGACTGCTATTTTGACACGCATGGAATCGGAAGGAGTTTGGCAGTGGTAGCCGCAAGCGACGGGAGCTGCGGTCTCATGATTGCGAAGTGACGACAAAGGGATTTCAGGCTTGGGTAGCATGCATTGCGTTCTCGTTTTCTAGTTGAGCTGGGCGGAGATACCGGATCAACACGACCTGACGGCAGAGACATGCCTACTCTCTGGCAGTCGACAGGAGGGATGAATGCAAAAGGAAGCGCTAATCCATGCGAGAAGGAATGAGGAAATGAGAAAAGAGGAGCTTTTTTTTCTTGGTGGTGAAAGAATCCTAGAACTAGGCGAGGAGGAGGACAAGACTCTACGGGTCATGTTCGCATATTAATACTACTACGCCGACCACCAAACCTACGTTGCACCTCGAAGTGATTGAGTGACATCAACTTGTAGTGCATCCATTGTGACATTTATGTACTCGGTTGGTCGTATTTATCCAACAGGGACGGCTTTGTGGTTTAGAGGTGGAATTGGTGAATGCAATTTGCTGCTGCTGCTGCTGCGCAAGGAAGGAGTTGGTAGGCGAGGTGGGCTAGAGGCTAAAAGCTGTGCAATTTTTGCCCCGCCAAACCCCGCCACACGTCATGCTGGTACCTTTCCGGCGTGACGCATCATTGCCGACTTGGTGCTGACTAGGAACTCTTCCATTCCGCAAAACAACTACCCTGCCGATTCTTACTTCCGCTCTCGAGCTCTACCTATTTACCTTAGTTCCCACAGTCAATCGAACCGACGAGCTTCACCATGTCGAGTCGTCAGCTTCGCAAACTGCAGAAGCAGAGAGAGCTCGAGCAGCTACAAGAGACCAAACCTGCCACCGAGGAATCCAGTGACGACGAGCCCGAACCCGCAACTATCAAACCTCGACAGAGTTTATTCGCAGCCCTAGGCGGCGGCGACGATGATGGCGACGACAACGATGACGAGAAATCCGACAACGGGCAAGACGAAGCCCAGCCGGAATCAGAGCCCGAGGTAGTGCCTCAGCCTGCCAAGAAGAAGAACAAGAAAAAGAAGAAGAAGGCAAAGAAGGCAGCGACGCAGGACGGACCTGCGAATGATCGCGAAGACGAGGATGACGAAATTGATCGGGCGCTCAAGGAGCTCAGCATTGCGCGCAATGCCGGCTCGACCGCCTCCGACAACCTCGCACAACGAAGCCGCGACATTGATGACCTCCTGCAAATCAACACCCAATACCTCAGAGCAATCAACGAGATGCGTGCCCTGTTTGGAAAGGAAGCCATTCAGGCTGCGCAGGAAGAAGAACGGGCCGAGCTGGAGGCTGCGCGCCGAGCACAAAGAGGCGCCAACCAGCACGTTGACCTTGAAACGGCACTTCGAGGGGATCCGCGCAAGAAACTTCCCGAGATATCTCTGCGCCGCAACGTCTTTATCCAGGGCAAGGATACATGGCCACGCGCCACTGCGGCAGGACTGGTCATGAAGGAGATTAGGAAAGGGTCTGATGGCCTCACTGAGTTCGCCTTTGTGCACGAGCAGGCATACGATAACGTTCAGGTCATGTTCTTCAGCTGCGTCCAGCTCGGGGACCCCATGCAGATGGTTCAGCTTCTGATGCGATTCCCTTACCACGTCTCAACCCTGCTCCAGGTCAGCAAGGTCGCCATCCAGGACCAAAACCAAGCTCTGGCAGCCGATCTTTGTGAGCGAGCTCTGTTCACGTTTGGACGGGCTACGACATCTGCTTTCAGACAAAAGCTAGAGCAGGGCAAGGCCCGCCTAGACTTCCGCCGCCCAGAAAACCGCGAGCTCTGGCTCGCCGGATACACATACCTCAAGAGCCTGATCCGCAAGGGAACTTACAGGACGGCACTGGAATGGGCGAAGCTGCTGTTTAGCCTGAATCCAAATGATCCTTACGGCATGAAGTACTTTATCCACACGCTGGCAATTCGTGCACGCCAAGCGCAGTGGCTCCTGGACTTCATGAGCACACACGAGTTTGTGGCCGACGAGACGGACGATACATACCTCAAGCAAACACTTGTTCTTGCGAAGCTCCAGGTGGGCGACACCGACGGGGCAAAGATTGCGGCGGTAGCCGGCATGGAGCGGCTGCCGTGGCTCTACTGCGCCCTCTTCCAGGCGTTGAACGTGGAAGCGCCGCCCCCCTTATGGGGTGTACGACCCGACACCAACGAGCGTGAGTTCTGGACGAACCTCTATATCCACCAGGCCAAGGATATCTGGAACAATACGCAAGCCATTGACGTGCTCAAGGAGGCCGTCAAGATCGCACAGAAGCCTACTCAAGCCCTCCCAGAAGACCTACCGGCAGACAATCGCACAGCCAGATGGACGTGGTTAGAGGATACTCCGACTTTGTTGAGCGGCATCCCGAGAGCGATGCTCGCACGGGAACCCAACTACGCATTTGACCCCCTCCCGCCTCCGAAGGAAGAGAATATCTTTACGAGCCAGGGCGTTCAGATGCCGTGGCGTCAAAGTGGCGAGAATGGAGAACAGGGAATGCTGGCACAGGAGCGAGCGCTCATCAACATGCTCCGGAGACAGCAGCAAAGAGCCGCGGCGCGAGGAGCGGGTGCTGGGGCTGCTGGGGGCGCCGGTGCAATGGGTGCTATGATGGGCGCGTTCCCGGATGACGACGATGAAGAAGAGGGCGGTGATTTTGGTGATGCTTGGGAAGGCGCTTTCAGCGATGGAGACGACGATGATCTGGAGGGCGATGGACGCCAGCCTCCTTCCGCCGGTGTAGTCCAGCGACTCGCCGATTTGCTGGCATCCATGATACCTGGCGGATGGCCGGCGGAGTCGACTGGCGGGGGTGATGACAGCGCAGGCCCGGACGACGACGAGGAGTTACCTCCTTTGATTGATGGTGATAATGACATCGGCGATGGTGAGGCACGGCAGCAGCAGCATGGCGGAAACCAGCCGCAGTAGATATGCGCGGTGCTTCAAAGGACATTCACGTGGTTACTACGGTTTTTTCTCTCTCTTCGGCACTCGTATATAGACGCAGAGCATCTATACCCTCCAGAAAAAGACAACCATTACATGCCCGACTTTGTAGCTCAAATGTTGTGCAGTCCGACACGCGAACGTGTGGCCACACACAGACCCCGGCCCTTGCACTAACTGGCTAACTGACGGGTTCGACCGCACGCAACATCCATGGACCCGATGGGCGGAGAGCACGGGGCGACCCTTGGAAACGCAGCTGAAGCTTGGGAACTACTGTGAGAAGCAACGTCGATCTGCGGTTCCTGGGACAATGCGGGTTCGAAGGTGCAGCAACGCGGCGAACATGGTGTCCCCAAAATGAAATGTGCTCACTCAGTACGGCAGGACTGGGTCCGTTTCAGGGGGTTGAGGACGAGAGAGCGCAGCGTTGGGGGAAGGGGGACTGAAGTGAGCAAGTTTCAGAAACGAGACCCTCGGGGGATGGTGGCCGGTTGCGTGGGCGCTAGCTAGGTAGGAAGGAGCTCTTGCGCCATCCACGGCCGGAGCGCAGCGATGTCTATGGCAATTAATAATGCGGTGCCGGTGTCCGTTTGGGACAGATATATAATCAACATCAGGTCCGTCTCACCCAAGCCCATGGTTTCTGGCTGCTTCCTGTCTGCTTTTCAATCAAGATACCCCCTTTTTCACTCTTCGTTTTGCGTAATACCGTGATTCGCCTTCCCCAAACGGCCGACTCTGATCCGTTAGCGAGACCTTGGGACATCGCCCACCCCTTACGTTTAAAAAAAGACGCTGGAGCTCGCTGCCCCTCCTTTATTTCTCTACCCCGCCAAAAACGCCATACCGCAAACTCTCCCAACTACACACAACTTCCTACGACACGCAACACCATATCTTTAAAAAAAAAATATGTCTGAGCACACTTACAAGTTCAACGTCAGCATGAGCTGCGGCGGCTGCTCCGGCGCCGTCGACCGTGTCCTGAAGAAGCTTGACGGTACGTTGTACTCTCCCCCTAGGCGCAATCTGTCCCTCCTTTCTTGCCGGTCCCGTCTCCGCCGCCGCGCAAACCCACCGAGTAGCTCCCGCATCCTGGGGAACCGGCGGTGAGCAGCGGCAGGCAGAATAGCAGCGACCAACCGCGCATGAATTCCAAACACAGCGGGAGAATGTTTTACTAACTTGCGATATTGCAACAGGCGTCAAGTCCTACGAGGTCTCCCTCGAGAGCCAGACCGCCACCGTTGTCGCCGAGGAGAGCCTGCCGTACGAGAAGGTCCTCCAGACCATTGCCAAGACGGGCAAGAAGGTCAACTCTGGCAGCGCCGACGGCGTCGAGCAGAGCGTCGAGGTCGCCGCATAGATTTGATACCAGATCAGTCGAGTCGGGGAGTGCCAGGCGTCGGGAACAAACATGAGCGCGCGAAACATGCTTTGCCGGTCCGTTTTTGGGCGGGGAGTTTCCTGCCTGGGGGTTTGGGACGTGTGGTATAGAACATAACGTCATGCCTAGGACTTGCTTTTACGTACTTGCGGAAGCCAATAAAAAAACCGAGATACATGGTTTGGTCTTTGTGTACCTTTGCGATTGAGGTCCTCACGTGCAGATGCTGGGACTAGGGAGATCAGTATCAGGCTGCCCATGTTACTGGCAATATCAATCTCTCGGGCTGTTCTCGCCATGAGGTACTACCGTTGGATGATCTACGTAGCGAGGCGGTCTATGGTGCTTGATGCTGTATGTTTTGTCTATGACAAATTGGCGCCGCGGACATATCAATCGGGGTCTTGGTAGGACTTTGGCCTGGTCTGCAAGACGCCAACCCGTAGCACAGTGCACCATCTGTCTACACAACCCGTTCCAGAGACTCCTCTGCCCAACTATCCATCAGAGTTGATGTCGCCAATGTCACTCTCGGAATTTCATGATGACATAACCTCGGTTGCACCCGCACTTCCCGAACCATCCTACGGAGCTTCTCTGTTCTTGAGCTAGGCGCAAGGCTTGTCGGGGCCCAAACCCGGGATACTCCCTTGGGTCTTTAGTAGATCCATGTCTGTTGAATGGCAACCGGGAAAAGACCGCCATCCATGCATCTCGATGTAAGTTACTCGCATGTAGTGTGACTTCTCAGCCTTCCGGGATATAGCCCTTGGTAGCCCTGTTTAACTGGCTCATGAATCACGCACACGGGTTTCCTGCTCGTTCTAGGAGACTTAAGGTTGCCCAATTAGAATCATCGCCGGTCCTGCTACAAATAGTCGTCCCTAGGCAAACGTAATGCGGCAAGGGAACAAATCAAGGTTACTGCAAGCCAGCACGGCCCGGCATTCGAGTGTCATCGAGCTGCCAGAAGCTTGTTTGGTCGAACATCAGACCGCCCGAATTCCATCCCTATGAGACTGCCCGTAGTTTCTGTGCGTTTTTACAAGATGGATATTCCATCCACACAGTTGTCTAGTGGTGGTAGGGTTACTGTCTAGACCAAGCTCGCTGCCGTCTCGTCAAGCGGCATTAGAGCAGTTTGGGGGCCGCACACCGCTGATCTTGATGCCTTGCCCAATGACACCCGTCTGATGCGACATGAGCCGGAGGGACACGTGAAATGGGGGACCCTGAAGGGAATGCAGGAGGCCCGAAAAGACAACGAACTAGAAACACAAGTAACTTAACGCCGGAGCTCGGTCCTGACGAGTACCCACACCCGCTGGATCGGTAGGTTGGGAACGCCACCCGGGGGACCGGGGAGGTGCGCCTACAAACGTCATATTGCGGCGTGGGGTCTCTTGGGAGGGCTAGTATCCGCACAAAGCGCCGCGGCCGTTACGGCTGGGTACTGTTTCGCGGCATCAACCCTCTTCTTTCAGCACCCGGATGCGTCGCATGATCTGTAATGGGCGCTCAAGGTGAAAGCCGGGTTACAGATGACGACCGGGCCGGAAGTGGGTGGCGGTGCTTATTCCCCGTTTCTCCCCAGGAGGTGCTTGCTATCGACCTGCGTGCCTGCCTTCAGATGTGTGTACATCGTACCACTCGGGGAGCACGTACCCTTACCCTTAGTACCTGCCTGAACCTCACAGAACTTCCCTGCATTGAGACGAGACTACTCTGGGTTGCAGATTCTCGACAACTCGATATTAATGTCCTTCCATCCCTCCTACATGATGCCACCCTGAAGTCGAAACATTGTCCTTTGGGATTTTCCGACTTTAGCCTAACTTAAAGCAACCACAGCACACCACTTGTGAGAATAACTTAGTTCCAGTATCGGTCGCACTGTTCAACCTATCCCATCTCGGCACGTCCAAAAAAACCCGCACAAACATTACGCCAGCCTCTCTTTTGGACTTCACCATGGGAACACCGTTTGTCTCACTTCTCGAGCCGACCCGGCTAGACGCCTTCATCCGCGGCGTGCCGCATGATGAGCAGTCGGCGGCGATCCCCAAGGAGTTTTGCGACGCCATGGAAGTGCGCGAGGCCGTCTTCGTCGAGGAGCAGAAGGTGCCCGCCGAGAACGAGTTCGACGCCGACGATAGCCGCGCGTGCCACTGGGTCTCGTACGCCTCCGTCAACAAGGTCGTCGAGAAGGAGGTCCTCGACGCCGCCGGCAACATCGTCAAGCCCCGCCGAAGCAGCACGCGCAGCACCCCCATCGGCACCATCCGCCTCGTGCCCTTCCCCCACGCCCCGCACCCCAAGAATGGGGGCGTCTACTGGGACGGCATGCTCAAGGAGGATCCGGGCGCGGAGGTTGCGCCGGACACCAAGACCGCACCGGCGGCGGAGAAGAACACGACGAGCCTGATTGATGAGATGCCGGCGGAGACTGCGGCGGAGCACGTTGGCGAGGAGAGGCGACTTTCGGCGACCAGGGTCTTTGTGCCGGACCACGCGACGACGCTGCACGACGGGAAGGAGCCCTACGTCAAGCTGGGCCGGCTGGCCGTGGTCCGGGAGTTTAGGGGCCACCGGATTGCGAGGCTGTTGGTGACGACGGCCTTGGCGTGGTTGCGGGCGCACCCGGGCTACTTCAATCCCAGCATCAAGGAGATGGGGCTAGAGCAGATCGGGGCCGCGAGCGCCGAGGAGGTGCCCAAGTGGAAGGGTCTCGTGTGCGTGCACGCACAGACGGGCGTCGTGGGTGTGTGGGAGAAGTTGGGGTTCCAGGTGGACGAGGGCATGGGGACCTGGTGGGAAGAGGGCATTGAGCACAAGGGCATGTTTTTGCGGCTGGATGTCAAGGAAGAAACGCCTGTTTTCTGAGGCGGGCGGTGGTATGGACTGAAGGATGTTGTCGGAAAGGAAAGAGGGAGAGGAGAGGAGAGAAGCCCTCGGAGTGGGTTGATGCTCAACCTGATGCCTGGATGGCCGACCTGCGGATCTTCATGACTTACGACTTTACCATGATGGTTCGCTGTTTACTGGACCACGGTCCCTAATAATTCCCCTTACTATTTTGTCGACAACAATAGAATTCATCTTGGCTATTCTTGGTGTTGACACTATCCGCGGCAGGACAGTCGGCGGGATGTGTCAAAGGGGGGCTTTGTCATGCGACGAAATCACGTAGAGGCAAGTCTCAGTTGTACAGGAGCAAACGTTGGAATGAGGTCGATTGTATTTCCTCCAGGGCGTGGTCATGATCATGATCGTTTCACGTGACATCGTGGGCCGGCGACCTTTGACTGATCTCAAGCGGGAGAGGTGGCGGGTTGTGTGGCATCCCCCCCCCCCTCATCGACATAACCAGGGCACACAGGTAGGGGAACGCGGGGTATTGATCATTCTGCTCTGACGAGCTTTTGGCTTTTATTGGGAAAAAACCACCTTTAGAAGCCGTTACGAGACAAGATGCCGTAGCCGCGTTCCCCATATCCCGAACGCGCAAATGCAATAGTTAGGTCAGCGCATCAAAACACCGGCTTCTTTTTCTTTGTTCGGAGGACGATGAAGAAAAAAGACGTTGATTTTGCCCTGTTATGTAATACCACGCCTCCGTTGATTTGTCCCCCAAAAAGCAGTTTTTTGACGTCTCGAGAGAGATGGAGACCCATTTTCTCAACAGGCCTCACCCCCCAAATCTCCAAAGCGTGATGGGGAAGAGCATGTATTCCACAGCTCCCCCCAAAACACAGCACAAAGTTCCCAGCCAACAGAGTTCGTCGTAGCCCACATGACGTTGTGGAAAAGAGAGAGGACAAACCCTTTACCGGTTGGACTTGGCGACACGCTCGAGCTCGTCCTTCTTCTTGATGGCGTACGAGTTGCTGCTGCCCTTGGCGGCGTTGATCAGCTCCTCGGCCAAGCACTCGGCAATGGACTTGACGTTGCGGAAAGAGGCCTCGCGGGCACCGGTGGTGAGGAGGGAGATGGCCTGGTTGACGCGGCGCAGAGGGGAGACATCGACGGCCTGGCGACGAACGGTACCGGCGGAACCGATACGGGTGGAGTCTTCGCGGGGACCGCAGTTGACGATGGCATCGACGGCGATCTGGATGGGGTTCTGGTCGGTCATCAGGTGGATCTGTGTTAAGGTGTTAGTTGTATTGTTCCTCGAGAGTAGCGGTTCCCGTCAGGAGGGGGGCCGCGGTGTGCGTGTGTGACGTACGATCTCGAAGGCGTGGGCAACGATGCGGACAGCCATGAGCTTCTTTCCGTTGTTGCGGCCGTGCATCATGAGCGAGTTGGTGAGACGCTCAATGATGGGGCAGTTGGCCTTGCGGAAGCGCTTGACGGCATAGCGGCCAGCGGAGTGGGTGACATAGACGGGGTTGCGGAGGGAGATGTAGTCACTGTTCGATTCAATTTCCGATTAGCCTCTGACTTTTTGTTTTTTTCTTGTCCTCTCTTGTGTGTTTTTGCGTTGGTCCTGTGTCCAGCTGAGCGTGTCCCCAATGTCGAATTCCAATCGCAGGCCTTGATGTTCCTTCTCTTTCTCCAATCGTGTTTCGCGCGCGCAGAAAATTTTCGTAGAGTTCTTTGGAGGGGGAGGGGAGAGGGACTCACGTCAGAGAGATGTCCCGGACCTCAACATCGTAATCCCACTTGTTGAAAAGCTTGACGTTGCCGACCTCCTTGACGACGTCCTTGGGGAGGACGTCGTAGGTGCCCACGTTCTCGACCTCGATATCGCCGCCGTCAGACATTTTCGCTCGACCTTTGGGGGGTTAGTAACCTTTGGGGAGGGAGGGAAAGAAAGTCGAGAAGCTTGAGTGGGAAAATGTGGTGGTCGTGGGTTGAAGTTGTCCAAGTGCGAAAGGGACGGCCGCAGAGTGGGTTTCGATTTTCCTACTCGGCTCGCTTTGCGTTGGTGAATGAGGAGCCCAGGGCTTTGTTTGTGGCCAGCTCCAGCCAAACGGCCTTCGCCAGCCAGCGAAATATTTTTTTCCCAGACTTGTGGTGTGCGGATGGACCAATGGGGGCGCGCCCAGCGTCATGGCGGGCTCCACCGCGGCGAGGGTTCCTGCCCTCGGGCAGCCGAAGGGCGGCCAGGAGGGGTGGTCAGAAGTGGCACCTCTTTTCCGCAACCTCATACAATTGAAATTCCTACTCCCCGACGACCTAGGTGCCTGTTGAATTCCGACCGACGACATCACAAATCAGACAAAATGGTACGCCCCGCGAAACGCCCTCTCTCCCGTGTGTGCGCGTGCGAAACACCGCGTGCCCTTTGGCGAATTACTTGTGCTGACTTGTTGGATGTGTAAAGGCGCCAGCTGCAGGAGCTAAGAAGCAAAAGAAGAAGGTTCGTTGCAACTGAGTCCCCCATGGTGTGTCTTGTGTGTGTGTGAAACAATCGCTGACTTGTTCGTGACAGTGGTATGTATAAACTCTGTTAATGCGCATGAGAGAAAAACACTTGGCGAGAATCCCGACCCATCATTGTGGCCTCGAACGACGCATGCCCTCTCCTATCGATCGCAGCCGACTTACCCATTCCACAGGTCCAAGGGAAAGGTTAAGGACAAGGCCCAGCACGCCGTCATCCTCGACAAGACCACCTCCGACAAGCTCTACAAGGATGTCCAGTCCTACCGCCTGGTGACCGTTGCCGTCCTGGTCGACCGTCTCAAGATCAACGGCTCCCTCGCCCGGAGATGCCTTGCCGACCTCGAGGAGAAGGGTATCATCAAGCCCGTCGTCCAGCACAGCAAGATGAAGATCTACAGTACGTCGAGTCCCCGTTTCAGCGCAAGCGCACCATCGTAAGAGAACTCGTTCAACTGACACATTCGCAGCCCGTGCCGTTGGTGGAACTGACTAAACCATGAACGTGGTACGCGTGACGACAAACAAAAAGCAATGGGGATCAAGGGACGGATTGGTCATATCTGCCTAGTCAGGAGGCTTTACAGATGCTCGATGAAGCATTATACCTTGGGCCTTAGGGATCGGATTTGCTTAACATCGCAAATGGAACGGAGTTGATACGTACATCTGCCGTGTCGTCAAATAGACCATGATCACGTCCAGACGTCCCCATGATAACAGCCCCAACCATCTCGTTTCCGGTGCATATATCACTTTGACCCCGGTGCTCAAACCCACAGACGTCATATCTTGGTGCTAGGGAAAACTTGTAATCCCATGTACCTACGATTGTGGGTTTGCCCACAACCTGTCTAACAAGCCAGCGGCTTCCTGTGACAGGTTACTGCGGCCGTTACAGAAAGCTCATTGAGCAGCTGGAGATCCGGGGACAGCGCTGAGCGTATCGCTTTGATGCCTGCGTCTGTTGTTGGACGGGTGGTCGTAATCGTCCATTACTGCAAACGAGGACTACTTGTCTGACAACAGCACCTCTGCAATTCTTGCCAACCCACGGACTGCATCTCCCCGTCTGAATCTGGAGGCCAGCTGGATCTGAGGCTATAGGGCTACGACGAACAGGTCAAGGTGACTTCGCTTACTGTTTCCCATTCGCGAAGCGCGGACGACGGAGCAATGATATGCCCTCAGCTTTTGGCATACGTTTGTGCTCGCCGTGGGAAAACCTGATGTTTGGCAGAGAAACGCAACCGATGGAGGGCTGATCCGGGCTGTCCGAGCCTTGAACCCATCTGGAAATAGTAGAGTTTCTATCCCACGAACTCCTAGAGGACCGAACGGTTTGTGCATCGTGGCATCCTCGGACGCCACTGAAAGCTTTGGCTGCTGGCAACCATGTGCTCAACCATCACAGGGCAAATGCACGAATGGCAGCATATCGCTCGCACTCACTAGACTCATCTTGTCGTAAAGTGCACCTATTGATCGCCTCCATATTCTCACCGGAAGAGTATTTCGCTGAGGGTAGCGTAATAATAATTTGTGCAGAGAAGTGGAGGCGGTTAATCTGTCACTCGCTTGAGGAATTACTCGCGCCGGCATTTTAACGGAGACGTCGGCAGCAGGGTAATGGGCACTTGCGTCGTTGCTATTCATTGCCGGACTTTGGCCCGCGTCTCAACTTCAATGTCATGATGCCGTCCCTTGACTTTGCGTAGGCGGACTCGAGGGAGTCAGAACGGGCTGCGAGGTGCAAGGACGGGACCGGGTGCGGAGATATAGTTGCGAGATTCTCCCGGGGCCCAAGCCCGGCGGCCGAAGTGTCGGACAGGTGACACATCGAAACTCGAGTGAAAAGATTCGGTAGCGGTTCGGGTTCGCGAGATTAAATACATTGTTGGCGGCTGGGCGGTACGGCGGGACTTCCCAGACGCTTTGGTCAAGTTTGGGGTGTTTGACCAGGAAGTCAAATTGATTAGGGCGCTCCGAAATTTGATGTCATGTCGAAATTGGCACTGTCGCGAGATGCCCCCTTTTTTTTCCTCCCTCGTACAGGGAGTTACATTTTGGAGGGGTTGACAGAGATGAGAAGTGATGAGCCCGGAGGTTGCACATGAACGCGTAGGATAGCATGGTTCACGTGCAGCAAGCCTTGGAAGGTCAACGCTACGGCGGGACGGGCAAGCGGGCAAAGAGAGTGAGCGACTTTTGGGTGTTGGCGGACAGGGGGGATTTCAGGGTCTCATATGAACAAAGGAACGGCACATGATGCGGCTGCAAGCCAGTCGCGAACGTCATGTGGTGGCCGACGAATGACAGGCCAGAGAGACCGCGGGGCCATATGCCACCGTCCAGCAACACACAGCTGACTGGCTGGCTGGGGTCGGAAGGGAGGGAAAACGAACACCTGGGCGGGCCGGATCTCTTGGTTCGTTTCGGATGGGAGCGTATCTGAAGAAAGCGTAATTTGCCGGCATGACGGAGGAACGAGGTGGGATGAAATGGGGCTCAAGGCATGTCGAGGGCAGAGTGTTGGTGGGATGGTTTGATAGAAGAAGGCCGCGCGCAGAGGAGGAGTTTGTGGAGAGTGGAGGACCAGAGTTCGTGATGCCCATTGCCTGGTAGGTGCACTAATGCAATCGTAGGTCAAGCCCCCAGGTACGTACGTAGTCGTTTAGATAGTTCCAAGTCCACAGTGTCTACCATGCCGTGTTGGTCGTAGCGACGGATGCCCGAAGTGTTACAGGACCCCCGATATGCACATGGATAGGAGGAGGGAAGTTGGCGCCCACTCGATGTCGTCAGGTACAGTGCTTCCTTGCTTCCTTGCTTGCTTGCTTGTGCTTGGGTAGCCGTGGTGCCAGTCAAATCTACTATACTAGGTAGGGTAGGGAGGGTGGTGTAGGTAGCAATCTCTCAGCGCACGTGCAGTTGGTTGCGGAAAGATGCAGGTGCAGATGCAGAGGGATGCAAATAGATGGATGCATGGGTTCCGTTCCTTCCACAAGGAACACTTTGTGTCTTTCCGTCGTCTGGGAGAGATGGCCAACGTCGCTGTCTTCCCCCATGTGGCACAGTGCCTTAGCGCCGAGTGCACTTGCAAGTAAAGCAGCCGTCGGGCCCAAGCAGTCAAGTCAGTCAAGGAAAGGACCCAAGCATCAGCACCGGTGTATTTAAAGGTCAGTGGTCGCAAGAGTTCAGCGTTGGACGAGGCTGCTACAAGGTCTCAAACACGCCCCCTCCATTTCATGCTATGTCCAAGTAAGGTAGATGCCGCAAGTGAGGTACTAGGTATCCTACCCAGACAAAGGCTTGACAGCGAGGTGTCAGGAGGGCTGGTTTATGCGCTTCCATGCGGGCCACTCTGTCCACCCGGCCACCGTCACCTCACCTTGCGGTGCTTTTTAGATTTGGATCGCCTGTCCCGGTCAGGTCGCATGAACACTCGCTCTGCGCCCGATTGACTGGGCCTCGCGGCCTTGCCCTTTGCAGCTGATTACAGATGGCAACCTGGTAATTGCACACTCCACCGCCGCACCCCAGGGTACATGATTTCCTGCAGCCCATGGGTGGAGCGACGACGTACAGTACGGTACCTACCATACCTACCTTACCTTACCTGGTGGGCTTCGTCCCGAAGGCAATCGCAACCCGCTCCTCTCCTGCCCTCGCTGTCGCAATTCCAACCTGAAGGTGGGAGGGGGGCGGAGAAGATGAGAGACACAGAGAGATAGAGAGAGATGATGGTGCGGGACGCAGGGCAAGCATCAACCACACTTTCACCCACACACTTGATAGCAGGTGGCAGGAGCCCCGTCCATCGGCATCGGGTACACCGTCTCCAGACATGGCACCTCCTTACTGTGCGCGCCGCCGCCGTACCTGATCCTTTCCCCTTCTCGGTCTGTGATCTCCAAGCCGGCCAACCAAGTGATGTGCACCATCTGGCCCTGATGTCAGGCACCGCACCCGCCTTGTCTTACATCTCGCTCCTCGCCTGCTCAGTCCTCTTGATTCCCTAACTGGCACTGTCTTTTGGTCTGGCTGTTGTCCAGACCTTGACCGGGTTTGCCCACCTCCTGCTCCTCCTCCTTCTCTTGACCTCCGATTTCCAGTACAAAGTCCCAAGTCCATCCCGCATTTAAAACCTCCGGCCTTCTTGTCCCGACCTGACTTCCTTGCTCCTCCTCCTCTGCTCCCCTTCCCCCTTCCAGCCTCCACCTCTCCCACCATCAGCGATCCCCTTTTCCCTGCCGCTCGCAGTCTGCAGACGAAACAAATACTCGCCCGCCTCCGCCCTCTTTTCTTTCTTCTTCTCGGGCGCAATAAAGATACCCCATCCTTCTGTGCCCTTACTCGATCTCCTCTTCTACGGCGACAGACCATCGTCCTCCAACGTCTTCCAACTCGCTCATACAACATTGCCTACCTGACTGACTGCCTTATCCACCGCATATTGCTACCTCTTTCCGCCTGCTCGGGCTACGACCTGGATTCTGACAAGCACCCTGTTGATACTGTCAACCACTAGCTGCCGATCATCCTCCCTTTTTGGTCGCCCGCGAACCCAGCCGTCTCCAGTTCCTAATTGCGAGCCGTCCTTCCTCCCAACCACAACCCTCTCTAACCTGCCTTCTGTCTCCTCAACGGACCGAACAACCGACGAAATGGCACACAACATGACCGACGCCGAGCTCGACAACGACTGGCAGCCCAACGGCCGCCGCCCGCAATCGTGCGTACCAATTGCTTGTCCCAGGCTAACACAGTTTCTCCAAGCTGCCGTGCTGACTTGTGCCGTTCAGCACTATCGCTCGCTCCTTCTCCCAGGAGCTTGCCGACATCTTCCGTCTTGACGACCCCGTCACCGATCTGGATGAGAAGCTTGACCAACGGTATGAAGCCCTCTGATGCAGACTAGGCCCCCGGGCAGCCCACTTGCATTGTCATACCCAATGCCATTCAATCAGTTTGCTGACGGCTTCGCCCGCAGAAAGCAAATCGTCCAGAGCCAGGCAAGCGAGCTTGAAGCTCTCGAGCGTCGCATTCGCGAAATGGAGGAGCGGTTGAAGAGCAACGGCATCGCCAAGCAAACATCATCCAGCCAGCCGGCCGCTGCTGAAGCGGCCGCGCCCGCGCTGTCAAAGGATGCCCAGGAGAAGGCCAGGTCACGACCAGGTACGGCGCGCCAGAACCAGCCTCATGCCCCGTCTTCGGCGAACATGCCGCCCACGCCTACTGCCAGCGAAGGTGAATACGAATTCGTCGGCAAGGATGACCTTGACGACCACCCACCCCGACACTGAATCGCTGCATTTTGACACTTCCAGCCCGCACAATACCCACAATACCACGTCTCGCCTGAGTTTTCCTTTTTCTCCAACATGACCGCCTGCACCGAGCAAACCATCACAGTCATCTGATTCATGAGACCACGAGAAATGCTGACTGTTGCTCGTCAGACGGAGACCGCGACCAGGAATGAGGATAGACGTCCCTCTTTAGACTGCTACACCAAACTCTTTATATACCTGCTCGAGCCCATCCCGCATATACCCGCACTCTGCGATACCACGGCCCTACCAACCTGTATCGGCAACTTTAGATTTCCGAGTTGCTTACACAGAAAGGTCCTCATGTTGTTTGGCAGAGTTGCTCTTGGCATAAGCCCATGCCGAGCATCACATTACGTCATGGGACGTCGCTCGCTACATCCGCCGCAAAGCTGCTCTTTTGGGCGTTGAGAAGAAGCATGAATTCCTGATTCACCACGATATATTTTGTAGTTGGTTTTTCTTCGTTTGCTAGCCTGATCGGTTACGCACTGCTTTTGTTGCCAAGTCAGTGGAGTTATAGCATGCATGAGTGGATCGTCCTCGCGGGACCGATGCCCTTTGGTCATCCATGTCATGTCAAGGAGCGAAATGGGCTACCTCTGTATATACCAAAGGAAGGAGTGGAATTCATCTCTGATTTGCTTTGAGCAATTGGAATGCTCGAGAGGGTATTCCTTTGGTTGTCGAGTCGAGTACTTATGTTGGGCCGTCGAGACACGTTTTTATGCTCACGGCGTCTGCTGGTCTAGTATAAGGACCTTGACAGAAGGTCCTCTCACACTTGCGCCGACTCTGAGACTGATGCATCGCAACGGCCCTGATGGAACGATTTTGATGTCACTTGAAAACAACAGCTACATGGGCCCGGAATACCTGGAACCGACAATCCACCGTCAACGTTCTAGATCTCTGAACTCCCTCACCCGAGTCTATTCTCGACTCGCTTCTCACGCATCACACGCCGATGTCGTTGAGCATACATCGAGAGAACCCTTGTCGCCAAAGCCGACATAACTGCCTTGTGCGCCGTAGTTGAGCTGAACATACATGCTCTTGAGCGCCACCCCACCAAAAACGGCACGATTGACGTCGCCGCTCTTTTGGATGCCACCATAACATTTCTCGGTGTTGCCAGGTACAGGTCCGAGGTTGATGTGCTCCTTGGGGACGGTTCCAACATATCCACCTGCAGATATGAACTGGAAGTCGGGGATTCCGGATGCCAGAGAGCACGGGAAGATGTACTGTTGCAGGTCCGGGTCAAAAGAAGAGTCGGGAATCTCTGAATAGTACTTGGCCACCAGTGATGAAGGAAGCAGTAAGAAGCTGCTCCCGGTGTCAATCGTTGCAGTGAAAGGTGATGCAAATCGGAACCACACCCCGCCGCTCATGGTGCTCATACGAGTCTTGCTGACCAGGAAACTCCAGTCTTCCTCGCCGTCCATGGGTTGCTCGTTTATGCTCGCAGTACCCATCGCGTAGCCGAAGGAAAAGAACCCCTTTTCCGACTTGTGCCGCAAGTCGATACCAATCCATTCAAAGTGCAGTTCCGGCTTGAGACGGTCGAGCATAGACGGCGTGCTTGGCTGGACACTCGATGGGCGATTCTTCGCGATCCCCAAGACGCCGCTGATCTGAGGTTCGACCGCCCAACGCTGGTCGACTTTGACGACAGACTGGACTGTGGCGTTGATGAGGGTGAAGCGATTGTTGTCTGTCGAAAGGCCGAAACGAACCGTGTCGAGGTATACCTTGCCAGAGTTGGTGACGCCGTCCGCTATGGAGGGCTGGTCAGTCGCTTTCATGGGGCCATGGCCGGTAAGCAGTGACGGACCGTACGAGCTCGACCAAGTGGCGCCGAGCACTTCTTGACTCGACGTCGACTTTGAGGGGTCGTACAGTGTTGGCTTGCCGTTGGCTGCCTTGTCGCCAAATTGGGTGTCGGTGGTCATCAGCCAGCTGTTGTTTGTGTGAGTTGGAGGCTTTGCCGGGCGCACACCAATGGCATGGAAGGGGAAGGGGGGGGGGGGGGGGGGGGGGGGGGGCGGGAACGTACAAGTCAGAGCTTCCGGTGTCGATGATGACTGGGATCTTTTGTGAGTTTTCGGGGTTCCCGACGAATATATCCGTCAACCAATAGTTGCCCATCTCCCTGGCTGCAACAATGGAGGCTGGACGACGTGCACACTACAGTCAGCTTCGGAATCCTATTCAGCGGTCCTCTCACAAACAAGCGGGGGAAAGAGAGAAGGGGAACTTGCAGGAGTATCCAGCGCGCCGGGCCAATGTGTGTTTCGCGAGGGCCTCCGGAACGGGCATGTTCCACTTCTCATAGGCGGCCGCGAGGGCGGCTCCGTTCGGGACGTAGTCCGGGTTGGCGCGCATGGGTATCGTGAGGGTGTTGCGCGGGAGAGATTCCGGCTCGAGTGCGGATGCCGGGGGCGCCGTGGGGACGGCCTGCGCCATCGCCGACCAGAGAAGCGGGACGATGAGGAAAGGGAGCATGTTGGCGACTCTTTAGTGAAGGTTTCTTGATGACTTGAACTGATAGTGAATCCTAGAGACGGCCCTTTTCGATCCTGAAGCCTGGATGCGGTCTCTAAATATATCCCTCTCGGTACTACTCCCACCGACCCAGCTCCATTCTTCCAAGTGAGGTTTTAGTCCGGATCAGGAGCCAAAATGACGACAAGGCTCGTCAAGCTATGTTTGTTCCGCACAGGAATCATGTGCTGCATGCCGGGCTAGGCGACATCGCAGCAGAAGCAACGCGCTGTTTGTCTCCTCCTTTGTTGTTGTCGCCCATCGTCCCCCTGGGACAACCATGTGTCATTCGGCGCGGATCTGGCGGAAGCTCTTGTCCCGGTGCAGATACCCGCTGGCTTGCGAGACACCGGGAAGGAAGCCGACGGGCTGAGCCTACCGAGCTGCTGGTCATGGGTTCGGGCATTGTGTGCGAGCGGTACGAAGAGAGGCTGGGGGGAAGATCCGGAGGGAAACCGGCGCAGCGCTGGGCTCAGGTGTGTCTTCTCGTCACGGGGGTCTCACCGTACACCGTACACCGAAGGTGAGGGGGGTGCACAAACAGCATGCGAGCCTCGCCACGGCAGGCGGTCATGAGTTGTCTTGAAGGGGTCGACGGCTAGCTGGCAGGCCACGCGAATGGGGGTTACGCGACTGCCAAGTGATACTTCGCGGTATTACACGGCCAATATCCTCATTCCGGAAAAAAGAAAAACGCCCGAGGATTCTGCCGGTGTTCTGCCCTCGAACGAGGCTGACGGACCGGAAGCGTGGGCTCCTCCTCCCCGGGGAGGTATTCAGGATACGTTGGCGAGGGCGTGGTAGGACGGAAGGGGAAGGGACATATGTACGGCGCCGATGGGCGAGGCGGTGCTGCTTGTGACACGGACGAGATGGGATGGATGGCTAGACGAAGAACAACGTTTTGCTGTCGTAGTCTTGGGACCTCGGGCCGGTTGCGCGGTGAGGAGCCTGAGATCATGAGACCACCATCTTTGGACCGACGTGCTGAAGACGGGGGCGGACGGTGATGAGGTGTTGCTTCCTCTGTAAAACCATTGTGTTGGGAAGGAAAGGAGATGATGGAGTGTCCCTTGACCTTTGTTGGTAGCGGTGCTTCTCTACGTCACCTCGACCATCCAAACATGGTGGAGGCGAGGTGGTCGATGTTTGCTTCTCTTCGAGGCATCCGGGTTGCCTTAACTCGGGGGTTATCTTTAGATCGACATCACGTAGCACGCACGGCTCGAAATTGTGGTGGAGGAATGTGTCAAAGGCCACTAACCGGATCAAGAAGCATGAAGAGGAGCTCGAAGCCATGTCCGCGATGGACTCATCTGAGGGGCCAGGGTAGATACACTTAACGAGCAAAGAGGGTGAATGGACTTCCATCTAGAATTCTTTTGTAATTTCATTTCATCTGAAAAACGCCTTAGGTATGGGTTATGCTCAAAACTTCAAAGCTGAATCTCCTCTAATCCGATCCAGACTCTCCATCACCGGAGGGAACTCTCAAAGCTCATCGTGCTCCGGCGCATCCTCCTGGCCCTGGCCCTGCTGCGACTGCGAGAACTTCCTAATCATCTCCTCAATCTCGGCCTCGCTCGGGGTATCGTCGCCGTTGCGGCCGAATTCGACGTAGCTCCCGCCGTCGGGGAGCTCAACAGTCCGGCCGGCAGGCTCGGCGGTCGTGCTCTTGGAAGGGACAGTGGTCGTGGATTTCTCCTTCTTGGCATCCTTGGCAGAGGCAGAAGCGGTCGACGAGGTGGACGCCGTGGCGGTGGACTTGGTCTTCTTGGACTTTGCGCTCTTGCTGGCCTTCTTGGTCTTGCCCTCAAAGTTCTTGACGCCCTTCATGGCGAGGTCCATGCCGACCTTGTCCAGCTTGTCGCGCTTGGCCTGGAGGTCCTTGACGAGGAGGACGGGGTCCGCCGTCGGGGGAGAGCGTCTTGCTTCTTCTCCATCTCCTTGAGCCACTTGGTCGTCGACTCGTACACTTCCTCGACCACCTCGACGTCCTCGCGCTTGTACAGCGGCGGGACGGGGCCCTTTTCCTTGACGACGTCGTCCATCGTGCGCTCCTTGCTGCCATCGTCGTCCTCTAGGTCGTCAAAGTCGCTCGGAGGGGTCGCCGAAGGAGTCTCTGTGGAGGCTTGCGCGGATGCGGATGCCTGCCACGCGTCGTACTCGTCAAGCTGCTTCTGGATGGTGCTGACGAAGGATTGAGTCGAGTTGAGGGCATCCTTCAGAGCCTTGACAAGCTCGGGGCGCTTTCCTGCCTCCTCACTTCTCTTTTGGATCTTGGTGACGGGGTCGTTGAGCTCCTTGTACCTCTTCTTGAGGTCGTCGCGGGTCGCGTCAGCGCCCTGCTCGTAGAGCCAGTCGCTCGCCTCGTTGTTCTTCTTCTCCAGTGTGGCACGCTCCTCGGGGGTGGAGGCAGCGATGAAGGCTTCGTTCTCGAGGAGGTCGCGGACCTTGTAGGTGAAGCCTTCGAGCTGGTTGAGGGCCTCCTCTCTCAGGCGGCGGGCCTTGTCGGACGCCTCGAAGGCACTGAGACGGTCCTTGGACTTGATGAGCTCCTCGCGAGACAGCTCTGGGCGACCGGCCTTCTCGAGAGTGAAGTCGACGTTGATGGTGACGAGCTCCTTCTTCTTGGCGGGCTCCTTGTCATCGGCAGCAGCGTCACTGGGAACGGGTGACGACGAGGCGGAGGTCGTCTCGGTCTCGGTAGAAGCCGTGGTCGAAGCAGAAGACTGGGATGCGTCGGTTGACGACTCGGCGTCCTCCTCACCGTCGAGAGGCTTCTGGTCCTTCTTGCCGAAACCGAACAGGTTCTTGACTCCATCGACGAAGCCCTCCTTCTCAGGAGCCTCGGCCTCGCACTCGACACTAACCTTGGTCACCTCGACCTCGCCGTTCTCGGCACTCAGCTTGACACCGACCTTGAAGTGAATATCGCTGTCGGCGCATGAGTACTTCTCCTTGAGCTCTGCGACGGAGGCAGTGAGGTTTTTGGTGGTCAGGATCTTGGTGTCCTGCTCAGCGGAGCCGATCTGCTGGTAGAAGGTGACATCGAAGTCCTCATGGTTGTTGAAAGTGACCTCCTTGGGAGCACCACCCAGGGGGGAGATGGCGGACCACAAACGCTGGTGCTGGACCTTGTTCTTGTTGTTAGTCCACTTCATACCAGAAGGGTAGTTGGCGCCATCGGAGATGCGAATCTCCTTGACACGGAAGCTGGGGCTGAGCTCGGCGGCGCGGAAAGCCGCACCAAAGACGGCGGCCTCATCCGAGTTGACGTTGCTGCGGAGCTTGTCAGCGGCGCCGACAACCTGCTCCAACTGCTTCTGGACGAAGGGAGTGCGAGAAGCACCGCCGTGAAGGATGACGGAGGTCAGGTCGGAGAGCTCAAGCTGGGCCGCCTTGAGGGCGTTCAGGATAACAGCGTCGACACGAGCGGCGTGGCCCTCGGCCATCTTCTCAAAGTCGGCGCGGGTAAGCTTGTACTTGAAGTCGACGTCCTCATACAGACCCTCGAAGCTGGCGCTGGCTTGCTGGTTGGCGCTGAGGACGTGACGCAAGCGCTCCGCCTCCTTGGTCAGCTTCGCGATGGCACGGCCGTGGGCCTTGACCTTGTCGGCGTCGGCAGAGATCTTCTTGGCGCCCTTGGACTCGACGAACTGGGCGACCATGTCGTCGACAATGAGGTAGTTGAGCGCGTCACCGCCCAGAGTCCTGTCCCAGCCAGAGCCGATGACGGCGACCTCCTGGACGGTCTTGTTGGACTTGCCAATATCCTTCACGGTGCGACCTTGGAACTTCATGACGGTGGCCTTGGTAGAGCCAGCGCCCATGTCGAAGACCAGATGGTGCTCGGCAGCTCCTCCCTCGTTGATGTTGGGGAACTGGCGAGAGGTGGCGTAGTTGAGACCAACTGCAAGACCGTCGCTGATGAGGCTAAGGACCTTGAGACCAGCGAGTTCAGCGGCGGTCTGAATGGCGCGCTTCTCCTCGATGGTGAAGTAGGGAGGGATAGTCAGGACGATGGAGCGGACAGAGGTTCTAGAACCAGCAGTAGTCTCGGCGTTCTTCTGGATGCTCTGCAGCTCCATGGCCAGAAGCTCCTCAACCAACCATGCCTCTTCCTCCTCGGTGAAGACCTTGCTCTTGAAAGCAGCAGTACCACGTTCCTTGTTCTTCTCGAGCTGCAGCGCAGGGTGTCGGGCAGCGTATTCTTGGACAATCGGGTCGTCGACGGAGAGACCCAGGAGAGTCTTCAGGTTGGGGTAGACATCGTGGGGGAAACGGGCCGAGAGCGCGATGGCGTCGGAGCCGTAGAGTCTCTCGGGGTAGGCTCCGGCCTTGGGGCCGCTCTGAAGAGGCTTGAAGGTGACGGCCGAGATTTCCTTGCGGCGGGAGTCCTTGGTCAGGACGATGTCGAGAGGAATACCGGGCTTGACGAGGGCGGCCTTGATGTACTCAGTGCCGAGGTCGACACCGAGGACAGCGGAGACCGCAAAGACGTGTGCGGAAAAGAAGAAGACGCAGCCGAGGACTATCGTCAGCGGCGAAAAAGTGCGTTGCGCCATGGTGTGTGGTTTGCGCCCAATGGCGCTGTTGAGGGTGGTTGTGTTTAAGCCGGGCTCGTGTGCCGAGAGAACGAGGGCGGTACTAACACGCGCTCTGTCAGACAAGTCCCGGTCGTCAATGGAGACTTGGGAAGCTCGAACGTGCTATGAATGCAGGAGCCAAAAACCCAAAGACAAAAAGAGGCGAGGGGAGAAAGAGAGACGGAAAATGCTCGAGGCGATTGGCGACCCAGAAATACAGAATGGGAACAACGGAGGGTCATTAATGAAGATTCGTGAAGGTGTCCTCTACTGGATTCGGTGCCATTCCCCCAGTTGGGTCAGTCTCGGCAAGGTACCTTCTAGTGGATTACCTGTCCTGGCGAAGAGGACAGCTGTAAGGAAAAAAAAAAAAAGGCCGTGGCGCTCTCCTTCAGTGTAAGGTCCCCTGGCAAAGCTGCAAGGCTGAATCAACGATAAGTCTACAATTGGTCAGATAAGCTTAAGCGACGGGAGTTGGTGGCAGTTATTCCGGTAGAGTGGGGCCCCTTGGCCCAATAAACGGCATCAAGCCACCTAGCTATTAAGGGGCCAGCGCATATTCAACTGTTGTTTGAAATGACATTCGTTCGAGCTTTCCACAGACTGCACATTACCTAAAGGTTACGTGAAAAATGACACCATGGCGAGAGCGGTCAGCCACCGCCGACCCAACATCTCACAAACGACTTGCCTACGTCTGTCTTTCAACGTGACAGTTTTGGCTGCGTGATTGTGGCCTTGAGAAAGTAGTGCAGTTGATGTTGCAACCGGTCCAGCTTGCCAATACCAGCCGGCTTACTTCCGCCATAGGCATTGCGAGCCGCGTGTTGCCTAAGCGTTGAGCTGTCATCAACCCAAAGGTAAAGACACATTTCATCATGTCTGTGTATGTGCAAGACCCAAGAGGCCAGAGATCCCACTTAGGCGATCCAGGTGGCATAACATCCATCGATGATGTTCCTTAGTCGACTCTAGCACGCAGATAGCAGAAAGGTAGGGATAGCCTGAGGTCTACGTGCATATACCATCTCTCGATACTGCATTTTGTGTCTCTGTCGCTCTTGTCCTTGGCCGCTTCATTGCCTACCTGTTTTGGTGTTGTTGAAGGCTGACTGGGAGAAGAGAGAAAATTGCCCTTGTTTTTATGTTACTAATGTATCTGGCCCCTCTCAATCCTAAAGGTTACGTCGACCCATTGGCATCTTTCAGCCTCAACACCTACTACTCTGATCCGAAGTCGGGCATCATCTTATCTGTTCCATCATTTGGAGATCGCGGGGTAAAGAGCTACATAGAGTGGGGCGTCATATGGCGGGGTACCTTACAACCTACAATACCCTCCCAGTATTCAATCCATTTCATCCGACCCTCAAATACGAGACCGCATGTTGTCAAGGATAATCTTTAAACGTGGTCAATTTGTGTATAAATAAAACTCAATTCCCTACCCGTTTTGAAGCGGCGAGATTCGTGCCCCTCCGGAACTGCCAGGTTCCATACTTTAGCCATGGCTCCCGTAGACAATGAAGTCAAAGGCAGACTAGCTTTGGTCACAGGTGCTTCTGGAGGGTAAGTAGAGAGGCTTCTTCTTTGAATTGGATTTTGCTCATGCGGTATAGCATTGGAGGAGCCTGCGCCAGAGAGCTTTTTGCCAACGGCGCTCGTTTGGCTCTCACTTGTTCATCCGAACGTACTTACAACAAGATCACCGAACTCGCTTCGGGATTGAAGAGTGCCGCAAACGAAGACGTCAAGATCTCCTGCCATGTGGTAGACATGTCCTCCACCAAAGGCATCGAGAAGCTCTTCGAGCAGATCAAAGCCGAACACGGTCAAACTCCCGACATTCTGGTGTCCAACGCCGGCACAGCGGGCTTCGGCAACAAAGCCAACCCCTTCCTCGAGAACATTTCCCTCGAGGAGTTTGACTTCACTATCAACACCAACCTTCGGGCCTCGTTCCTTCTGTGTAAGCTGGCCGTCCCGCACATGGCCGCCCAACATTGGGGCCGCATTGTCTTCGTGTCGTCCATCTCTGCTATTGGCGGCGGTATCAACGGCTGCCACTACGCCGCCAGCAAAGCGGGTCTGACAGGCATGATGAAGAACCTGGCATCCAAGCATGCCAAGGACGGAATCACTCTGAATGATGTTGCGCCGGCGATGATTGGTGACACTGGCATGATTCCTGACGAGAAGCGTGTCGAGGGCACTCCTGGCGATGTGAAGAATATCCCAGTTGGAAGGCTAGGAACACCACAGGAGTGTGCGAATGTTGTCATGATGTTGTGCAAGACTGGTTACTTGACAGGGCAGAGTATTTTGCTGAGCGGCGGACTAAAATGAAACCCCGACATGTTGGCCGTCGACTCATGTCTCTTATAGTACCAACATCGCTATGGCCTTTGGCTAGCCGGTACATCGCAAAAGGCTCTTGTGGCGAAAGCATGGGGCTGGTTCTTCAGTAATAGCTCCCTTTTCTTCGTCAATACGAAGTAATGTAGCTATCCCCTGTCAATCATGGAGCAAGTCACGTAACCAGTGAGACTGCGGTAAATACTTCAGTGATGCCCAAGTTCGCTTACGATAAACCCGACTGCAAAATTTCCTCTTCTTACCAACGTCTTTCAATCACTTCACAAAGCGCCCATACATACAAAGCTTGACGATGCTCGTACAATGTTCCGTTTTTATAGAAAGGTTTAATTACTAGGTTGAAAGCATAATTATGTACTGTAGGTGTTTAGAAACAATTAGTCCTACAACAAACCCCAAGGGTATTCTGAACTCGAGTTTCTTCGTTGTTAGAAATATTTATACCTATGAATACGTTATCTGACCCTGCCAATAGGTGGTTTTACTGTTATTGAGCTGTGTTATTGTCTTAACAATCGCAGAAGTTACATTCTGGGTGGTGCTTCAAGTTACTCAACGGCCAAGATATCCTAGAATTACCGCTTTTAGTCTTGTCTCAAGCCAGATTTGCAAGGTACACACATAGCTTTCGGCAATCTTGTGCCGGGCAGTGTCTACTACGTAATATTCGCGCACTGCATATTACGAGTCATGCACCCAAGAAATCCAAAAGTATTTCATTGCAAAGCGCAAAGCCGAGCTTAGTTGTTGCTTGACCCGCGAGTCCAGGTCTTGGCATACGGAGACCGTCGAGCAAGACTATCGCTCGTGACAATGACTTTCGATGAAGCCATTCATCGACCCCAAGAGATAAGCACCTTGAACCGTCAGACGCGAACCATGTTGACGACTTTATTTCCGTCGATTAAATGTCGTCTCTCCGGGAATAACCCCGGATAAAGGACTTTGGAATCCTTCAGTCTAATTTACGTGGCTTTTTGGAAGAAACCACGAATTGAGGACAAGTGTTGACTCGGCACCGCTGCCGACTCCATCTAAGTGGCCTTAAGCCTTTACATCTTTTGCTTACATCTCGCACCATCTATCCATCGAGCCCAAGTTTCTTCCAAGAGAACAGATTGCAGGTAATTGTTGAATAGAAGCAGCTCGGAAATATTTAAGCACCGGCTATCCTTGGCATCTGATATATTGAGAGTCGCCCAACGCTCACTACAGCAACAGCTTTACCAACTTTATGCTCTTTTAGCCTTGAGCCATTATCTCCTCGCCAATACTTCATCAGCCATGACGACCTGGAAAATTGAGCCCTGCACCGTCGCCGACGCCCCGGCCCTAGCGCGCAACAACATGAGCGCCTTCTGGACGAACCCGAATTGGAACCTCCTCTGGCCCAAGGACACCAAGCTCGAGTTCCTCATCGAGCAGGTCACTGAGCGCATGCCCAACAATCTCATACGAGATCGCGCGACGCTGCGCCACCAAAAGGCCGTCGACCCGGAGACGGGGGCGCTCGTCGGCTACGCGCGCTGGGAGCTGCCGGCCGGGTACGAGGGGGCTGCTGAGTGGGCCGATTCGCAAATAGCGGACGTGAGCGAGGAGGAAAAGATGGCGTTCAAGAAGCGGTCGGACGCGGCGTGGTGGGAGCCGAAGTCCATGGATGGAATTGACGATTGTGTGCCAGAGAAGACGCGCATTCTGGCCGAGAAGCCATACATCAGTGAGTGATTTTCGTCAATGGCGAAACGGGCTGAGAATCACTACATCCGCTTCCATGGTCTGGTGCTTGGAGAGCCAAAGTTAACCCTGAAAAAAGGTCTCGACTACCTCGCCGTTCACCCGGAAAACAAGGGCAATGGGGTCGCGACTGCGCTTGTCGAGAACGGCATGAGGCTGGCGGAGAAGACGGGCGTCGACGTATTCATCTTGGCCTTCCCCGCAGGCTTGAACGCCTACAAGAGACTAGGGTTCAAGGAAGTCCATCGTGGGTATCAGGACGATACCAAGTATGGAGGCGAGGGCTACTGGGTGACTCTGTTGACATATGAGGTGAAGAAGGCAAGCTCATAAGCATGCATTGCCATAATGGCGCGGCTCGGTGACGAATGAACGACTTACAAGCGTCTGTAATTTTGCATGTATTTCAGCATGAGTACCTAAGTATACATAACCCGTCACGACATGTACATCCTAGAACCGTGCCTCAACCTTCTCCTCCGTATCCTGCAGCGCCCAGTCACTTTTCTTCGTGCGGCTCCTTACGGACGCCGCCTGCTGCGCCGTGAACCCCTTGGCCTCGACCGCCGGGTTGTACCCGAGCTTGTTGACCTTACCCACGGTCGCCGAGTCGACCTTGGGCGCCTCCTTGCCGTCCGCTCGGCGGTACACCGTGACCACGACAGCCCCGCCCAAACCCAGGTTGTGCTGCAACGCCGCCTTGGTGGCCGGGACGGCACGGTTGTTGGCCCAACCGCGCAGGTGCCAGACCAGCTCTGCGCACTGCGCGATGCCCGTCGCGCCGAGCGGGTGGCCCTTGGAGATGAGGCCTCCGGAGGGGTTGACGACGTACTTGCCGCCATAGGTGATATCCCCGCGGCGGACCAGCTCATGCGCCTTGCCCGGCTCAGCCAAACCGAGGGAGTCCAGCACAATCATTTCGTTGGCGGAGAAGCAGTCGTGCAGCTCGACGACCTGAACGTCTTTGGGAGTAAGCCCGGCCTCACCCATGGCGGTGCGGACGGCGATCTGCGTCATCTCGAAACCCATGAGGTCGATGGCGGAGCGGGAGAAAAGCGAAGGCGCGTCGGTGGCAAGGCACTGGCCCGCGATGAGGACGGCCTGGTCTTTGAGATGGGGCCGCTCGTCGAGGAAGGCCTGGGAGACGAGGACGGCGGCGGCGCCGCCGTCGGAGGTGGGGCAGCACTGCAGTTTGGTGAGGGGTGCGAAGATCTCGGGCGCCTTGAGGATCTGCTCGCGCGTGTAGACGTCCTGGAACTGGGAGTAGGGGTTCTTTGTAGAGTGCTCGTGGTTGACGCGGGCAATCTCCGCAAAGTCCTCCGCCTTGGCGCCGTACCTGCGTCTTGTTAGTGGCGTTCTCGAACGAGCTCAGCAGCCAGCGGCCATACTTCTCCATGTACTCCCTCCCGGCGTTACCAAACATCTGCGCAGCACCTGGGGCGTTGGTGAACCCCCTGGTCTCGGCCATCATCCTGATGGTCGTCCCCGTGGGGTTCTCGCGGTCGTTGAAGAAGCTCTGCAGCGACCCGGGCATCATCTTCTCGAAGCCGACGACGAGGACGCAGTCGGCGGCGCCGGACGAGACAAAGTTGCGGGCCATGGCGAGGCCAGTGGACCCCGTGGAGCAGTTGTTGTTGACGTTGTAGATGGGGATGCCCGTCATGCCGAACTGGTAGAAGACGCGCTGACCGCAGGTGCTGTCGCCGTAGCAGTAGCAGGCGACGCCCTGTTCGACGTCGTCGTAGTTGATCTGGGCGTCGAGCATAGCTTTCACGCCGGCCTCGAAGCCAAGCTCCGTGTAATCAACCTTGCCGCGGGGCTTGATGAACTTGGTCATGCCGACGCCGAGGACGTAGCACGGCGCCTTCTCGCGCTTCTGTCGGGGCGCCATGCTGTGCTGTTTATTCCGGTGATTTGGTGATGTGTCGTTGAGGCTGGGATAGCTTGTGACAACGGGCTGCTGCTCCTGGAGTCGACAAGTCAGATGCTGTGGATTGAAGGACGAGAGCTGCACAAAGTGGTAGAGCGGGCCGGGCCTAGTGATATATGCCCACGGCGGCTTGTCAAGACAAGACCAGAAAACGTACAACTCTATATAATGTGCTTTGCTGAAAACACCAGGTGAAGTTGCAACCTTTCGCCTCCCCCTCCTCCCATCCTCGCTTTGCCCCCGGGCCCCCGGGAAGAGCTTCTCCAGGTTTTCCACTCTTGATGGCACCCCATTTCGCCCCTCCGCGTTGCGCCAAAACAGCGCCAAAACACCACCCAGAGTGCCAGATCCAGTGCTAGCTCGGTGCTCCAAGGGAGCTTCGAGGCGCTGTTTGAGCCTGTTTCCCCGCATTGAAGAGTCTCCAATGCACCATCATGCCGAGGCCCTGGCCGCCGGGCGACGAGCTTGACGCAAGCTCCTCCTAGATTTCCGACCAATCACGTATCTTGCCGAGGTAAAAATCGGTCTCAAGTGGCAGGGGCAGAGGTGGCCCCTTTTGGTAACCTTCTCGTCGGACCTTTAGTAACGAGATGCTGACTCGAATAGGTGATTCAACGTGGTCAACTTCACATCTGATTTGGAGTCTGACCGACAGCTCCAGTAAGGGTCGTATTCGAAGTTGGATTCCAGTTAACACCAGCCACAAGTACCAGAAAACTCTGTTCACATCACACTGGGCTAAATCTGGGCAGGTACAACAAAGATACAGTTTGACTCGCTGAATTCCTATATTATTCGACATTAGCTTCGTACCTCCTCAGTCATTGCCATTTACTGTCCTAAAAGGGTAATTTCAACTAAAGTCTTTACTGGAAGCTTATTTTCTTGTACAAACGTTAGGCTTAACTCCAGTATCGTTGTGGGGTCCTGGCTAGGCCCTATAACAATACTGGACTATGAACTGGAGCTTGGTGAGTCTTCGTTAGCATAGATACATGCTAGCACTTAGACTTGGACTGGCAGCCCTCAGCCATCCACCTCACAGCAATTAGCTCATCAAAAGGTCACATTTTCAGTTATCTTAACTGCAATTCGAATCCTACTAGAGTTGTCGATCAGGCCCTTGGTGGTAGTCCAGTCGTTGACTAAACAACATTCGTTGACATAGGAAGAGCCTCATCAGCTTCACCCATCTTGACTCGGTACGGAAACTCATACAGAACTAGGTTTCCTCACTGCGTCTTCCCCTTCACCCACTCCTCGATTCGATCCTCAATCTCGGGCACATACAGCCACTTCATCTGGCCTTCTCCCTCTTCGAACCAAACTTCTTCTCTCGGCAGCTCCGCCATCTTGTCGCTCGGCAACCTCTTGTTGTTCAACATCTTTGTCAAAACCACCAACGCCCCCAACCTCTCCCTCCTGATCCCCTGCCAGAACCCAACCCCTTCCTCCCACCCAATCTTCCCCTGACCCTCTATCATCCTTTTCATGATAAGCGCCAACGTTGCCGCATCCTCCAGTGCCATCGATGCGCCCTGCCCCGTCGTAGGCGGAACCGCGTGCGCCGCGTCCCCCAACACCAGCACCCGCCCCTTTTCCGAGGCCCACCTCTCCAGCGCAGGCAACATGAAGAACGGCCAAACGTTCATCGTCTCGTCTCGTATCTCCTCGAGCGCAGACCTCACCACATCCGGCCAATTCTCCTCGTCTTTTCTCAGCCGCGCCTTCAGCGCCTCCTTGTCCGCCATGAGCGCCTCCCGCCCCAGCGCCGCCCGCTCCGCGTCGAACGGCACCTGCGTCCCCGCCAGCATCTCGCCGCCGTCGGCCCCCTGCGGCGCCAGCACGAAGACGCCGTTGCTGCTCGCCACGCTGACGGGGAACTTGTAGTGCTTGTCGGCCGGGACGCGGAGCCGCGCCGTGGGCACCGCGTACGTCAGCGCCGCGAGCCCAACAAAGTTCGGCTTCACGTCCGGCGCGACGTAGGTGCTCCGCACGCGGGAGTGGATCCCGTCGGCGCCGACGAGCAGACCCGCCCGCCGCCTGCCCCCGTCCTGGAACTCAAACTCCACTCCCGCCTCATCCTCTTCGACAACGCGCACGAACCGCTTGCCGTACTCGATGCTGACGCCGCGCTCGCGACACGCCTTGGCGAGGATCTCAATCAGCTCCTGACGGAAGATGCGCACGGCGTCGTAGCCAAACTCCTCGGCGCCGCCGAGCGGGTACCGATCGACAGTGGTCTCTTTGCGGTCCTTGTAGTAGACGTAGTCGAAGCTGTAAGCCTTGCCGAGGAGGGGTTTGTACAGGTCCAAGGAGTCAAGGATGCGCAAAGCGTTGGGGCAGAGCATCATGCCGCCACCGGCGTGGTGAGGAAGGGGCACCTCGTCGCGGGACTCGTAGATTGTGGCGGGGATGGAGTGCGTTGCGAACGAGAGGGCGAGGGCCATGCCTGCGATGCCGCCGCCGATGATGGCGACGTCGTCGTGGGTGGCGGGCATTGTGAGGGTGTGGGTGGGCCGAAGATGAAAGTGAACAAGTGCTGAGGTAAGGCTAAAGATTTGTGAAGCCGTACGGTATATGTGTGATTTTGGATGATGATGTGGGACTCTGTGTCTTTGTTGTCAATGAAGATGAACCTCGATATCAAGGAGCCATCTTCGTCCTTTATACCCGTCCGTCTCTTACTCTCGTCTCCCAACGGCTCACAAATCACTCCATCCTCCGTAAGCAATACATATTATCAACCCTCTCAAATGGTTCAGATCTACCAATCTTTTTCATTCAGTAGCATCTTCTCTGAAGCCACACATCCGCCAAGACGGCGCCGGGCGAAACCCCCTCCTCCTCCGTCTTACCGGCCCCGCTACTCGGCCGAGTGAAATACGAAATCCCTAATCGAGCATAGTCCCACCCGACCTCCGTGCCTCCGTGTCCGTGCCCCTCGCTCTCCTCTCCCCCGAGCGCCCAAACCACTACACTCCCACCGTCCCATTCCTGCTGCTTACAACATCCGAGTAAGCACTATCTCCCCGGCTGTACTTGTCTTATTCTTACTACACACCTCGTCCTCGTCCTCGTCCCTCCCAAACACACACCCGCCCACCCACGCGCGGAGAAACTCAAAGTCATTTCGTGTTTAGCCTCTCGATTCCGAGGTGTGCTTAGGTTCGCAAAGTAAGAACGAAACATCAACCTCGTGAACCCATCCTATCTCCCATGCGACGGCACCCCCTCCTCTCCTGCTTGATGTCGAACTTTTGCCCCCCCCCACCTTCAACTCGGCCGACTTGCGCGATGGTTTCGGGAAAATGCCGCAGATCCCGCTTACCTTTTCCTTTCCGTCTCCGCGCGCGCGAAATCAGAAGCCCCGGGCGCAATGCGGACGACGTATCATGTTAGTAGGGTTGAGAACAGAATCTGTACCAGACAGTGGAACAATCATACCGCCATTCCGACCGAGGGCGTGACCCTTGGCGGTCAGAACGTGTCCATAGTTCGCCAGGATCGCAGAGTACTGCTGTCGGGACGGTGGTGGCAGCCAAAAGCCACAGATACCTACCAGGGAGGAGGTTCTATTTCCGCCGGTGTGCCATAGTAGATGCCGAGCGTCCATCGCCTTTCACTGCTGGAGAGCATCGAGCTACTGGGCCTCCGGACGTGTCTCCTGTCGGCTGTTCCCAGCGTGCCCCCGTCCAAGCCCAACTCTTGACGGACCTTCGCATCGAAGAACCAAGTTGAGAGGTGCAGAGCTCGAGGGTGGGGGGGGAGCGGAGCGCGGCCCACGGGCAGTGAAACGTACGGCTCAACCAAAGCACGCCGACTCCTATCGTGCGTCGTGCTCTTTCGTGCTCGGTGAGCACCAAAACACCAAGAATAATCTGTTGTGACTACTTTCGCAGCCTGAACACACGGGCTTTCGGAAACTTGCGTGCTTGCGTAAGCCCGCCTTAGCGCCGGTCGTGGGGGCCGCAGCCCGGCCGAGAAAACTAGTCGCCCTTTCGGCTCCGTGAGCCCTGATGCTTGGGGGGTTGGTCAGCGATGCGAGAAGGATTGCGCCGACTCCGTTTTGCCCGTTCGGATATGAGGCCATTTCGGCCGATACATGGACAGTATGGCTGGAAGACACGATGGTATGAATCTTTGTTCGGCCGGTGGCGAGATCGTCCATCCATTTTTCGGGGGTGGTCAGCTCGTGAATTGGACAAGATATAAGACACCGTCGAGTCGCCTTGAAGTTGTGTTTGATATCCCTCACTACCAATTCACATTTTTTACGGATCCAAACCGCAAGAGTCTCTCATTACATCTCGAAACAGCTTCTGTACAGACCGCGCAGATACGGCATCTGAACCTCCGTCTCCCAAGATGCACATCCTGATACTTGGCGCATCAGGCCGCAACGGCGCCCTCGTCCTCGCCGAGGCCCTGGAGCGAGGCCACACTGTCACCGCTCTCGTCCGCGATCCTGCCAGCACAACTCTGACCCCTCACGCCAACCTCACTCTCGCAAAGGGCAGCCCCCTCTCGCTAACCGACCTTCGCGCCGCGATGCAAACCGCGCGCGGCGGCCCAGACGCCGTTGTCGTGGCCCTCAACGGCCGGCGCCTGTCTGATTCCCCCTTTGCGGCCCTCCACCCAGATACCCCTGCCGCCCTGATTCACGACTCGGTACGAAATGCCCTCGAGGTCATGCGGGACGCCTCGCCTCCGACCCGAAAGCTCGTTGTCAACAGCATGCAGGGCGCCGGCTCCAGCAACGCGAGCCTGATTTTCCCGCTTCGAGTGCTTATGAATCACAGCAATATGAAGCACACCATCAATGATCACAACGCCGTCGACGCACTCGTCAAGGGCGAGGAAGGGAAGGGCGTGGATTGGGTATTGGTCCGGCCGCCTATGCTCACCGAGGGCGAATCGTTGCCGGTCAAGGTGTATGGCGATGATGGCAGCGGAGTCGGTTGGATGCCCAAGATCACGCGACGGAGCGTGGCTGGGTTTATGGTGGACGCGATTGAGAAGGACGAATGGAACCGCAAGGCTCCAGTCATCACCAACTAAACTGGCGTGTATCGTTGAAAAGAGTTGGACCGGAATCTGCCCATGTTAGCCTGTCAATTGGGAAGAAAGAGGCCCCTGGTCCTCGGAGCCTTGTGTGGCAATAATAAGCATGTATGGTCCACCCATCCATGCCCTTCTTTTACATTCCTCCGCTGCTTATTGGTATCGTCGTAATATGTTTATATGTTTTCTTTTCGTATGCTCCTCCTTCATTTACTTTTGGGCCTTCTTGTTTACTCCTTGTGCCAGCATGTCCTCAAAACCGTCGGTCCCCAGCATCACCTTTCTTTGCTTGCCAGGCGCAGTATCTACACCTGCGAAATCAACGTGCTGCCCTTAACTGGCAAGTCGATAGTGTCGGTTTGCTTGTGCTTGGCCAAGACTCCCCGCCATGGACCGAGTTGAATGACTTCAAGGGCCATGGCTCTTCTCGTCCGCGAAAGACCACTTCGAGCTGCTGCCGCGGTATCGCCTCGTATACCTGTCAACATAACCCCGTCCGGCTACTTCAAGCAATCATGGTGTGAGGTCCAGGCGGTATCCGGGGCTGTTCGTGTCGCTGGACCGATGGATCAAAGACATCCTCTGCTCAACCCTGTGCATTAGTCGGAGGACCTGGGAGCATTGGATTCCAGGAATCCAGGTCCCAGTCCGCGTAATCATCCAGAGTCTGCCGACCATGCATCAGCCCAGTCCCATCCGTCCCACAGAACCCAGCCGCCGTAGTCACTTACCGCAGCCGCCGACGCATTCGCATGGAACATGAATGGCGCTCTCGTCTGCATGTAGGGATCCATCGAATCGGCTGGATTCTGCAGGGACATCTTCTCGGGGTTCGTGTTGGTGGAGGCTTTGCACGCGTCGAAGACGCCCTGCAGGCTACGTCGGATGTCCTGCAACTTCTGCTCCTGGTTCATTGACTGCACGGAGGCCAGCACAACAGCAAGCGCGACGATGTCCTTCAGATCGTTGCCGCCGACGTTGCGGACAAGCAGGTTGAGTGTCTTCTCGACCGTCTTGATCAGGCGCGAGGGCGACCAGAGCGCAAACGTCTCGGTGCTGAAAGCAACGCCGTCGTCCATCGGATCCGGAGACATGGCCACGGTAGAGGCGATTCCAAGCGTGTTGCCGTTAACGTGCGATTCGGTGGCAGCCTTGATGTAGAAGCACACGCTGAAAGCTGCCTGCAGAATGTCCTTCTTCAGCACCATGTGGTACATATCGCTGACGTCTTGGAAGTGGCTGAGCAGCGGATCGAGTTCGTCGAGGTACCTCATTATGACCATGGAGGATCGCAGGTAGGCCCTCGATATCTGTGACGGCGCATCCGGCAACCCCAAGGCGAACGGGCGGTAGAGGGCCAGCAACGGCCGTCGCACGTGCATGTCGAGGATGACCCTGGACCTCCACTGCTTGCTCTTTTCTACCTCGTTGAGAATGCCATGGCGGGGGAAGAGATAGTTAATGTCTTCCAAGAACCGGTCCAGCTTCGTCCCAACTTCGATGACTTCGCTGTAGTCCCGGATGGAATCGACGCGGTTGATCAGGTGCGCCACTTGCATTCGGACGCCAAGCGTCATCGCAGCATAAACCTGCATCTGGTTGTCGGTAAGCTGGTCGATGGGCTTGCTTGGCGGCAATTCCTTCATGTCGAAATAGAGATCGCTGTCGTCCAGGTTCCGGGGCGGCCTGCACGTGAAGTCTCCCTCGCGCACAAGACAAGAAAGGTTGCAAGCCAGCGACAAATGCAAATCCATGTCGAGGATAGTGAACCACAGCCTTCTTCGAAGCTCCCCAAAGAAAACCGGTACTCTGGGCTCGAATTCAGACGGATCTCGGTGCAAGCCCATGGTCATGGCCATGCGCACGATGTACCCCAACTGAGCCCACGAATCTTGCGGCCGCGGGGTAGTCATCCTCTGCGCGTGCACCAGCAGGATCTCTGTCTGCAATGTCGTCAAATCGACCAGCTGTTTGCCCTTGAGGCCGTCCAGCCACGACCTGACAAGCGCGCAGGCTGTTGGGATGTGCACGCCTTCCACACGCTCATGGCCGAGCCCCTTTGATTTCGTCTCGAACCTCGAACCGATAGACAAGACCGCCAGGAGCTGAGGCAGGAAGGCATCGCCCGGCAACTTTCCTTCCCAGAACAGTTCGTGTTGTTCCTTGAATGTGGGTACGTGTATCATTCGGTAGATAGTTTCGGATGTGTCGATGTAAGAGGCCAGTAGCCTGTCGCATACCGCCTTCTTCGGAAGGATATCCTGCATGCGTTTCTGAACCGGAATGACAGAGTCGGCAAAGACAGATATTGGGGACAAGGACTTTCGGTACTCTTCCTGAACCCGCTTGTGGAGTATTTGCAGGCCGTACATGATGTCTCGGATACCCTCAATCTTGGACTGATTTGCCATGAAATCCTTGGCGTCATCGAACTGGGAAGGGTGGGTTAGGGGTGCTATCTGAAGGTATTCAGGGCCTGGGAGAGTTACCAGATTCAGCAAGACGCGCACGCTGTTTTGACCAAAGAACCGTGTTCGTAGGGCGCCTCTCTTGACAGTCAGCCCTCGTATCGTTTCTGCTGATAGCGGCAAACGCTGACCAGTTCCGCTAAATTCCGTGCCCGCAGGGCTCTTTATCATGAACTGCTTCTCCAAGCGGTCCAGTCGCGACGTCAGTTCCTCCAGAGCAGCATGGCCTGTCGGCTCTCCATTGCGCAGGGGAACAAAGGAGGATTCCGACGGCTGTGGTCCCGAGGGCGTTGTCGCAGGTAGGCAGTTCCTCTTGGGGGGTCGCTGAACATCAGCGATCTCGGCATCGGAGCCGTCTGACAGCATGGACGAGTCGTGTTCTGCCGCATACTTGCAGTTGCGGTGCGACTTCTGGCACTGCGAGCATGGCAGGTTGCGGTCACATCTCAGCTTTCGTTTGCGGCATTCGGTACACGATTTGACGGGGCGCGGCCTCTTGACGCTGCGCGATGCCGAAGCTGCCGCCGCCGCTGCTGCTGCTGCTGCCGCCACCGCCGCCGAGGCCGCTGGTCCGCCAGCAGCGGGTGGTACAGGGATTGGCGCAGATGCAGGCGTGGGTACCGGCGCACCGGTAGCAAGAGTATGCGGAGTTGGTTGGGACGGGGATGTCTCGTAAGGACCAGCGCTGGGCATCGGGCCCATGGGAGCAACAGCAGCCAGGTTGGCGTTGGTGTGTAGAGTGGTGGTGACTGCGCCCATATCCGGGGCGGAAGTGGTCGCGGCGGCCATTTTTTGCCGTGAGTTACAAAAGTTCCAGGAAATCTCCGTTCGGCACCGGTGTGGGATATTTGCGGGTAGCGGGAAGACGGGCGACCAAGCGAAGCGAAGGTCACAGTACGACACAGCGCGCAGCGAGCACGCTCGGCGGCACACCACACAGCCTATGCGGCGGCGGGAGCGGCAGTAGCTGGCTTCGAAGGACCGAAGCTCCGGAACAGCCTGTTGAAGCCAAGAGCCAAGAGTGCGATTAGCAAGCTGCTTCTGGCAGTAGCAAAATCAACAGCTGCAGCTGCAGGTCGGCGCAATGGTCAACCTCGTGCTCATCGAAGGTTTCGTGCCTGGCCCGGGTTGCCTCTGTTCTGGTTCGCGGTGCGTGATGCTGACTCTGACTGGTGTCGAGTCGTTCGCGGACCATACATGCTGTGACTGTGGGTGAGGACAGGACGAGGGCGTGGCGTTGCGCAGGCGAGATGGAGCGGTGGAGCAACGAAGCAAGCTGCAACGGCGATGCTCTCTGTGTTGTTGGGTTTGGAGCTGGTGACTTGACCGTGGTAACAGTGGTGGTAGTAGTAATAGTAGTGGCAGCCCGTCACTATGCTCGTGACCAACGCGGATGGTGGGGGAGGGGACCGTTTGCCAGATCGATCTCTGAAGTGGTGATGCCCGAAAAGTGGTCTCGGCAAGGTCGTCAATGAAGAAGTTGAAGCTTCAGAAGAGATGGGAAGCAACAAGCGAGGAAGAAGGGGAAGGACGGGAGAGAAGAAGGGGAAGATGGACCAGGGAAAGGGAAAAAAAAAAGAGACCAAATTGCTAGTTGCAATGATCCAAGCTTCCTCGGGGCTTTGAGAGTGGTGCGGCGGTGCGGTGCGGTGCCGCGCCGTGTGGTGCAGTGCCTGCCTCGTCCAAGGCAAGGTAGACAAGGTAGGCAAGGCAAGGCAAGGTAAGGCCAGGTACGGACGGAGTCAAGACGGTAGGTAAGCAAGCAGGATGCTGTATCTGGGCTGGCGACCTTGGAGGTAAGGTGAGACTGGCGCGCCTCTGTGGCTCCAGCTTTAATACTCGTGCTTGTTACTGATACTGCCCGCTGACGGCGGATTCCCTGATCTCAAACCGCCCCCAAGCTGCGTGGTCTTGCGGCTTGGTTTGCCTAAGATGGAGATGAGGTTCTTCTCTGCTCTGCTCTGCTCTTTGCTGGCTCTGGTTCTCATGAAGAAGCATAGAGGTCGGGGAGCTGGGGTTGAGGTGAGGTGAGTCGAATTGAGTGAGTGGATGAGATGTTCAGGATACCCCCCAAGAAAGGAAAAAGTGTCGAATGTGCAGGGACACGGTGCCCTGGTCAGGTCTGGGCCTGGTCTGGGCTGGTTCGCGGTGGACGGGACGGGAAGTTTGGAAGGTTGAGGTAAAGGTAGGCCAGACAAAAAGAAGGCCGAAGTGGTGTGTTTAGTGATGGATTGGTGATCCTACACCCCCCTCCTTTCCTCGGTGGTTGTTCCAGGCCCCGTTTAGATTGGGGGTGAGGGAGGTCGGGATCGGGCAGGGTACCGAGAGGGTGAGGGTATCCGTACACACGCTGCCGGTACGCAGTCGCCTCGAGGAGGAGGGTAAAAGGTGGGATGGTGAAGGGCGGGGGTGAGGGTACGACTATCAAGCCGAGGGGGTGGATGGCGTGAAGACTTGCTTGTATCCGAACCAGAGCAGAGAAGAGTAGTGTATACTGAGCGTTGAGGTGAGGGTCGCTGGCTGGCTGGAGCTTGTAGGTAGGGTTAAAAAAGCGCCAGGCTCCAAGATGCTAGCTTCTCCAACTTTCAAGTCCTCAAAGTACTCTGTACACACTGTTCTCTTGGACTCCGTTCCTCCGCTTCCTACCTACCCCCGTCGCCCTTTTAGCTGGTGCACCACCACCGGGAATCTGGACAGGGGGTGCGATACTGCCGTCGAGAGGACAAGACAGCCTGAGCACAGAACACAGTCTGGGGGCGTCTTCAAGTTGACTTGGACAGGTCCAAACAGCGGGCGATGGTTCCTTCGAGCGCCATCAGTGCAGCGCAGATACGGATGCGCGTCCAGCGAGATGCCGGCAATAGCAACAGGCCTCGGTGCGAGATCGGATGGAGGGAGAGGACATGGGTCCAGCAGGTGGGCTGCCGGGGCCACAATCTTCGGGAGGCTGGGCAGAAAAAGACGTTCGAGAGCAGAAAAAGAGAGGGAAGCTGGAACCCGACGGTTCGACGACGGCCACTACCCACCGTGGTAGGCGGGGCGCCAGGCCAGAAACGCAACTAGCTACTGTCCCTGTATGCAGAGCGCGCCAAAGACCCAGAGACAGGACGCCGGCTGAGGGGCGCAACAGGGCCTGGAACGAAGCTGCGAGAGGGATCGGCGTGCTGGGTGTATACCGATACCCTTGCCACTTGTCCCTATTCGTGGCTGTATCCGTCGAGTTTGTCTTCCGCGTCGTCCTCCATCGGCTGTCCCATCGACATTGCCTTTCCCGATCCTTGATCCGAGCCGACGGGCCCTCTTGACTTTCCCCTCGAGCCTTCGCTTAGAAGCGCTTGGGTGGGGTCCGGAAATTTTGGTCGTTGCTTTTCCCACCGGGCGGGAATCCCATGTCTCGATGTTGCTGCCTTCGGGCTATATTCCAGGAGGATGGGCACGCCCGTGGAAGAGGACTGACCTTGCAGGCATACCTGAGGGCGGTTGTACGTGGAACAGACGTGCGTAATGTTGGGGCTTACCTAAGGCATCCTGACGACAGGAGGTACCTGGACAACGCCAATGGGAGCTGTAGTGTAGTGTAGTGTACTGCGCTGCAAAGCGATGAATAGGTAGCTGAGCCGATGGGCGCGCGGTCGGCATGTTCGATACATGCCTCTTTGTTTTGCTTTGCATCGCAGGCCGACGGCGTGTAGTCAGGATGATGCGAAAAGTCAAGCCGACTTACTGACATCCAGAGACAAACACAGCTCCGGTGTCAGTCAGTGCCACGCCCAGTTTGCTACGTAGGACGACTGTCAGGACTCGACAAACCTTACCCCAACAAAAATGGGCGTACAGTACCTACCCTCATCGCCTGGCTTGTACGACGAACGGCTTAAGCGTTCCCTGTCGGAGGACTTCCAAGAAGAACGCCCGCACGTGACATCCCAGGCAGAGAAGAAGCGCGTCTCAAGAGCCACTAATTGATGCCCGCAGAGGGGAAGACGGCCCACACTTCTCGGGGCTCACCAAGTGTCACCAACCGGGGTTTGACTGGCTTCGTGCAGTGCAGAGCCCGGATGTTCTCCCTGGCGCCCTTTGTCCACCTACTCCAGCTTCCCTCTCTTCCAGTACTTACCTAATGTGTACTTACGACCAAGCCGTGCTGTCTCGTCCCCCCGTCTTCAAAGTTGAAGGATGGATAGATGGATGTATGGCCAAGATGAAGTGCCAAGAGTGGGTATGGGCATACCTCGCAGTGGGCCTACTGCATAGCGTAAGTGGAAATCTCCCCAAAGTCGTCCATCCGTGTGCGCGGCCAGTCGTCGCCGTTTCCACCGGTGGCAGACCAAGATAAATGACAATGAGCCTGACAATGTCGCGCGACACGTAGTGTAGATGCCATGTCTGAAGCATCTCCATATTTCAAAGCTTGGATGGGCTTGTCTTCCCGTTTTCACTAATTGCAGGGGCGCCATGGGGCCGAGTAGCATATCCCGATGCTTCTCAAGACGTGGTGCTGTGCAGCAACAAAAAACAACAACAACAACAATAACAACAATAACGGCCCGTCGACAGGCAGTGAGAGTTTGGCTTTGTCGATCGTCGATTCGGCTATCCATTTGTTTGGTCGAACCGCCCGCCCGGAAGCCCCCTTGCTTTCGTCTTCGCGGCGCAGGCGTCTGGCAGTGCGCTGGGTTCAGCATGTCTGTATCATGTAACCTAACCATGGTGCGCGGGTTGGCATCGGCGTGCATGCATGTGCTGCTTTGCATCTGAAAAATCCGATTCCTGCAAGTGAGCTTCCAGATCCAAAGTCAAGCCACAAGCCAATGGCGACGAAGCATGCGTAAGTGTGGTGCGTCTAGATGGAGGGTGGTAACGATGATGAGGTGCGTCGAGGGCGTCATGCCTTCGGCCTTTGCGCTGATCAGTTCAGGCCACGGAGTCTAGTCCGGACGGAGCCCACTCACCCGCTCTGTGGCCTCATTCCTTTGCATCGTACGCTGTACCTCCACTACTCCTCGGTAGAGACAGAGAGCCACAGCTTTCGCTGCCCCCCCTCCATCCACTTCCCATCCCGTCTGGGAGACTATGATGGAGCACATACCACACCACTCATCACTGACAGGTCCAACCTTGAATGCATCACACCTCCAACTCGTGACATGATCCTTACCTAAGCAACTCAAAGTGAGCTACGTGCGAGGCTAGTCGTCGCCTCGCTGCACCGCACGTTCTGTCACTAAACCCTTCCCTGGAAACATTGCGAGCGCTTCAGGATTAGGTCTTTGGCCGGACCGTCCTGCGCGCTGTTGCTCATGCCTAGCGCCGGGCTCCTGTACGCTTGTTGTTCCAACCGCCAAGCCAAGCTTCCTCATCTGTCTCCTTCTTTGATCCATCCGTCGTCGACTGCACACTTGTCCCCGGTCCCATGTCGTCTTCGACAGCGGCAAACAAGACCCCCGGAGTGTGTCTGTAGCCGGGCGGTTGGCGTGCGTGTTCCAGACAGATTCATCCTTGTGGTTCAGTTTCTGCTCAGGTGGGGTATAGAAAGTTTGATCGTTTCCCTTCCTTGCCTTCTCGCCTCACGAGATCGAGTGTCGCGCAATACCAGTGCCTCGTCGGGGAAATCGTACGATAAGCCGGTCCTACCACCAGCGTTTAAGGCCGTGCGAACGACCAGGTGGTTTGGATGGCAACCTACAGTCCCATCCCAATTTCTGTACACTGACTAATTCTGCGATAATCAGCTCTGTGGACCACATCCACGAGTCTGTTTCCAGCCGCCCAGAGCTTTTGCGAGAGTATCGCGCGTCAACGGGGTCTAAAAATTCTGCCCCGCGATGCAGGCTGTGCATGCAGGCAAAGTTTGCAAACCAATTTCGGTCTCGCCTGTTTCTATACTGAAATAGCGCTCATGATCTCGGCTCCGGCCCAGGGTCACCTAGGGCTTAAGGTCGATCAATTTCAACCGACGGTTCTCTGAAACGGCCGCCGGCGCGGTGGGATGGATATCTGGATCTGGGGGATGGGTTTCATTTAGATAGCTTCCAAGGGAAATAAGGTGTGTCGGCTCCGTGTATTAGCAGTCCTCTGTTAAGACCGGCGACGGGAGACGGGAGCGAACCTGTGCCCGATCTGGACTGACAATCAAGATTCTCTGAACTTTGCAAGGCGTATCTGTGTACCTATGGTGCCGATGCCACCAATCGCTGTCGTAGAACGGTCTGCTCGAGACATGCAAGAAAAAGAGCGTCTCTCGCTCCGTGTGGGTTCACCGCTGCCGAATCGGCCGGGACTGTCTGTCTCTTTGGCCTGGCAGCAACTGGGGCTAGGCTTGGTTCGGTGTCATCCCCCCAGTCGACTCAGTCGGTCGGCCGGAACCCAGGGACGTGTGCCGTTAACGAAGAAGCATCCTTGTCGTGCACGCGCTGAAGACGGCAAGGCCAGGCCATGAAACTGGCACAGTGGCCAGGTCCAGCACGGCATCGGGTCGTAATAAACTAGTGTACCTACATAGGACCCCTCGAGGGTCCCTCCTCAGATTCAGTGTCAGCGACCCCCCATCTCGTAATGGGCAGTTCGCTACATCGGCTCCGAGCAATCTCCTCGTGAAGAGGGCACACGCACTGGCGTTGACGCGCACCGAAACTCCGGACGAATATCAAACCTTGAACCTGGGCTCGCAGCGACCTCGGTTCCGTCGTCGGGTTCGCGAACCATATCTGTCTGCAGTGTTGCTCCGAAACACGAAGGGAACATAGGTATTTCCAGAAAGGGGCTTTAGGCCAATGGGCAGTCTCCGGATTGTCTGCAGTGCATCTCTCTGCATATCTGGGCTCGCGTGAGACCCCTCGCTCCGCAACTCGGCCGACTAGCCGCGATGGGACGCTGCGGGTGCCATGCCAGTCGGGGCAGTTTGTGCGATGGGGTCAGGCGAAGTGAAGGCCCGATCATAGTGTAGGTAGGTTATGGGGCGATGGGCCGGCGTGCAGTAGGTTCTGTCGACGTCAAAGAACGTTGGGAGCCAGCCATCCCCATTCGGTCTTTTCCCGCAAGCAGTCCATGCCGATGCGGCAGATGCGGCATGCATTCCTCTTCGGTCCCGATGAACTCTAAGCGACGAATGGGTGGACTGCGCAGGCGAGACATGGAGGCCCGCCGCACGCAGTGATTGTCCCCTGAGCATCGTGTACGGCAGCCTGCCATTAATGGAAACATGGCTATTATGTCGGTTTGCATGATTTGGAAGGTTTGTTACCGCGTGGGTAGGGCTTTGGCTGGAAAGCTTCGTAGCACGGAGAAGCTTGTCATTTCGGCACAGGCTTTGCCGAAATGGAGGAAGACACTGCCTCGCCTGTGTTGACCACCTCAGAGGTTATTGACAGCGTCGTGTGGTTGTTGAGGGCGAAACGTCAAAGTGCGTCAGACGGCGACGCAGGCGGACCCAGAGTATACTATACGTGGCGGCAGTATGCGGCAGCAGGGTCGCATTCCAGAAAGCAGCGCCGAAGATGAGACTCGGAAGGCAAATGCTTGTTGTCGTTGCTGGCGTTCTTGGAAACGGGCACCATGCTGCGTCCATCGCATCACCAGATACCCTTGCGTGCGTGCTATGCTACCCCGGACCGACAAGGGCCCAAAGACAGGCTCATTGTCTGCCAAACCCGTGGGTGCTGCGTGTGTCAGGTCTGGAAGGCCAGTCTTTGAATTGAAATCTTTTTGTCATATCGAATGATGCGTAGAAATGGCAGTGCGTAGAGTCAGTCAGCTCGACAGGACTCCTCCCCCCTGCAGGGACGGCTTCCTCGACAGCCAAGACCTGCAGGCACAAGTCCAAGACGATGTCTAGGATGGTTGCTTTTTCTGGCGTAAGCTTTGGGGAAGATGATGACCTCGGAGCCGAGGAGGTGCCACGGTGCCAAACGATCCAATGACGGATGTTGGTGTTGGATGAAGGATTCAGTCTCATCTCCGGGGCGAAGACACGAGACGGAGAAGCATCTTGCGAAACGGAGGAGGTGCTGTTCAGCGTCGTCTAGAGACCAATAAGCAGATCGAGAAGGAGAAGGCGCCGTCATCGAAGATGCAAGGTGCACGGCGTAGCACAGAACAATCCACTTACCACCAAGGTAGGTAGGCACTGAGCAGGCAGGCAGGCAGGTAGGCAGCTGCTCGTTTGGCCGAAACGGGCATCGCTTCTCGCTTAGCCAGTGCCAGTGCCGTCGCTGAACATTACGAGCCTAGCGCCACGGGTGCCCCGAGCGCCCGGCGATGACAGAGCATGCAGACGCCCCCCTTAGCGCGACCTTCCTTGGGCGGGAATAACGGCCCCCAATCTTGGACGAAAGTAGCGTTGCATGCGATGCTCGGTGGCACGGTACATCGACAGAAGCTTCCATAGTAATCCCGCACCCCCTAATTCGTCCTGCCGTCGTCCATTGCTTACCAGCCACGTTTTCCTTCCCCGAATCTGATCTCCCAAGTAGTTTACGGTACATCCAAGACAGCAGGCGGAGTTGCGCTTGTGCGGCTGCGGCTTGTGCCTGGCCTTTATTGATACGTACAAATCTCCAACCACGTCGTAAAAAAAATTAAAAAATAAAAAAGAGTTGAAAGTCAAGCTCCATCGAACCCCGGCCGATACCTCGCGCCGTTCGAAGTACAACCCCCTCCCCCCGGTCGCGAACGCAAACCAGCGAATCGCTGAGCTGCGTCGGCACCTTATCCTCCTAAAGGTTACTTTCGTACACCTCGCCGTATCACATCACGGCCGAGGGGACAGGACGGACAGGACACGGCCAGCATCAGATCGAGGAACGCTCTTCTTCCACGGCCCCCTCCTACCCCTCGCGCGAACGTCCCAGGTAGCATCAGCACCCTTGGGTCACGTCGTAGTTGGATGCTGATGTCTCTGATCTGTGCTTCGACAACGCGCCCTAGGGTGACTAGGCTCTTCGCAAGCGTCGCCCTCGTGTAGATCTAGTCTCGTATACCATCGGGCATTTTTCGTCCAGCAGCATCCCGGCAACCACGTCTCCATCCCCCAGCGTCGTCTCGTCGCCGACATGTCGGTCGCCAACACCAACAACAATGCCAAGCCCCAGCCGCCGTCCAGGAGTCCCGCGCCGCGCGACGAGGCTCAGGTCGCCAAGATCCCGCACATTCTTCCTCACGAGCGCGTCTTCCCCATCCAGATAGGCAACGAGCTGTTCAAGCTTTCAGGCGCCTCCATTTCGTCCGATGGTGCGTTCACAATCCTTGCTATCCTCACCCGATCCTATCGACACGCGGCGGAACCATCGGCATTGCCTCGCGGCCCGTCCAAGACGCTGCCCGTCCGTGTGCGCCGTCTACAGCAGGCGTCAGTCATGTTTGCTGCTGTGCTGACCAGTCGCTAGCGCCGTCCTACTTCTCCCAGTACTTCTATTGCCAGGTCAAAAAGGCACAAGAGACGGGCGAGGACCTCTCCAACGCCATCCGCACCCTCTACATCGATCGCGACCCCCAGACCTTCGCCGACATTTCCCTCCATCTCCAGGGCTACCATGTCAAGCCTCGGGACGGCACGCACTTTGTGCGCCTCTTCGCCGATGCCCAGTTCTACAGCCGTACGTTCACCGAATCCAGCTACCATTCTTTTGCAAAGCCGGGCTAACACCTGTGGCAGTACCCAAGTTGATATCACAACTCTACGAAGAGTCCATCTTCATATCCATTGGCCACCGCGAGTTCCAAATACCCCGCGACATCTTCACCGATCCCGGCAACTCTCCCAACTTCTTCTCCCTCGGCTTCGCCGTCTTCTTCTCCAACCCCGAAGATCTGTTCCCTGGCCTCGAACGCGAGGGCCTCCTCCGCCCGCCGTCCATCTTGCCGCCGTCCGTCCCACACCGCTCCGCCGAAACCTTTGCCGAGATTCTGCACCTCCTGCGTGGATACCCCGTCACGATCCGCAATGAGACGCACCGCGCCGAGCTGCTGCGAGACTGCCGATACTTCAACTTCAAGGGCTTAGAGCAGAAGCTCATACCGCACCACATAAGCTACAACCAGAGTCGACGCCGTGAGGAGATTGTCCTGCGTTTGGAGGACATCTTGAAGAGCGGCATAAGCGTGGCAGCCGACGTTTTGGCCTCCCCGGGTGACCATCTGTCAGGCTGGGTCAACTATGCGCGTCCCTACGTCGACGATCGCGCGGCGGAGCTCGTCCTCGAAATCGGCGGCGAGAGCACCCGCATCCACTTCCAGGCCGGCGCCGTCCGCGCCGAGTTCTTCAGAGACACCCGCGCCCGCGTTGCACGCCTGTTTGAAGTCGTGGCCACGAAGCTGAACCTGCCGCCCACCACGCAGCCCCTAGGCCTCCTGATGGCCTCGGGCGGAGCCGGTAGCCAACCCCCAACCCCCGGACACACGCCGTTGAGCGAGGACCTCGTCCGCGTATCCGTTGACTCGGACACGTCCATCACGCTGGACGGCAAACCGTACACCCTCGACGCCGACGACCTGCATATCGCGAACCCCATGTCCGCGGCCTCGAGCACAGGCCAAGGCGGCGGGATCGAGTCCCCGACCGCCTCGTCCGCATTCCAGCCGAACTCTCGCAAGCGGAGGCGGGTCGACTCGCAGGGCCACGCGGCCGCCGGCCAAGCAGCACTGGCGGCCGACGAATGGGTTGTGCGGACGGGCCAGTGGAGGCTCAAGATTCAGGGGTCCCGGGGCGGCAAGAGCTCTGTCGAGGTCGTGCTCGTGGCCGTCAAGCTTGACGCGTACAGCTCGGAGAATGCCAGGAATGCGGCTAGGGGCTTCCTGAACGGGTGAGGCGGACCTGTCCGTTCGGTACATTGCTGGTCCTGTTTGCACGTTGGAGGAGTTGCTTTCGGACCTTGTTCATGGAAGCGACGTGAGGGGTGGGAGTGGTGGTCAACCCTCCGTGTCGCATGACGTTACGACTCGATATTGCTGTACATACCTATACCACGATTGGAAGAAGGAAAAGAAGAAGAAAAGGGGCGAGGCCGGGATTACATGATGTCCCTGGCGAAGACCAGAAGGAGGGGGGAGGTCATCTTGCTCACTTACGGTAATGTGTACATGCCTCTAACGAAATTTGTTCATTTTGCATCACCCACATGCCACGCATAGCTGTCGGTCACCTCGGCGTGTCTGTGAGGCCGTCTGTTGTCATGATGATTCCCCGTGAGAGGAGTGCGGCACGTCTATTGGTACGGCAGAGAAGTGCAGATTAAAGTAGCAATGAGGGAAAACGCATTAAAATGGGAGTTAGAGTAAGACGGCTCAGTGACGCATCGACAGAAGCCAAAACACCCCGAGCCGGTGAAAACAAAAACAATGAGACTTTCTTTCTTCCTGCCCCCCATCCCTAAACCCCTCATTTTTATCATAATGCAACAATCGCACAACCCAAAACCGGGCCCGTGGTCTGAATAATGTATGCATGTGCTCGCAATCGTCATGGTTTGGGGGAGAAAAATACAAACTCCTCATAAAAAGCAATTCCCCTCCCGGAGAGTCGGCCGTTGCCCCCTTTCCAGATCCGAAGCAAGAGAACGCCGTTAACTATGCAGACAAGAGGGTGCCGGCCGAACGAGGAAAAAGAAAAATAGCAAAAAAAAGGGGGCCCCAAAAAAAACTCCTGAGCAATGCGAGAAAGCTCCCGGGTATGTCAATCCCATGCCCGCCCGCTTGAACGCCTGCCCCGTTTTCCGTGTCGTTGTGCGCGTCTGTTGTTTATGTACGTGTCGACCAGCCAAACGAGCTGCGCGCGAGCGAATCCCGTGTGAGCCTCCAAAGACGGTCCCGCACCGTGTTGCTATGCCGTTCAGCCGACTGGAGGTCGATGTTACCGTTGGAGTCGTGCGGGACGACACCCTCACGGAGCCGAATTGTGCCAGTGTGGTCCTGTTTTCCGCTTGGCGAGCCCGCCCCGGACAAGAAGGAACTCTACGCCTTCACCTTGGGAATCGGCTGACCGGCAGGGGCGCTAACATCTCGCCGTTCGCCGGCGCCCTCAATCATCTTCTTGCGGGGCGTCGCGGTGCCCTGCGCGATGGAGCGGGCGCGTCCTCGGCGTTCACGGATGCGGGCCAGGGCCTCCTCGCGGGTCATGGTTGGGGTCATGGCAGGGTTGTTGATGTCGAAAGACATGTGACAATCGCCGCCCGAGGGCGTGCGGCCGCGTTCGAACTTGGGCTGCGGCCTTGGCTTGTCGTCACGGATGGGGACCGTTGTCGTTGTCGTCTTGGTGTAGAACGCGGCTGCGGTGTGTGGGCGGACGGTGTCTTCCAGAGTCGGTGACGGACTTCTCGAGGACCGGGATGCCGGACGTTCGTCTGTGTCGGGCATGGTGGGGATAGAGGGGAGAGGTGCGGTGTGGACTTCGCCATCAGTGCCGCCGTGGGGAGCATTGAGGAGGGATGCCAGCGACATGCGCTCCTGGGCGAGGACGGCAAAATCAGGGGGTTCGAGCGAGGGTGTGCGCGAGAACCTCAGAGGAGCATCATGTGGAGTGGGAGGCTCATTGGGAGACCCTACGCTAGACTCATGCTCTTGTCTCTCCTGTTCGTGCTGAGCCTCGATCTCGTCGGCTTCTTGTTGCGACACGGTTCTGAAGATACCCTCTCGGGGGCAGAAGATGGTGCTCCGGCGCTCTTCCCTTGACCGTCTGGGAGCCTCGGGCTTCTTGAAGGCTTTTTCCTCGACTGGGGGGCTCCTTGAAGCCCTGAGCGACGGGCGACCCTGAGAGGACTCCCTACCTCCGCGAAGGATGACCAGGTCACTGGCGTCGGCGATCTCGGCCGGCGGCATCAGCCTGCGCCTCGGTGACATGATGCTTGGTCTGTTGGAAGCCAGGCTCTGTCTCGGGGAGAGTATGCTTTGCCTTTTGTGTGTTTTGGCGCAAGGGCAGCATCGCAGTTCGCACTCGGCCTGCAAAAAGTCGACCAGTTCGTATGCGCGGTCTGCGCGTTGGCGTTCCCAAGAAACTTGGAGGGAAAGCTCCTCAATTTCCCCCTCGCTGGCGGCGGAAGAGACAATGTCGACCGTCGAAAGCGAGAACCGCGGTCCCTTCTTCTTCTTGGGTGACGCAAACTCGTCGTCGGGTGCAGCGTCGAACGCTTTAGGCAACGGGATACGACCCTCGGCGGCGATGCGAGCAACTTCCTCCTCCTTGGCCAAGGTCTTGTAGGCGTCACGCTCCTGTTCAAGCAACTTGATGCGCTCAAAGGCCTCGCCGAGCTCCTGCTCCATACCGACCATCTGATAGCGGGCCTGGAAAGCCTCCTCTTCACGGGCCTTGGAGCGCAGCTTCTCGGCGTCGAGGTTGTCCGAGGCTAGGCGCCAGCCTTCGCGGGCCGACTTGAGCTCTTCTTGGAGTTTGATGATCTGGGACTCGTTCTTGAACGTCTTTTTGCGCGCAAGCTTGATTTCCTTCTCCCACGCTGCTTTCGTGTGGGCGTAAGTTTCTTTTGCGCGGCCGTATTGTTCCTTGAACGGCAAGTCAGCAACTTTTGGTACCCCTCGGCGGCGGCAGAGGCAGATGGCTTACCATGACGGTCTCGAGACGCTCGCTGACGCGCTGCTCTCGTTCCTTGCCCTTCTCCAGCTGAACCCGCAGCACCTTGGACTCGTCGCGGTAGCGGCGCAATTCCGTCTCGGCCTCCTCGCGCCCCAGCATGGCACGCTTGAGGGCGGCGTCGGCAGTCTTGCGCTCGAGTGTCTTGGACTGCATGGCGAGGTTGTTGAACTGGGAGATCTTTTCGTGGACGGAGCTGTCACGGCCACCGGGGCTGCTGCGAGGTGATGTGAAGAGGTTGCGGGCCTGTTGCTTCTGGTTTGCGCGGTCGGGAGTCATTGGGCTAAGTGGCCCGCCCGGCGAGGGCGGTTGGTCGGCGCTGTCGGCCATTGTGAGAGTGAAGGTAATGCTGTGTTTATCGAGCGGTGCGCGTCATACAGGATTGGAGGGCTTTTGGGATAGGTAGTGGCCAGTATCTGCTTCGGGTCCGGAGGGAGCTCGAAGGCAGCTTTGCGTGTGTCGTGAAATGCGATGGATGACGGTGGTAGCGTCGGAAGAAAAGGAACCCTTGATGGAGACGGTATCATGTAAGGTAAGTTAAAAGGTGCATGTAGCTGTCTCCCGGTCCAGGTTGTAGGGTGGGAGCAGGTCGACGGATGTTTACAGTGCGGGCGCTGGTCCTGCTGCAGGCGGGTTGTCCAGGTGACGCGGATGGATTGCCCTAGCGAAATGGTTCATTTGGTGTCGGATATTGGGGCCGTTGGCGAATGACATAATCATGCCCACCTTTGGGCGAAAAAAAGGATGGTGGCCCAAAGCTGTAGGTAAGCTACTTGATGCGGTAAGCAGCAACTCTACACAACGATACCCCCGAAAAATCGCAGAGCTAGGCGGTGCAATTGAGCTCCGTCACCTTTCGGCCTTGGTACGCTTGGTGAGATACCTTAGGGAGCTGGGGATATGATACAACGCTGCATAACCATGCTTGCCAGGACTGGAAGAGACGATGATGGATTAAATGACCATGAAATCCATCTGCGACGGGCTTCGGCGCCCGGCGCAGAGATCAATGGTTTCTGCCTGTTCCATCTAAAGATTTCCCAACCTGCATTGTGTCGTACAAGTGGGTTTCTGCTATTTATCGACCAGGGTCACAGCTTCTGGAAGCTCGAGGCAAAAGAACAAAAAAAGGCAACCCAACGATGGCCTGTAAACTCCAAATCTCTCATAAGCGACCTCAGTTAATTACACTTTATTTGTAACTGGTCCTTCTCCAAAAAACCCTCCTGCATGTCCCGACTTGTCGAGGACCCAGAAAGGGGGACGTCCCCTTCGGACGGCCTGGATCCGCCGCGGCCAATCACACGCCGTCTAAAAGTCACTTTTCGCCCTTTTGGCGGCTTTGCGCCCCCCGTCCTCGCTTTCGGCCTCCACCTCATCACCGTTCCGGCCGCCCACCAGTCTGCCGCCGGCGGAGTGCAGAGAAGACGCAAAGTGCTTGATTGTCCGCGTGTCCATCCACTTGCTTTTTCTGGTCTTTTCCAGAAATGTGTCCATAGCTGCCATCTAAACAGGCCACATTGACACCGTTACGGTAGACAGGGGGACTCTCCATGTTTAGCGCAACTGCGTGCCGATCATTCGAGTACCGGTGACTTAGCTTTTCAGTCGTGCCTTTTGTAGCTTCGGCATCTTCGCCAACTACATCTCCAACTGTCCCCCTTCCCCCTCCCCACCGAACAGACACGACCAGAGCCATGGCGGAGGACACGATAAGCGTGCGCCAGCGCAAGCCGGTGCAGGAAGTTGAGGACGAGGACAACCTGTTCGCGGGTACCCCGGCCGAAAACTCGCGGGGGAAGAAGAGCAAGAAGTCCAAGAAAGCAAAGGGCGAGACGGACGTGTACAGCCCCTACGTCGACATCCTCCGCGCGCTGAGCTTCTTCTTCCTCGCCTCGTGCGCGCTGAGCTACCTCCAGAGCAACGGTGAGAGCTTCTTCTGGGGCCAGAAGAATAAGCCCTGGTACATGCGGCCCGACTACTGGAAGGCCAAATGGGTGCGTACATTCCCCTCTTCCTGCAGACAAAGCCAATCACTTCAGACGGCCGTAGCTGACGCATACCTCTCCCGCAGAACGGGCCCCTCTACCTCACTCCCGAAGAGCTCCTCCAGTACGACGGCTCCAACCCCGAGAAACCCATCTACCTCGCCATCAACCACACAATCTTTGACGTCTCGGCGAACCCGCGCATCTACGGCCCCGGCGGCTCCTACAACGTCTTCGCGGGGCGCGACGCCTCGCGCGGCTTCGTCACGGGCTGCTTCATGGAGGACCGCACCCCGGACATGCGCGGCGTCGAGGAGATGTTCCTGCCGCTCGACGACCCAGAGGTCGACCGCCACTGGTCCTACGCCGACATGCAGAAGCTGCAGGAGGAGGAGCTGGCCGCCGCCAAGGCCAAGGTCCACGACGCGCTCAAGCACTGGGTCGACTTCTTCTCCAAGAGCGACAAGTACAACATGGTCGGCAAGGTCAAGCGGGACCCGGACTGGCTCGAGAAGGAAAGCAAGAAGAAGCTCTGCGACCAGGCGCAGAAGGGCAGGGTCAAGAGGAAGGTTCCCGGGCAGGAGAGCCAGAACTGAGAGAGGGAGAGGCGCATTGTGCTCTGAACGGTATCTCTCGTCCATTCATATAAGAATGCGAATTGTGGCCAAAAGGCTCGTTACCTCAGCATGGCTCCGACTCTGTGCACCGAGCATACGTGACTTGTTACCTTACACTTATAAGGGTGGAACTGCCTTGTTCCGTATATGAGCATGTCTTTCGCCAGGCTTCCTGCCGAAGAGGCTTGCCAAATGCGAGACTATGGCTTTTGTATTACTGATCGACCTTGAAGTTGGCAAGACCCTCAGGGTCAACGGATCCCTCATTCACAAGCGTCCCAGTCCACGCGCGGTTCACCTAATACAGGGGAGGCACAACAGGCAAGCTAAGGTGAGCCGCAACTATCAAACGCATCTCAATCAAAGCTACTCAGTCAACAAGGTGGTCGATGGCCTCTACTGTGTCTGCTGCCTGCCCGATGGTTGACTAGGGAGTTGGCACTAGCCTTATGTCTCGTCGGCCGATGTTACTGCCTACAGTTTCCCGTGTCAGAAACATTAAACTCTGATATCATATCTCTCATCATCGGCAGTTTGTATGCTTACGACTAGGAAATGCCATGTCGCAAGCAAGTGGGCGGCACAAGTCGACCTCGTCGTCTCGCACAAGCGCGCGAGGGCCGAACCCTCGGCGAAGAGACGTTCGCTTCGAGTTACAAGGGCTTCCTCCAATGCCACACTTTTCATACACTTCCAAGCTTAAAGCATTTACACAGTGCCCCTATAACTATTCTTCAAAGTGCCTTTGGAGTTCTTTGCTGGCACGCGCACGATAGCTCCGTGATGGTTAGTCAGTATGTCGATGGTCTCACTAAAAACACTCGATTACCGGAATCAAAAATCTCGATTTAGATGCTAAAGCAAGATGTACAGTTCTCACTGTTTTCAGCGTGAACCTCATATCCAGAGGGAAAAGTCCCGTCTAAGTTTTTAATTTTCTTGTACGTCCCCCCATCCGCCCAGTCCGAACCGGCTGATCCAACGTTCCGAGAACCTCAAGATCCAGCGCTAGAAATATGCATGCCTCCATGAAAGTAGAAGAAAAAGTGAATGGTATTAAGTTTCGTCGTCACAAGTGTACACCGTAACCAGAGCCCAACGCCCGGCTGAAGACCAACCCCCAAAGTCCTTGACTCTATTGTCGCGCCAGAGACGCTTCTTACAGGAGCAGGAAGCCGGCACCGAGGGCGAGCAGGAGGGAGGCGGGCGCGCTGAGGGAGACGGCGCCAGCAGTGGGAGGGGAGGAGGGGGTGGCGCCACCAGCACCACCGCTGTTGGAGCCACTGCCGCTGCCGGAACCGCTGCCGGAGCCGGAGCCGCTACCAGAGCCAGTGCCGCTGCCGGCACCACCGGTAGGAGAAGCAGAGCCACTGCCGGAGCCGCCTGCAACACCGCCAGCGGGAGCCTCGGCCTTGGCGACGGTCTTGGCGGCCTTGGCGTAGTTGTCGAGAGTTCGGGTGGCATTAGCCTTGGAGCTGTTTTAGGCTGTTAGTGACAATTCTCTAAATCGTCTGTGGCGATGTGGTTGCGTGGCCATGCCCATACGCCTCTGGGTTGGCCATGTCTCATCGTCCGAAGGATGAAACATGCCATGGTCCGAAGGCGGCACACGTGTCCAGGTGCGGGCCCCGACTTGACAAGTTGACGTGTGCGGCCGGCCAACCGAAGAGACCAGCAGGCAGAAAGCTTTGCCAGGAAAACCCCATGATTCCAGCAGAGGAAGGGAAAGAGGGAACAAAAGTGCCACTTACTTCTCGTTAATGACCATAACCATGCCGTTCTGGCAGTGCTTGGCCTGGGAGCAGTACAGCCACATGGGTGCGGTGCTGCTGACCATGACGGTGAAGACGGGGATCTGGCCCATGGCGGCAGAGGCCGCGACGGGCTGGTAGCCCGAGTAGAGGCCCTTGGCCGAGGTGTTTACGCTCGAGATGGGGATGCACGGGTTGTCGAAGGTGGACTGGACGACCGAGTGGTTGCCGCCGCGGAACTGGAACTGGACCATGGAGCCGACCGGGGCGTTGATCTTGTCGGGGAAGAACTTGAGCGTGTTGTTGGTCGAGGCGACGGAGACGACTTGGACGTCGACGGCTGCAGGTTTGCTGTGTTAGTCTCCCGTATCCGGCCCTATCCCCCTCTCGCATCTCGACTTACCCGAAGCAACGGCGGCCAGAGCCGAAACAACCATAGCTGAGATATGCATCTTGATCGAGTTTTTGATTTTGATAAACCGGTTATAGGAAAAGCTTGTTGTCGAAGACGAGTCGAAAGAGTGACGGTACTAAACGGTTGGAAGATCGAAGAAGCGACTCGCGCTTGGTAGGGCTAGCCTGTGAAGAAGTTGAAGAATTAAGAATTCGCGAAAAGAGGTAAAGAAAGGGAAGAAAATAGGAAATCCCGCCTCAAAGTTGTTTGCTGATGGAATCTCTAAAAAAGAAGAGGGTCGGTCTGAGAGGGAGGGGGTGCGAGGGGATGGCATGAATTTAAGCAGCCTTCGGGGATCGTCCCAAGAATCGAGTCCAGGAAAAAGTCTCGACAAGCGCAATGCCAGGCACTCAGACCCCTGGCCGCATCCATCGGGCGGCCTGTCGTCTGTGTCGTCGTAGTCGTCCCTCATCGTGCATCCGAAAAGAGAGGGACCCCACGCGCCCCCGGCCGCCGCGCGACATCGATAGACAAGGGGCGAGGGAGGGAGGGATGAAGCATGGGTGGACAGGGCCCCTTTCGGCCATTGACGTGTTGCACCTGGGAGTTGAGGCGAGGCGAGGCGAAGCGAATGGACGTTGGGCGCAAAGGGGGTGAGAGGAAGGAGGAGGAGGCTGATGCAGCGTGGTTGAAACACGTTTTGACCATCACCGCCGGGGTCATGGGTGTGAGAGCCTGCACTGCATCTGGACCTGCGTACCCGCCGTACCGTCTCTGCCTGCCTTGGGCGCATGGTTTTGGCCTGTTGAGTCTGCGTGCCCAGGACAATGAGAAACACATGAGAACCCGGCCTTGAAGGAGATTGCTTGTCATTTCATTTCCCTGGCCAACAATATTTTTTTTGCTCTATTCTCTCTTGCCGCTGCGGTGCCATGGCTCTGCTTGCATCCAGCATACTGTAGCCGTCGGTGGTTCCTGATGGTTTTTATTTGGCAACCACTTTACGGATTTAACCTATGTGGACTACTGCGTAGCTTATAACAAGTACCCAGTTCGATGGGGTTTCTGCAGGGTTGCCGTGTAAGAAATCCTTGTCTGCCGAGGGGGCTTGTCAACAGCAGATGGGTATGGGGAAGACCCCAAAGCCGAGCGCCCCAAGCATAAAATACCAGCATGGACGATGGGAGCCGTCATACCCGAGTACGGCTCTACCACCGTTTCTTTCAGAAAGAAATGAGAGGGAGCTGGATGCGTAGATCCGAGAATGCTACGACTTGGACGGTACCCGACGAAGAGACAACCTGAATTGAGAGAGACAGAGTGAGAGAGAGCTTGACTGACGTCGCGGGGCGTGCCCACCACGCCACACCACACCAGGTCAACGTCAACTAGTGTAATAACGGCCCGAGAGGCCTTGAGACAGGAAAAAGCAGAATGGTTGAACCGGCAATTGGGTTTTGCGACGCTCAACACGTAGTTGCGGCGCACGCACTAACCACGCCGATGTCATGAACTATAACGTTGATAGAGTTGGGACCAGATCAGTCTTGACAGGAAGGGATAGAGACAAGAAAAGAACACAGGCCGTAAGCGTGGTTCGTCTGCTCGTGGCAAGGTTAGAGAAGGAAGAAAGTCATCTCATGATTGATATCCCGCCCGTCAAACCCCCCCCCCCAAACCACAAGCGCAGTCACGAACGCGCACACCTCCGTCCCCGTCCGCAAAACCAAGGCCCGTTAGTTAGTCAGTCGCCCGTCCAACATCAGGCCAACAAGTGAAGAAAGTAGAGTGCTTCACAGCCGAGAGGGAAGAGGCACCGGGCGGACGGCACAAGCCCCGCTGCAACTCTGCAACAAGCCCAAGACGGATCACGGGGCAACTTGGCTTCCCCCAATATCCCTCCTGGCCTGGCGGTACCGTCTTGACTTGGCGGAGAGACATAGAGAGAGACAGGAGAATGGGAAATGTTGAGACTGGTAGCGCGTGTCAAACCAAGTCGGAGGACCTCGAAGCCGAATTAAGGTTTTGGTCCGCACAGCGAACCAGAAGACACGCAGCGACCCCCCCATCCCCGTCACTGTCCCCAGTAGCAAGGCCTATACCAAAATCCACTGGTTCGACGTGCTCCTCCCGTCATTGGCCACAGGGCCACCGGTGGCCGCCCAAAGAGGCTGGCGCTCGGATGTGCTTCATTCCCCTTCAGCCCTCTGACACTTCCGTAACGCACCCTGTTTCATCCACCCACTCTCAGTTTGTCCGTCTTCACTGCTCTTCCTCCATTCACGAACACCACTGCGACCACGGATTTCCCTTCCATGGCAGCAGACCATCCGTCCCGTCCTCCGTCCTCCTCCCGGACCACCTTGCGTCTTGGCCCCCTTCTCGACCATTTGCCCCCCTCCAAATCCTGCCCGTTAGCGCAGGCTAGTCGCCCGTCATCCGGTGCACCGCGTGTTCTGCCCTGGCGATATTGCCTACCGTCTCCGCCACCCTGGGGCTCCAAGGAAAATTGTCCGACGATACATTAACTGCCCACCCAGAGTCGACATCAACTACCTAACAGCACACACCCCTGTTGGTCCTTGATTCCAATTGCGGCGTCGTATCGCCGTTGCTCGTCGTTGCTCGCCCGCTCTTTCTTTTTGTCAGCCCGGGCTCAGCGAACCCGAACTAGGTAATCCCGTCCTAGATACCTACTCGACTCGTCCAGCAATGCACCCGAACGACGTCATACCCTCGCGCTGCCGTCGCAGGAGGCAGAATAGGACAGTCAATGGAGAGACATTGGCGTCTGATGTTCTCGTCCTTATCCCCTGCTGTCGTTCTTCTCATGCAGTCCCCTTCCCTGTCTGGCCAACGGTCGCCTTCCAGCGCGTGGGAAAGGAGAGCTACCCTGCCACCGTTGCCTCTCTCGCTCGTTTGCTCTCTGTGCCCGAGGAACGCCGACGCTGTCACGAGTAATACCAGTCCCATCGGTCAGCTTTGTGTCCGCAAGATTCGCTTTCCAGAGTCCCGATATCCAAAGATATCATCCACGCGCCCACACCAACGTACACACCGCCCTGGCTTGATCCTTCTTCATACCAATCAGGCACCTCTTCATGGCCCTTTTCCCCTTCAAATTGGTTTCTCTGATCGACGAGCATGCCTCGTCTCGTGATTCGTGACACCACTGACTTACTCACCCATCACAGCCCGCAGTCCTAGAATAACCCTTTCCCCAGACGAAACCAGGATGCCTTGGATCTGCAAAACTTGTCACGTCTGTTCCGTCCCCCTTCCGCGTGGATCTCTCATTTCCCCCTTCAACCATTAGAGCGTCCTTGGTAACCAAGCGACCCTCGGCCAGGGGTCACCGCACGGAATATACAGCTGCTTGCGGCCAGCAGGGCCAGGACCATATAATCGCCTGGTGGTATAGCCTGCAGGACCCTCTTTCGCTTGCCGTCTATCCGGCCAAAGACTGTTTCTCACCACAAGTATGTTGAAAATCCTTTTGCATGGGGACGACTCGCGGTATGTCGAAATCTGTTCGCCACCCCCCGTTGGGCCGCAGAAACGAAACGCTCTGATCCTCATCAATGAAATACACCTGCCAGAGCAACCGCCAATCTTTCCGACTCGAACCAGACTCCTGTTGGACTGAAGAAAATGATCTAAGAATAGCGGTAGTCGCTTTGGGCAGCCTGGAGTCGGAGAGTTCAAACCACGGATGGAAATGGCAGGTCCTACTCGCCCCCGTTCAGGAATTACGTCTCGCACCGTTTGAACCCATCCTTTGCATGTTCTGAGCGTCATCTGATCTTTGCCATATATGTCAAGAAGCGGAAAACTCTCCTGGCGCACCGCCACTCCCGCCTTGATCTCGGCCATCATCCCGCGCCCACCGCCCATCTTTTTGCCTTCTCCCCTACTCGAACCTACTCCGTTTTGGCACGCCAGGTGGTCCTGGAGCAGAAAGGACCCCGAAGCATGGCAAGCCCGTGCCGCCAACGAAGCTCTTGACTACTCATGTCATGTAACGCCTAAGAGAAGGCGAGCAATCGGGCAGCAGAAGATGGGGCCAAACCTTCCCCCAACACACACTTACCTGCAAGCGATCGCCTTCCCCGAACGCTAGTGTTGACATCTGGGTCTCCACAGCTAGGAGATGCTCTTGGACAGGTGAGGTGACGGAAAACATTGGATGATGATGGCTTCACGACTCATTCCAGCGACTGCCAAGCCACAAGGGATGGCCAATACTGCCGTGAGGCTCGTTTCCTCAGTCTCGTCCCGCCAGACACTTGGGAAGCCGTCAAGTCCCCAAGTTGGCAATACTTGAGAAAGCGAACACCGCTTGCTATATGTAGGACAACCAAGCAAACTAATTGCCTTTAGGGATGAGCCTGCGTCGACCTCGCGAAATGCAACTCTGCACGGCTTTAACACGGAAGCATCTTGAGCAGTCCAATGACTCCCAAACGAAAACGCCGCAGGAAATGCTATGCGTGCAAGACGCCTCGGCTTTTCATCTGATGGCGCAGCCGAACAAAAATATCATCACGGAACCCTCGACGGGTGTAGCCTCGCAGAAGCCAAGAAGAGCCCAAGAGTCGGCGTTTCATGGAGTGAAGGAGTCTCGGAGTCAAGACTGGCTTGAAATGGACCACCTCAGAGGCTGCGTCGAGAGAGCCGTGCCGTGCTTCTGCCTTGGTCCAGTGTGTTGAAGGTCTTCAACGCGTGCCGAGGCCTCTCGCGATCACAATGTTGGCTTCTGTTTGGCGTGGGTTTGGGACATGAGATGGCGGCTGCTGGCCTGCTGCCTTCAGCAAACAGGGAGGAACTTGGATGCCTGGCCTGTTGCTACGGCTTTTGCAGCACGCCGAACGGCACCGATCATCAGAGATCATGTCGCGATTGATCGAGACGAGCAAGGAGACGCAGAGCTTGTCTGTTCCTTGGCGCAGATCCCAGATGGCTTTGTTTAACCGCGATGGGGGGTCCGTCATGGCTAATCACTTGTAGATTCAAACTGACCGTCTACTTGAAGGCTGAACAGACCTCTGCTGTCGCCAAACTCATGTGGCCAAGATTTCATCCTGAATCGCTCGATATGTCACAAACAAAGTTTCTGCTTTAGACTAGAGACGAGGCTCAACCATCGACGACCCTCGAGAGACCGAGCGAGAGGGCATGATGCGCCGGAACGGATTCTGCCCTGTCATGTTGCTACCGACCACTTGACTAGAAAAACAACTTCCGAGATGTGCCAAGTTCATCATGTTGGCCTCGTGTTTCGTCCCAAGATCCACCCAGACACGAGGAGCCTCATCCCCCGATGGCCGGTATACGCCTGCCGAGGAGCCGCGAGCAGCCAGAAGCCTCCCGGACCTCCTCTGCCGTTGAGGCCCTTCCCCATCGCACACCCTGCAGGCTCGTGCCCACCCTGTTTTGCTGTTTCGTCTGAACAAATATTCGATCTGAAGCATGAGAAGTGCCAATCCTCTCTGTTTTTCGAATGGCAGTTTTATCCCGCTTGGTTTTACTCACGTCGTGTCTTGGTCTGGACGGCGCCTCTAGTTGGCCCGAAGACTATGATAGGCCAGGGTAGACTGACATCTGCAAAGAGAGAGAGGGTGCAGGCTTTGAATGGCCTTGATGGCGTCGCGTTTCTCTGTCGCGAACGGCCCGGATATCAATGCTCGCACAGATCAATGGCCGACACATGTATCCATCCCTCGACCGGGCCGGTAGCGGCGACAAGCCTGCAGATCGCGGGTGATGGGCACTCAGTTTGGTGTTTTGGTGCTGTCTGTCATGCACATACACATTATGCGGGTCGGTGTTTGCGTCGGGCCAACATAGATTCTGCTACCGCTGTGCCCATCCTAGACCGCTCTGCTTGGAAAACGGCCGCATCGTCGCGGGAAATGGTGCTCCTCCACCTGATCGATCGGAGTGAAACTGAGGCTCGTCCCAAGAATCATGATTGACAACAGTGTAAATGCACAAGCGACAGCCTGTTCGCGTTTTCTTGGCCATGGGATACCTGCCTGGAGCAACTCGAGACGAGGAGTTACGCCGTTTGAGGTGGCAGATGAGGCCACAGCTCCTGGAGGCCGGCGAGTCTCCGAACAGTTCACTCAAGACACCCGATGTCTTACCTGCTTGTGTGTGCAATGTTTCGACGTGCCCTCCCCTACTGCTGCTCACCAAGCCTTCGAACAGACTGGCTGAATAAAACGTATGGACTCCGTCCAAGCGGTTGGGAGCTCTTCATGTTTGCAAGGGCGGGGATAGAATATGGTTATTCACTCGGGGAAGAAGCGCGGTAGTCGAGAGGATACTGTTGCAAGTCCTCGCGCCCGGCTTCATCCTCTCCCCAAACGCCACGGGTGTATAGTGTTCATCCGGTACCGTTCGTCGTGATGCCGTGGTCGCCAAAGGCGGATTTCCCGCCGCTCAAAAGTCCATGAGCAGCTGTGGCGCAATCTTTTCCAAGTCCTCGACCTAGACCGCCGATCAGTTCCTTCCTCTGTACACAGCACAGCCGCTGTGGGAATCCACGCCCAACTCACCTCGAGGAAGCCGCCGGGCCTCTCGTGAACACACCGAGCAATGGCCTCCCTGACAAAGATATCCATGTACTTGCCCGCCGCCGCGTTCGCGTCCTTGCTCAGCCTCGTGTCGTCCTTCTCGAAGAACTCGTGCAGCAGCCGCGTCAGCAGCTCGGGCGGGATGGTGTTCTCGGGAGCGTCGGCGTCCTCCTGCTCGTCGTCCTCTTCTGCAGCCTCCTCGGCATCTTCCTCGTCCTCGACGGCTCGGGACGCCGCGTCGCTGTCGGAGAGCTCAAAGGGCCCGGACTTCTTGCCCGCCGGCTGCTGCGCGGCCTTCCGCTTCGTGCCGGCGGGGGCGGGTTGTTGAGATTTGGCGGGTCGACCGCGTTTCGCGGGCTGAGTTGACTGCTTCGGCATTCCAGTGTTTCGGTCTGCTGGCAGTAGTAGCGGAAGAGTGTTTGCGCGTCGTCGAGGAAGATGGGAAGCTGGAAAGTCTGGAACTGCACAGGTTGTTGCCTGCTGTCGTGGAGTAAGGAGACTGACTGACTGGATTCCGTCGGCAATCGAAAGCGGTTGGACAAAAACAACAATCCCACGTGTTGGCCACCCGACAAATGCACCTTCCAGAGTGAGCCCAGAACGTCAAATATCAAGGGTGCGAGATCTGATCCGTCTTGGGGAATCAGGCGATCAGGGCGGGGAGCATGTGGGGGGAAAGACGGGAAACTTGAAGCGAGACGCGACTGCCAACGTCACTGCAACTGCAGCAATGCGGACGCGCGCGCTCCTTGGCACTAGCGACGCCATTGACCAATCACGTCAGTGCGGCTTGGAAACTGGAAAACTTTCCAGGCCACGTCGCATCAAAACAACCAGAAAATCACGATCACAACTGCGACAGAATCAGACGTCACCAACTTCAATCATTTAAGGGAACCATCGAGTTTAGAAACAAGGAAATCTTCCTATTGTACCACGGAAGTCTATCGAGTCATGCAATACCAAAGAAAATCCACTCGAGGATAGACCAGAAGTCGGTCGAGTCCAGCGGAGACAGGGTTGCGTGAATGAATGCAATCGGGAATTGCTTTAGTGTACAAATTACAGTGGATTAGGTAGCAAGCAAAGCTCTTCAGATCATGTAAGAGAACGCCTTGCCAGATGCCAGTCTAAACCACGAAGGACTGGCCGACGCAGACAGTCCACCGCTTGTGGTGTCCGCATCCAAAGTCCCTCCGCAACTTCCATCTCACCCCTTTTGTCAACCGAATCCTCATCTGATCCCAGCCAGCCACGAATCCCCACAGCCCGGGTGTTCGCCAACTGCCAACCCGCCACCGATGAAGAGTTTATACACGAAGAGGTGTCAAGGCATTTAGCCAGAGCCACCCTTGAAGGCCTTGCCGAAGAGCAGGACCTGGAGCTGGTCGTAGATGGACAGAACACCAGCACCGGCAACACCACGGAGGATGTTGGCACCGGCACCCTTGAAGAGAGACTTGACACCCTCCTTGGCGATGATCTGCTTACCGGCGTCGAAAGAGCTCTTGTACTTGACGGCCTCACCAGAGGTCATCATCATGCGACGACGGATGGTGTCAAGGGGGTAAGAGGCGATACCGGCGGCGGTGGTGACGCACCAACCGAGAGCGAAAGAGGCAAGGAAGTTGTTGGCGAGGTTACCGGTGAGGACGACGGGCTTGATGGAGTCGTAGAGACCGAAGTAGAGACCACGGTAGACGACGATACCGGCAACGGAGGGCATGAAACCACGGTAGAGACCGGCAATACCGTCAGAGGCGAGGGTCTTGCGGTAGACGTCAACGAGACCGTTGAACTGGCGCTCACCACCCTTCTTGGCGGACTTGGCGTCGTTGGCCAGACGGGTACGGGCGTAGTCGAGGGAGTAGACGAAGAGGAGGGAAGTGGCACCAGCGGCACCACCGGAGGCCAGGTTACCAGCCATCCACCAGGCGTAGCCGTCACGCTCCTTCTTGAAGCCGAACATCTTCTTGAACTTGTCACGGAAAGCGAAGTTCAGGGCCTGGGTAGGGAAGTAACGGATGACGTTGGCGGTGTTACCACGCCACAGGGACATGACACCCTCGTCGGCGGCGGTGCGACGGAAGCAGTCGGCAATACCGTCGTACTTGCGGTCGAGACGACCCTGCTTAAGCATCTCATCCTGAAAGACTGTTAGTCACGGTTCAGGTAGACGGCCGGCTGTGACAGGGGGCCAAGGTCACGTGGCATTGCGTTTGACAATACACCGGGAGTACCCGACCGGACCTTGGCTGGCCGTCTGTCAACACCGAGGGTGAAAACTGTGCTCACTAACCTGGTTCTGGATGAGGAGCTTGATACGCTCGATGGGGGCAGCAGCAGTCTTGGAGACAGCGGCAGAGACACCTCCCACTGTAGGAAGTTGTTAGCAAGTGTTCGACATGATTGTATATCGCGCCATCCCAATCAGCTCGCCTAGGCCGGGTAGCTGATGGGATGGAGGCAGCGATGTCGATATTGATGGTGAAACATACTGAGGAAGTCAGCCACGAAGGGCTACAAGATAGAAGTCAGCATAATTGTTCGATGAGCATGGCATTGTCCCAGCCTTGCAGAGAATTCCCCAGCCCGGCGCGCCGATCCATCCATCGGCGACGATAAGCCGGATCTTGACCATTGTCGCATCGGACCTCAGCCATCAAGTCGAGGCAGGTGTCGTCTCGATGGAGCCATTGGTGAAGTCGATGGCCACTGAAGGCAGGTCGACGATGGATGGAAGCGACGTCGCCGGCGCGGGAATTTTCGCGCAGCCTCGGGTGAAAGGGGAGGAGGGAGTGTGGTAGCTTACCGGCATGCCCAGAACCTTCTGGTCGGTAGGAGGAGACATTTTGGCTGTGGGTTTCTTCTCAAAAGATCAACCTCAGAGAAAAGAATGAGCGGAGATGGACGGAGGAGTAGAAGGAGATGTGAAGACGGAAGGGCGAGTCGAGAGAATTTAAGTGCTCCGACGGTAGCAGGTTTGAGGGAGGGAAAAAAAAATTCCTGCAGGGTGGCCGAAGAAGGAACAGCTTTTGAGCGAATCTTTCCGGGCCGCGCTAAACAGGGAGCACCGACCACCTCGGACAGGGCCAGGGTGCGTGAGAGGTGGGCGTAAAAGCGGGTCCCCTTTCGCTGGCGGTCCTCCAGACTCCAGAAAGTCCAGCGAGGTTCAGTGTATCCAGTGTGTCCTCTCTCTCTAGTACTCTACCTAGTACTCTGTACACTACTCTCTATCGGGTGGGCAGGAGCTGGGTGGGTCGCCCCCTTCCAACCCCAAATTCACTGGGAAGGTGCAGCACCGGCGCCAGCAATCGGGGGAGGTGAAGTTTTTCTCTGGCCCGGCAACTGTTGCCTCAGGCCGGAGCGCTAGTTTGCCATGGAATTGAGATACCGGTTCACCCCGAGATTTGCACGGGGACTCCGCCGTCTGTGTTGCTCTGGCTTCTTGAGGGATGTGTCGGCTGTCTGGCGGGAAGACGACGATGCGTGTTTAGTGCTCGTTAGCCAGGCACCTTGGTCTGTCCTTTAGTGAAAGCCCGAGTCTAAGCAGCAGCTACTGCGACCAAGGGGGTTTGATGAATAGGGGCATTGGGCTGGCTGTCTTGGGTGAGACCGACTCGTTGTGGAGGAGAGACGATGGCACAGGGGCATCAAGGTGGCCCATCAAGCCCATATACGGCTAAGCAGAGGGTGCCAAACGGCAAACGGAACGACGGCCGGCCTGGCTCTGGTTAATGAGATTTCATTCCAAGCCTCTTTGGCTGTCCAGAAGCCACTGCAAGATCTCACCCTCCGTTGTTTTGGAGCCACCGTCATTGCCAATTCATCCCCTTGTCATCATCATGATTGATGTTTCTTATTGAAGCGTAGCCGCAAGCGCGGAAACACAAACTTCAAAGCCGCCTGCCGTGGCAACCGCGTTGTTATGGATGGGTATCTCTTCCGGCCCAATGTTATCAACATCCCTCCTTATCCCCTCTGGTCGCTTTCATCCCGATCAGAAGCCTACCATGTTCCCGGTGCCAAGCCGCCCAGCTTGAATGGCTAGGCCGGGTTACCTCTGGGGTCTCGTCAGCCTGCAGGAAATGCAGCGTCCAATCCTTTGAGCCGCCGCCGCTAATTCGCAATCCGCTATTGACCTGCATCCAGACAACCGAGCTTCTAAAAAAAAAGGAAAGACGAAAAACCACACGGGCTCCAGAGTGCCAGGGGGCAGGCCTGGTCGGCCGAGTCACGTCTCTTCGCTGGCCTCGGGCCAATTTAGCGAGAACCCGTCATCCCCTTGGGTATGCAACGCAAGGTACGACAAGACTGACATTCACTCGCATGCCCGAGGATAACGGACAGCGTTCAACAGGCAGTTGGGTAAGCGGCTCTCGGGTTAAGCGTGGTACGGGGTACAAGTTGGAGAATTGTTTACATTCGCTTCGATTCGTACAGGCTGGATGCAAAACCGCCGTATGGAAATGATGAAGCAGATCTATGGATACGGTCCACGATGCCCAATATAATTTTTCGCCATCCATGAAAAGGGAGGGGGTGTTATTTGCCTTCTCGAACGCCGCTAGCAAAGCGGCAACTCCTATTGACAACATGCATGTCAACGTTGCACCCGAGCTGAAGCAATTGAGTTCTCCTGGCAAAGGACCGACCGAGCAGAGACACACTGACCAGGCACATGCAACGAGCACGGATAAGTGGCCACTGTCTAGACGCATTCAACGTCAAGCCTCAGAAGTGTCACGTATTCCTTACTCGTACACGGCAGCATCCCCAGACGAGGCGGCAAGCCCGGTCTGGGAAATTGCCAGTTGTGTCGCCTTGATACAGTCTCGAGCGAGTCGCTCTGTTGATCCAGCATCGAGATGACATCTTCGCAGCCAGACAGACGACAATCTCTCGGGCGAAGCTGGCTGGGATGCCATTTCGCAAAGCCTCGGAACCCCAAGCGCGGGAGACCGGGAGAGCGGGAAGAAGGATTGATGGAGACCATTGGACGGATGGCTTCGATGTGGACTGCCCACTCTGCCAGCTCAGCTTCTCCTTTCTTGACATGGGACCCGTGAAAACAGAGACCGATCGGTCTGACTAAGGAGGCCGCAAGCTGGGGTTTGGCTTCAGGCCTCGCTCCGTTTTCTGGCTAACAGAAGCGCCCGCGGGCCGCAAGCAGCCCCATTCTCTTTGCTCTTACCCGCAGGCGTTGCTGTTTTCCGTAGATGCCTTGGCGCCTCGTTTCAATCGGATTGGATGCCGCAGGCTACCTATCCTAGGTATTTATGAGTAGTATTACATAAGGCAAGCTAAGGCGCAAGCAAGGTGACGCAGCACTGGCGCTTTCCCATAGCCCACGTGACAGCTGCAGCTCGGACCCGCCCTGGCCAATTTTTTTCTTCCCTCAGGCTTCCATTCCACAGCACAGCACCCTCACGCGGCCCCTCGCCCCGTGTTTGAAGCTTGCCCGTGCTGCGCCCGTGGTTCATCTCGCTCGCCGCGTGCTCCAGATTCCGTTCTCAGTTCCCCATCCTCTCTCCAACCTTGCCGACCGACCAACAAGAAAAATTCATCGACCGCCCAGTGGCCCGCCTGCAGAGAAATAAACCAGCGAAATCCCACACCTTCGAACATCTGGCATCACGTGACCCACTTCGACCAGACGAAAAAAAACATCACCCGCACGACACGACTTTGGACGCGCGACGACGAGTGGCCCCCGATAGCCACCCTTCCCACCTTGAACGCGCCCAGATAGATGCCTCAGCCCACCCAGTGCTCCTCGTAGAGGCTGCCAGTACGTCCCGCGACGCGACTTTCAGCCTTGCGACGCTGTGATAAGATGACACCTGTCTAACGTCTGAGATGCAGACCCTGGCGCCCATCTATCATCTCCCCCCGAGACCTGACGGCTTCCTCGATCACTGGCGAGGTGCATATTGGGGCATGAATAACCCGGCCGCCTACACTCCTCTCGAGTCCCTTTTCCTGTTCCAAGCCATCCTGAAGCACGGCGTCGAGGCCGCCGCGTTCGCCAAAGTCTCCGATCTTCTCGTCAACAACTCATTGATCAAGGATGACAAGACCTATGACGCTAGGCGACTGAGCCCGGATGCGCTCCGACAACTCTTCCTGCACCTGTTGCAGGAGGAGCTCCGGAGCGAGAATGCGATCACCGATAAGCCCGATGGCACTTTGTCGCCCAACTCGAAGAAGCGCAAGCTCAACCGTCCGCCGTTGCCTACACTGAAGGAGGTGAAAGAACAGCTGCACAAACTCCCAGCGCTGGTTGATCGGCTCTATGCGAGGTATAAAGATCACGTCGTCAAGAATGTTAGGGACGACGAGCGGCGCATCGAAATACTGGCAAGAGAGATCCAGGTCCTCGAAGCGCAAGAGGCCGCCGACCGAGCCAAGGCAAACGCGCCTCGCCAAGTAGGTCCCAACGGCACCTCTGGCCCCAGAACGATTCAGACACCCGTCCCGATACCATCACCGATTCCGACTCCTGCGCAAGCTGCTGCGCATCCGCAGGTCAAGCCGCCGACGCCAACACCGCCGGTCGAGGTACCGAGGCCGATCCGGCCTGCGAGCGGGCAAGCTTCCGCCCCCACGCAGACTCCTGTGCCGATTCCGACACCTGTACCCTTGCCGCCCCAAGCGCATGCCCGGCCGCCAGCAAACCCAGTACCAACCCCGCCGACTGCCCCGCAACCTACACCGGCAAGGCGAGATGTGGCTCCTCCTACAGGCGCGTTCCAACCTCCGCCCGTGGTGCCTCCGGCGCAAGCTGTGTCGACACCCGGGGCATCTGCTACGACGCCTGCCACTGCTCCGGTAGCCAAGCAACATCAGCCCCTCAAGCCTCCCAATAGTGCTGGCCAGGTTCTGCAACCTCCCAACAGCGCTGGTCACCCGCCAGTGCGGCCCGGTCAGTCGACATCGCCAGTTCCATTACCGGCGATATCACCTCGACCAGACAACGTTCCAAAGTCTCGTACGCCGGGGCCGGCAACACCTACGCAACCTTCGACACCAGGAACCCTCAAGTGGGAGAAACCATACCAACCAGCCGCTCCAGCATCGCAACCACAGGGTCGTCCAATGCCACCACACATCCCTACGACATCTGCTCCGTCTACCCCGGGCCAACCGCATCATCCTTCACAGTGGTATCCTCAACCGGCAAGTCAATACCACGGGCCTCCGCAACCGCCGCATGTTCCGATCCAGCCAAATCCAGCGCAAAGATATCCCCAGCAACCGCAGTCGGTATTGGTGCCGCCTCAACCTCAGACTCAACCTCAGGCCCAGGCTCAATCTCAGCCTCAAGCTCACCCGCAGCCTCAGGCTCATCCGCAACCCCAGGCTCAACCCCCAGCACAGGGCCCGGCCCAGTCTCAGTCTCAGGCTCAACCGTCTCACCAGCCTCAGCCGCCTCAACCGCTTCAGAATCAGCCCAAGGGTCAACTAGTGGCTCCAATGCACTCCACACCGGTCAAAGGCCCTTCAGAGAGATCTGCGATCCAGCCTCCACAGGGTCGTCCGTCATCGACAACTCCGATTGCTCCTCCTGTGCGGCCGCAGCCGACTCAGCAGCAGCCCCACTCGCCGGCCCCTCATACCTCTCAACCTCCTCATCCCCCACAACCACCAGCCGGGTATCAACACCAACCGCGACCTCTCGCTGCAGCTTCACCTACCCCTTCATCTGGGCCCTCGGGACAGACTGCGGTTCCTCCCCCAAGATGGCCCCAGTCTTACCCATCACCTTATGCGCAACAGCAGTTTAGCCCTTCGCCAGCGCCGGCCCAGCCCCATGTGAAGCCGGCTGATGCCCAACGGCGCGTGAGCTCTCCGTTGCACAAGCAGCAACCCCCTCGTCCAGCAATACCTCCCCACCTCGTTCCACAACTCGCAGCCACCCCTCAACCGGCACAAAGAGCCGCGAGCACGCCTGTTCCGCCCCCACAAACGCCTGTCACGGCACCTCCTACGTTCCTACTCACTGGCTCTGGTACCAAATGGACACTAAAATCCACGCCTTCCACCCCTCGCCCGTCCGGGGCCGGGAAGGATGTTGCTAGCCCCGCGTTCGAGCCGCTGAGTCCGGTGCAGCAGCCTGCACCTTTACCTGCGCCGACACCGTCACAAGCACCGCAGAAGGCGAGCCCGAAGCCGACACCAGTACCTATCCCGGTATTGAAGACGGAATCGAGGACTCCCGGACCTCGAGGTCGCGGCCGGCCACCTCGCAGTGCAAACAAGGTCCGCGCTGACAGCACTCCATCGTCGGTGGCTGGTATGCGGAGGAGTCAGTCAGTCGCATCTCAGACGGACGAGTTATCAATGGACCACCATGAGTTAGCGCCGAGAATTAAGGATGAGAACGCTACTCCTAGAGCGACTCCAAGAGCGACACCAAAACCTCAGGATGAGACAGGCGATACCACTGCTGATGAAAGCGTGCCAAGTCGAAGGAACATGATTACTCCTAGCAGCGTATCGTCACGGCTGGCTCACAAACGCAAACGTCAAGATACCCCGACCGAGCCGCTGCCTCTGCCCACGGCACCCACTCATGTACTATGGACGAGACAGTTTGGTCGTGTAAGCGCCGCCGCTCTCGATCAAATCAGCGCCCACAGGTTTGCGAATCAGTTCGCAAACCCGATTCGCGAACGAGACGCACCTGGCTACAAGACGCTTATTCTGCAGCCGCAGGATATCAAGTCCATCCGCGCAGCCATCACTCATGGTAATCGAGCAGCTACTGAGGCCGCCAAGGCTCTACCTGACGGAGATCCAGGCACTGGCTCTGTTCTGTTGCCAATCAGCGACGATTTGGTGCCGCCAAAGAGCATCATCAACAGCGCCCAACTTGAGCGAGAACTAGTTCACATGTTCTCAAACGCGATCATGTACAATCTTAACCCCAGCCGCGGACCGGGCCCGGCCTTCATGAAGGGTGGTACTGCAGCTGATGGTGCCGATGTGGTGGGATACGAGGTCGACGAGGACGCTGTCGTCCGTTCTACAAGGATGATGTCCATGGAGGTTGAGAAGATCATCGGCGAGCTCCGTAACGCAGAGAAGGAACGCACGGGTCAAGCGCCATCCAATTCCGGCAACACGAGGCCGGCGAGTGTCGCTACCGGCGAAGACACGCCGATGGCGGAGGATGATGTTGACGAGCTGGCGGGTGATGTCGATATGGGGTCGACGACGAGGAGAAGACGCGTGGGCACGAGGAACTAGGTGTTGCCTCGTATTGCGCGCGGTTCTGATGATTGAAGTGTGTTTTTTCTGCGTCACAAAGGTCAGATGGAAAGGGACCAAACGTCTTCGCCCTGAGGAGTGTAGGATACTTTGAGCGGACCCGAGGGTCTGCCTTCGTACGATAATGTTACCAATAAGCCCAGTCGTGGCCAAAATCTTACCTTGAGCGTCCAAATGCTCGTGTTCGTGATGTGCAGGAACCAATCGAATGTATGTGCCAGATTTTGCTATCCAGTCAGACCTACGAGATGAAGAGGACCTGCTCGGCAGGATCGGGTCCGCCATTGCTTTCGTTTCCTCAATCAGCTACATGCTGTTCCACTCCACGTTACCGATAGCTATCCGTCGGGCAAAGGTTAGGGCCCTCCAACCTTCCCAGAATGACACTACACTCTAAAGTAAGACCGAGAAATTGATGAACAGACTTTGTATATCAGACAAGAATCTTGATTTCCAGTAGAATTTTGGGTTTTACTCGCAGTTTTTTCTGCCTGCGTGGGTTTGCTCGTGAATGATCCTCGGAATATCATGTCACGAGCACCCACCCGCCTCGGACTTGGAGATCCGATGTTGACGACTGTAGACAATCCGGGCAACATTCGGTAATACAGAACACAAAAGTATACACAAAGTGTCGATTTCCGAAGAGGAACCTCGGGGCCCTAGGGCACGGTTTTCCGTGTGCTCTCAATCACCAGGCATGTCGTGCTTTGTTTATTTGTAAAACATGCGAGAGGACTTAGGGCGTTACGGAGTGGACATGATTTTAGGAGGGACGTTCAAGAACCGGCTATTCTATCAATTCCTAAGCCCTTGGGATGTGTCTTTTCACTTCAGCCATGGTCTCAATGGAGGTAAATTGTGATTGTATAATATTCAACGGATGTTTCAGACAGGCATCATTATGTGAGTGAGGATTTCTTGTCCCCTAACCTCTGTCGACATTTGGTGTTTGTTCAGAGAGCTGTATCAGTTGCTTGACAAGTAGCTATGATGATGCTACTTTTATTATTAAACAGAGTTGGTTATGAGAGGGCACTTTTCTCAAACATTTTTCGGTATATAATTCCGGTCACTAAGTGATATTTTTCGTTCTTTGCCCCAAGCATAGTCCTCCCCCCCTAGTTTTCCCATAATGGCCGTGAAGTGCATCAATGGCAGAGGGTATACGGCGCTACTCCATCCCGTGTATCCTTCCAGGAGTTTACCAGGGAACTATTGTGGGATGAAGGTTTCCAATGTATGGTGCCAAAATACTCACTAAAGGAACATCAGCCTTGTCTCATCCCGGCGAACAAGTGATCTATATATGATTAGGCCACGTATAGACATTGACTGTTTGCTCTGTCTCCCGCGGCACATCCAAATTGAATGCTGGTTGTCATTATCAAAAGGACATTGGCTACTTATTTTTAAATAATTTAACTTGACACACTACATTGGTTTCTTAGCAGCATCATGGTCATGAATAGAAGTAGAGATTCAAAAGGAGCAAGAAAAGACTAGTCACACGGGGGGGTTCATCAATAGGATCCAACGGTATGGGTTCGATGCGGGCAGCAGTAACATCTCAGGCAAGTGCTTTGATTGTTGTCGAACAAAGAGGCTCGCCATTTTTCATGAATGAAGATCCCCTGAGAAGAAGAGAAAAGGGTGAGGGCGAATATTCTGACGACAAGTCCATCTGACTTGAGCCTGATACGACTATTTGTAGCAGAGTGTAAACGTCAGTTACATGAATATTGAAGAATACTTATTCCGTTGAATGCTAACGACGTCCGATATGTGTATTAATAATCGGAGTCTGAGACTGACAGCATGCAGAACCAACAAGCCCCTTTTGTATTCTCTAACAGGAACACCTCATTTCCTCCACCCTGTGGAAACACTGCAGGATTTACCACGGGACTGAGGTCCCGTTGTACAAATAAAACCTCCCACTATCTTCATCCCTCAACCCAGCTAGCAGACGAAGCACACTTCCAGCACTATCCTCAACCTCGACAGTCGCGCCGGGCCCGCCAGCAGCCGTCTTCACGTGGCCCGGGTCAACAACCACCACGATAACCCCCTTACTCCTCAGCTCCTTGGCCTGGTGCACCGTCAACATGTTCAGTGCCGCCTTGCTGAGGGAATAACCAGCGAGCACGGGCCTCACGCGGCCCTCGCTGATCTGGCTCAGACTCCCCGCGCCAGAGGTGATGTTCGCAACAACGGCAGCGGCCCTCCCCTCGCCGTCACCTCTAGCCGTCAGGAAAGGCAGCATGACCTGCACCATGCGCGCCGGACCGAGGACGTTGGACGTCATGTGCACCTCCAACCCCGCCGCGTCGAGGGTCAGGCTCGTCTGGGACGCGTACTGCAGCGTCGCGGCGTTGTTGATGAGGACGTCGACTCTGGCAGAGTCGCCAAGGGCCGCGGACAGAATACCCGGGAGGGCGGATATGGAGGCTTCGGAGGCGACGTCACATTCCAGGATGTGGACCGTGGCTTTGCTCGTGGCCTGGGTGGCGGCGAGGGAGGAGAAGCCGGCAGAGGAGGAGGCGGAGCGGACGAGGGCGACGACTGTGTTGGCTGGGTCGCGGCTGAGCTGAGCTACGTATTCGAGACCGATGCCGCCTCTCGCACCTGTGATTGTGTAGGTAGGCATGGTATGGAACGGGCCACAGCAAGGATCCGAGTCTCTAGAACGGTAATGCGCTTGAGTGAAGCGTATTTTCGCGAAGCTTGTTACAGGGAGTCGCGTCACGATTGAGGCTGTGATCATGGGCATGTCACGAAAGGGAGTGGTCTATGCAAATTATGAATTTGTCTACGGGCGGCGGACGTGTTCCCCGTCGATTTGGATTATCAAGACGGATTGGTAAGACGCAACCTTTAGTGAAGCCTGTGGTTGGGAGGATTCCGACAAAGAGCCTAAATGCGCATACACCCGAAGGATCGAGTGTCAGCGACAGCGTCAGAAGGTATTGCGCAAGCATCCCGGTATCTTAATCAGGATGCGTGTTCCCGTGGTCGAAATTGAGCGACAATGTCTGGCGAGTCGGAGCTTCATAAGGACGGATCCCGGGCAGGCCTCCGATGGTAGGCCGGCAATTGTGGAGAACTACCTGGAGCAGCGCCGGGTATTACGGGTGGCAGGCAGGTGCGGGCCGGCACGGGGGCATCTTAACCCGTGCTAAGGAGGGGAAAGGGACTAGAAACGGAAATGTGCATGGGAAATCACAGGAACGGTATGAGCCGGCTTTGCGCGTCTCGCGCGCGCATCGAGGCCTTGCCTAGCAGGAAGCAGGATAGTCATCCAAGGTTGCTGCGCCCTGGCCAAGATCGAGCCAGGGGCGATTCGCCAGCCGGGCAAGGGAGAGAGCCATGACGGCTACGTGCGGAATCTGTTTACGCGCAGCGCTGGCGGTCAAACGAAGATCAAGGCGGTGTTTGCATGTGGTTTGTTTGGGTTTCTTGGTTTGTTTTTTTCTCTTCCGTAGCTTCACTGGTCTGGCTTTGCTTGGCACGCCGGATGGGCATGTAAGCTCTGGGGCGGACAGGGGCAGCGTTGGCTGAGAGAAGAGCGGCAGGCGACTTTGTGCGTGGCGGTCGGTCCATTGGGCTTGGCTGTCACGGTACGGTTAGGCTGTGTTCGTTGTCCAGGGGGTGATTTGCAAGTTGTTTGGTTCGGAGAAGAGAAGGGCGTTGGCAGGCCAGACCGCCACGAGACCAGACTCGGCCATGCGAAGGTTGGTAGCCAGACAGGAAGCACGATCGGCAGCCATCGAGCATCGAACTGGCTACCAGAACGTTGGAAAAAGGGCAGAAAGCTGGGATGAAAATGGGACGAAAATGGCTGGCTGGCTGGCTAGCTGGAAACATCCCAATTCGGTACGAGTTTCCATTCGTCGCTATGGTAGGGTAGCTCTGAGGCTCAGTGCCTGACGTCAGAGAACGAACATATGCCCCTAGAAGCCTGCAAAGTGAAGCAAGAAGACGGG